>NW_026734286.1:10366660-10666660 GCF_949786415.1 Peromyscus eremicus | reverse complement strand
AAGTCAAGTGACCTCTTTGCTACAGACCCTGCCATACCCTATTAAGGCCTGTCATTGTGGGTGCTGGGGAGGGTGGATGACCCCCTAGCACTCTTTAGGACTTAAGAACATGCAGGGACTGGGTTTAGTAATGCATACATATAATCCCAGCCTTCAAGGAGGCCTCTGAGGCAGGAAGATCTCAATTAGAGGACCAGCCTGGGCTATAGTAATAGGTCACGGAAGGCAGCCTGGGAAGGGAGGCGGGAGCTCGTGAGCAGACAACGGGCTCAAGGCACCCCCTCCTCTCCCCCCAAAGCCTTTCACCGACCATAAAGTGTCTGGAACCACCGCACCTGGCTAACCTGACCTTGGAAAACGCCTCTGAGTGTCTGACCCAGCACTGACCGTGGCTGCTGGCCCCCAGCCTGGACGGGGGCTAAGGACTCAACTGCACTGTCGTAGCCTGTTCCTCTGGAAGAGGCTAGCCGCTGCCCGTCTCGGGTCACCCCGATGGAGCCCAGGCTGGGCCGGGGCAGCGGAGGGCAGGGAGATGGGCTTGTGTATAGATAGCAGGGCCCCCAGGCAGGGCCCCCAGAGATAATTTGATTAAAGTGCTCTCACATTTCTCAGGAAGAACAATTCTTTTCTGCCAGGAGATCGGCTGGGTATTTGCCGTAGCTGGAGGCATGGGCTTTTACTGAACATGTGTGGGTGTGGAGGAGTCCCCATCTCCTGCCCACAGAGGGAGGGACCAAACAGCCGGGGTCTCACTTTATCCCAGTACTCCTGAGTGCCTATGAGTAGCTTTGTTCTTGTTGAGGCGGATCTCTTGTATTCCAACATGGCCTGGGGCATGCCAGGTAGCAGAAGCTCTTGAACTCTGTCCGCCTCATTTCCTCAGTGCTGGGATAACAGGTGTGCCACCTGGCTGTGGTGTTAACAATGGAGCCCAGTCCCGCCCCTCCCCACCTCTGAGGTAAAGTTCTCGCTCTATAGCCCAGACTGGCCTTGACCTCTTAACTCTGCCTCAGGGTGGACGCTGCAGTGGGGTGAAAGCTGGGCCAGGTTAGTGTGTTTGGGGTTTCCTGGTCAGAAGAGACAGGTGGGCCACACCACACAGAGCACCTGGCAGCCAGTGACCAGAGCCGGGCTGGCTGTCTGGGTTGGGAGGTGGCTGATGCAGGAGACCCAGGGACTTCTGCCTCTACCTGGTATCCCTGGCCCCACTGAGGGGTGCATGCCTCCGTGGATGTCCCTACAGCTACTGCTCATAAGCGCAGCTGCAGCTTAGGAAGAGTGGATGCGTTTTTACAAGGAATACCAAGTGGTAGCATCTAAAGTCCCTTTCCTGCAAAGGGACTGGGATGTAGAGCAGGGCCAGCTGGGGGTTGTGTCGGAGCTCAAGCTGCAGTCAGCGGCCAGTCACAAACCACAGCAAGGATCGCTCTGTGCATCGACTGCTGACAGGATGACTTCTCTGGGTCCCGGCCAGGGCAGAGCAGTGGGACAGGGTGCTGCATCGCACTTCAGAGGCATGGCCTCAGGGGCACTGGCTGGGGCCTGGGGCCCAGCAGCATTTTGGAAGTTGCAGTTGACAGGGCTCAGTGTCTGCTGACTGACAAGGGACTCCTTCCCTTGTCCCCACACGGTGGCAGTGAGCAGCCGACATGGAGCAAGTGCCTTTTCCAACCCAAGATCCTGTTTCCCCTCACAGCCTCAAGAGCAGTTAGTAAGAAAGGGGGTCCTAGGCCTGGCATCCCTTGCCCTTCCCTGGCATGGATACGTCGGGGGCTGCTGTCTGTGATTTCTTGAAAGCTGCCTGTGGCAAAGGGGGCATGTGTCCATTCCGCCACATTAGTGGTGAGAAGACAGTTGTGTGCAAACACTGGCTGAGTGCAAGAAAGGGGACCAGTGTGAGTTCTTGCATGAGACGACAAGACCAAGATGCATGAGTTCGGGGGATGCAGCAACAAGGAGTGCCCCTTCCTGCACATCGACCCTGAGTCCAAGACTGCCCTTGGTATGACCACGGCTTCTGTAAGCATGGCCCCCTGTGCAGGCACCGGCACACTCAGCCGTTTGTGTGAATTACCTCGTGGGATTCTGCCCTGAGGGACCCTCGTGTAAATTCATGCACCCTCGGTTTGAGCTGCCCACGGGAACTACCGAGCAGCCCCACTACCACAGCCGACACAGCCTCCAACAAAGAGCCCCGCAGGTCACTGGGGTCATGCAGTCAACGCAGCAGTGCAGGCAACCGGGGACGCCGGCCTTGGAGCAGGTCACTCGCTACAAGTGTGGTGAAAAAGGACACTGGCCCTTCTCAGTGGACAGTGACAGCTGGAATCTGGAGCAGCCCGAGAGCCCTGCCGTCGGGAACAAGCACTTAGCTGCTGAATGGAGTGCTGGCAGGACTTTATCTAGAGCCGCAGGCACACTTGCCAGGGCACATTCGAGGGGCCATGTCTGTCCTATCATTTTGCTGTAATCTTTTAAGAAGGAACGTGTGCTTCAGTTGGGTCCCCCGAGCCAGCCTGCTTGGACGTCAGTGCCTCATTTTTTTGACTCCCTGCACACTGCCCTCTTGGGGACAGAGAAGCTGGGAAGGGCTGTGCTTCTTGGTCTTGTGTGGAAGATGGCCAGCAGTCCCCCTCAGGGCCTCATTAAACACCAGCACCTGGAGAGGATGGGCGGATCATGTGGGGCTGCGGCCAGGTCAGCCTGCTTTCTCCACGTCCGGCTGAAGCCTCAAGCTGTGCCTATGTGACTTGAACAGGGAGCCTTCCTGACAGACCTGGAGCATCCACTGCCTGGCCTGGTTGTGGCATTGAGGTGTCAGGCTCCCAGGCGCAGCTGCTTTCCTGGGCTTGCTTTCTTGTGGAGCCCCTGCCTGACCGTGCTTCGGGTACACCTTCAGCCAGTGCTGCAGACCACCTTAAACAGCTGACCCACCTGCTCTGCGCCTGCCTCCTGCCAAGCAAGCTCTGTGCTGTCACTCAGACCCTGTGGCATGTAGAGGCCACCCATCCTTGAGCCTAGAAAATGTGAATCCATCACCTGCAACCTGCTGGGCGAGTGGGCCTAAGTTCAGTTACAAGAATACTTTTTATGAAGTTGATTAAAAAGCTTGTTATTTATTTTTTTTAAAGGGGTCCTAGGACAGCCAGGGCTACATGGAGAAACCGTCTCAAAAAACCAAAAAAAAAAGAAAAAGGCTGGGTAGCAGTGGCGCACGCCTTTAATCCCAGCACTCAGGAGGCAGAGCCAGGCAGATCTCTGTGAGTTCGAGGCCAGCCTGATCTACAGAGCAAGATCCAGGACAGGTATGAAAACTACACAGAGAAACCCTGTCTTTTGAAAGACGAAGGAAAAAAAGAAAAGGAAATGGGCTTGGGGTTGAAGTGGCTCGGCAGTCGGGGCTCTTGCAGCGCGCCCAGGTTTTCAGTGCTGAGGGATCACCCACCACCGCCAGGAGCTGCGGTTCCAGGGAAGCTAGCGCCCTCTCCTGGCACAAGATGCACACATGGCAGACAGACATGATGGTAATCTGTGTTTCTGAGACAGGGTTTTCTGTGTAGCCCTGGCTGTCCCCTGCCTCTGCCTCCCGAGTGCTGATATTAAGGGTGTGCACCACCACTGCCTGGCTACATGATAGAATTTTACAATCTTTTTTTAAAAAGGAGAAATGGCAAGACAGTTGAGTGAGCACTAGCGTCTGCTGCCCAGGCCTAAGGACCCGATTTCAGTGCCAGCATTGTGTGAGTGGAAAGTGATGGCGCAGCACAGCCTGGCCTCTGGTGCTGCACTCATGCTCACACAGAAGTCCTTAAATGACGGTGACAGCATTTAAAGCTAGGGAAACTCGCTGTCCCACCTGGGCCCTAGGAGCCTGACTGGCACATTGAGGACTGCTCTGCAGTACTGTGAGGACACAACAGGCAAACATGTTTTGCGACTCTTTATTGGGTCATTGTGACACCGATCGTCAGCAGCGTGATATATCTCTCTTCACATGGGAATGTCGACAGCAAATCAATCATGGAACATCATAGAGCTGGAGGTCACGTGGGGTCGGTAACAGAGTTCTCTACATGCTAAAGTGACAGCAGTCCTCAAGGACAGCCAGATGTCTGTAGACCACCATTGCCTCTGAGGAAGGCTCAGCTGGTGGCCAGCTACCCAGCTAAAGGGAGAGTCCGGCTGGGCTCCGCTCACCTTGCCCCGGAATGGCTGGGTGAGCACTGAATGCTCTCAGGATGCAGGGTCTCCACTGCAAGGCACTCAGCCCTCCACAGCTGTGGCACAGTGCAGGGACAACCCAGGATGTGTAGTGACAAACTGAGGGGCATGGACTGCGCCCCTCCACTGACCCCCCAAACAGAACCCCACCAGAACTCTGTTGAACAGAAGAAAATCAAAGGGCTGTCCCTACTGTCAGCAGCCAAGCTGACCCACAAGCACACTCCATCCACCTGGCCGCGCAGACTCTGGGGAGAAGTGTGGTAACAGCTGGCCTGGTCACCTCTCCAGACACCACCAGTCAGGATATCTGGGGACAGCAGCAGCTGGAAGAGTTCCTCCAGAGGCGGCATGGGGGCAGAAGAGTGGGGCCACACTGGCCCCACTGTTTGCTGGAAACCTGGAGGCCCAGCAGCCTGGAGTCCCCACAGCTACCTCCAAGAACGGGAAGCGGAGCTGGGAGCCCCGTGCTGGCTAGGGTTGGAATGGCCTTCCTTGCCAAGGGAGTGCAAGGGCAGAACAAAAAAGGGTAACAAAAAAGTCGATGCCTCACAGGGCCTCGGAGTCACACAGTGGAGGCCGGGGCGTTAAATTAATGCTGGGTGTGGGCACAGTACACAGGACGAGGAGAGGAGAGGCAAGGCCTGTCATGTCTGTCTGTGGTCTGCGGGGCATCCTGCACTCCGTCCTTCAGCACTGGGCCAGCGTGGTCTTCATCTCCTCCAGCAGGCTGCTGAGCAGCATGGCGTCACTGCACTTCCCATCGACCGACACGGAGCTCTCACCCTGGGGGAGAGCCACACGCACATACTGCCCAGGCCTTGGGGGGGGGCCCTTCCTCCCCCTATCTGGGGCCTTGGCCTCCCTTTAGTTTCTGAACCCAAATGCCCCAACTGGCCCGGAACTCAGTAACTCTGCTTCAGTCTCTGGAGGGCTCGGCAGGCAGCTGTGCACACCGCGCCCAGCCACGGCCTGAGACAGGCTGAGGCCGCCCCTGCCCCGCTCAGGCCCTGGCTCACCAGTGGGGGCCTGGTCTAACGGGGACGGGGGGGGGGGGGGGGGGGGGGGACGGGACGGGACGGGGGGGCAGACGCGCTGTGAGCTCACCTTCTTCACCAGCAGGCAGACATGGTGGCCCTGGATGGAGCGGCTGTACATGGAGGCACAAGAGTCTACACGCTCCACAACTGCAACAGATCCGGGGGCGGGGGGTCAGGCCCACACTTCCCAGGCTGCCAAGGGCTGGGGCCCATGGGAGATGGCACTTGGGGGCTGAGGGCCAAGGCCCTGGGTAGGAAGGGACTGACTGGGGAGCAGGGGTGGCTTCTGTGACATTGTGAGATGAAGCCGCTATCACTGCGACATTGCTCACCGGAAAAATGGTGGTGGAAACAGATCTTTGCCAGGAGGTTCTGGAAAGACATACTAATGCCATCGACTTTGATAGAGTTCATGCTTAGGTCTCCTGACTCCAGCAACTTGGCAAAGGCATCGCTGTGGAGGGGAGAACGGGGTGATGGCGGGGCCTGGGTGTCAGGCCTGTCACCCCAGCCCTGCCCCGGAACGCTGAGGCCAGAGGACTACTTCGGGTCCCAAGGCAGCCTGGGGTATGAGGCCACCAGAGGCCGGCACCCAGGGCGGTCCTGGGGACAGAGCAGGGGTGGCCTCAGGAGAAAGCAGCAGACTGTCAGGAGCTGAAGGCGCCTGGGATGACGTCTCAAGGAGTCTTGCATCACCTCCACCTCACCGCACACCCCACCTCACCAAGCTGCTGCCCGCACGCGCGTCCCCACCCTGGGAGGGTCTCTGGGGTGGAGGCACACACACCTGTAGCAGGGCGTGGTGATCAGGTAGGAACTACAGCTGAAATGCAGCCGGAAGTCCAACTTCTCGTGGGTGGCCCCGTCATCGTCCTGTGAGAAGGGAAGCTGCAGCTGTGGGGTGGCTTCCCTCTCCTGGGTGCCCGACATCCCCTGGGGCAGGGCAAAGGGGCTGGAGCCCAGTGGAGAGTGGGCTCTCAGCACTGGCCATGGCCGCTGGCCCCGGTGCATACCTTGGCAATGAAGGACAGCGTGCCTTTGAGCTTCTGAGCCATGACGATGCTCTGAATGGTGAACACAAACTGGGCCTCATTGGAGACACCTGGTGGGAGACACGGCACTCAGCAGGGCCCGGGGTCTAAGCCAGCACTGACTCTAGGTGTCACAGCTGGCTGGGATGCTGGAGAGTCACAGAAACAGTGGGTCCTTCTGCTGGCCCTAGACCCCAGCCTTGTCCCGGGGAAAGCCCAGCATACGGGGCTTCACCACATGGGTGGCCTGGGGCCTGGGTCTTCAGCTGTCCCGGAAGCTCTAGCTAAGTTCCTTGTGCAGGAGCCCAGGTAAGAAGGCAGTAAGGAGCAGAGCTGACCTTGGGAATGCTAGGGCCAAGGGGTGAGCTCACCAGGGGGCAGCTGGAAAGGCACGGGCACACCGTCATGCACCGATGAGCCCTCCGGCCGGGCCATCTTGGTGTTGAGCGAGTCTAGCACGTTGAGCTCCATGTTCTTCAGGAAGCTGCTGCTCTGGTTCTCCAGGATGACCGACACTGTCACTTGGCTGTCCTTCTGTAGGCTGGCTTGGATGTCGTAAGTCTGCATGAGTAAGGGCAGGGTCAAGAACCAGGGACCAGCTGAGGGGAGTGAGCTCCCGGCCACGATCAAGGACAGTGGCTCCTCTGTGGGAGCTGCCCGTGGGCCCTCAGACCTCGCCCTCCACACTCTTCACGAAGCTACACCAGTCCTTGTCTTTTTGAGTCTTTGAGACAAAGTCTTGCAATACAGTCCTGGTTGGTCTTGAACTTGGAATCCTCCCGCCTCTGCCCCAATGTGCATGCTGCCATGGCCGCTTTGTCCCGTTAGCAATGCTGTCCTCACGTGGCCTGGCCACACTGGGCTCTGCAGCTGTGGCTGGGCTGCTGGCCACAGTGGTCCCACTCTGGTGGCAATGTCTCGGCCGGGTTTGGGCTTGGCCGCTGCCGCCAGCCCTGCAAGGCTTCTCGTGGTGGTTTCCCCCCAGCACCGGCCCCTCCCTGCGGCAGCCCAGTGCCACTTACCACTTTAATGTACGAGTTCTCAGCCAGAAGGCAGTAGCTGGACATGGGCTGGGGAAGGAGAGAGAGCGTCAGCCGTGGGTGACAGGGCCTTGGCTGTTCACAGATATCTCATGGGACAGGGACAGGCTCACAGGGAGCAAGAGCCACCACGATGCGGTGTCAGCTCCCACCACAGAGCAGTTTCCAGAGGCTCTGGGTTCTCTCTGAACGGAAGCCACGTTTCAAGGTTGAGTTGGCAGGGTGGCCAGCGTGCTCACCGGGATGGGCTCCTCCTCCTCCTCCTCCTCCTCCTCCTCCTCCGCCGCCACCACCACCACCGCCGCACCATTCTCCAGTGCTGCCGCCTGCTTCCGCTTGGCTTTCTTTTTGTCTCGTGGCCGCTCCTCCTTCTTCTTGTGCTTCTTCTTCTTGTGCCGGGAAGATTTCTGAAGCAGAGTCTGGGCTCAGGCCCCTTGTTCCAGCAAGAGGCCCTGGTCAACATTCCCCCCTCACGTCACACGGTGGGGGCCACAGGGAAGGGACAGGGGGGACAGCAGAGCAAGGACCCCACAGGTCACTGGGGCTGACAGGTCAGGGAGACTGTCACTGCATGGGACCACAGCTCTCCTGGCCACACCCCCGAGGAGGAGCGCTCACACAGGCATGCCTGTGCTCCCATCCACCTGGGGCAAACGGCCCAGTGTCTATGGATGGATGACAGACATGAAGACCAGTCACACTCTGGAGCATCACAGAGCCACCGACAGGAGCAAGGCTCCCAGACACCGCAGCATGGAGGGACTTCAGAGGCAGGAGGATCTCTGAGTTGGAGGCCAGCCTGGTCTACAGAGTGATTTCCAGGACAGCCAGGGCTACACACAGACAGTCAGAGAAACCCTGTCTTGAAAAACCACACATGGGGCTGGAAAGATGGCTCAGTGGTTAAGAGCACTGACTGCTCTTCCACAGGACCGGGTTCAAGTCCCAGCACCCACATGGCAGCTCACAACTGTCTGTAACTCAAGATCTGACACCCTTACACAATCATACATGTAGCAAAACACCAACGCAAATAAAATAAAAAAACCACACACACACACACACACACACCACCCAAAACAAAACCAAACCAAACACCCAAAACCAAACCATGGGGCTTGGGGCTGGGTTGATGGTGTGGTAGTTAAGAGTGCTTGCTGCTCAATCACGAAGAAGCTCAGTTCAGATCCCAGGACCCACAGAGTAACATTCACACACACAACTAAAATCATCTTTTTTATGGGGGGTGAGATGGAGTTTCTTAGTCATGAGCCACCACACCAGGCTTAAAATAATCTTTTTGTTGTTTTTTCTTTTTTCTTTTTTTCTTTTTTTTTGGTTTTTTGAGACAGGGTTTCTCTGTGTAGCTTTGGAGCCTTTCCTGGAACTCACTCTGTAGCCCAGGCTGGCCTCGAACTCACAGAGATCTGCCTGCCTCTGCCTCCCGAGTGCTGGGATTAAAAGCGTGTACCACTGCCACCCAGTGTTAAAATAATCTTTGAAAAAAAAAAGAGGGGAGGGGGTCTCATGAGAGAGCCAGACAACAGAGGCCACCTAGTGTGGGACTCCATGACAGCCAATATGCAGAGCAGGCGAATCCAGAGACAGCAAGGGGATTCAAGGGTGACAGGGTTCAGGAAGCGGTGTGGCAGACTGCTCATGAGTGAGGCTTCCTACTGGGGGTGATGGAAGGTTCTGGAATGAGATGGTGGGAAGCATGAGGGCTGCAGGCACTTCAGGGAAGTGGTTGGTGCTGTGTGCCTCACCCTTTCCTGATCATCGTCCACATCCTCGTCCTCTGGCTCCTCTCTCTTGAGCTCCTCACTCTCGTCCTTAGCTGGGGTGACAGTGCTCACAGCAAGCTCTTCCTGCAAAGCCAGCCGGGAAGGTCGGGGTACTTTTTCAGGGGTGGGGTGGAGGATGGGGTGCTCTTCCCCTGACTGCTCAGAGGGGTCCAGCTTGAGAAGCAATAGGGAACTCTGAGTCCCACCGAACCAGTGCTGTCCCCAACTGAGGGCTGAGGATAGTCTCCAAAGGACACCTGTGGACAAAGGTCCTGCTGGCCACCTCCCCTCTGCCTCCCGGAGCCTTGCTAAGCAGAGTCCCACAGGACAGTGGACACAGGCCTGACCAGGCCATCCCGGTGGGCTGGACTGCAGGGAGAAGCCTGGCACCCGCTGGCTGCTGTGGAAATGCACAGGCGATACCCGTGAGGACACACGGGGCAGGTACTTACTGCGGGTGGGGCAGGAGCAGGGACAGCAGCAGGTGGCGGGGTGGTGGACAGCCAGAAGTCTAAGTCCTCACCCTGGAGCCACAGGAAGAACACTTTTGACAAAGGCAGGGAGTGCCAAGGGCAAGGGCTGGTCTCCAGCTGCTGGCCATTCTTGCCTCCCTGCCCCAGACCAGCCTGACTGCTGTGTAGCGCAAGGCCTGGTTGTGCTCTGACTGGACCCCACAGGTGCTCAGCCAAGATGGCAGCAACAGCCACCAGTCATTTGGGAAGACAGCTGGGCTAGTGGTGCCTGGAGTGGTGTTACAGCCAAGTGGCAGGTTCTCACACTGTGGCTCAGGCTGGCCTCCAAGTCATGGCAACCCTTTCCCCCAGTCTCCTGAGTGCTGGGATCCATCCTGTCTGTGAGCCGGCTGGTGGTGCAACCTGGGCAGGAGACTGATAGGCAGTCTCCAAAACGCCACCACACCAAGCCACACCTCAGAGGCTGCCTTGCATCGATCGGTGGGATCCTGGGCTTGATCCCAGCCCTCAACAAATAACATCTATTTTTAGCCAGGCCTGTTATCTCAGCTACTCAAGAGGCTGAGGCAGGAGGATTGCAAATTCAAGGCCAGCCTGGACAACTCAGTGAGATCTAGTTCAAAATGCAATGTAAAAAGTGTCCTGCGAGTCGGGTATTGTGGCGCACATCTTTAATTTCAGCACTTGGGCGAAAGAGGCAGATGGATCTCTGCGGGATCGAGTCTAGCCTGGTCTACAGAGTGAGTTCCAGGATGACCAGAGCTACAAAGTGAGACTCTGTCTCAAAAAAACCAAAAACCGAAAACCAAACCAAACCGAAGCAGCCTGGGGATGCGGCAGGGTGAGCACCCCCTAGCATGTGCACAGCCCTGGGTCCCAGCCCTCAGTTCGGTTGTAGAAGCCTAGCCTATAACAGCGGCTCCCTGGGCATGGCCCTGGCTGGGCTTGCACGGTTCCACCCTCTGCAGCCCTAGCTCTGCACTCGGCCGGAGCCCTGGCGCTCACACACCTTCTTGTCCTTCTTCTTCTCCCTCTCTCTCTCTTTGGGCTTCTTCTCCTTCTTTCTGGGCTTCTTGCTCTTCTTCTCTACTCTGGGGACGCCCTCCTTCTCGGGGGACTTCACAGTCTCAGCATTCCTGTGTTTCTGGACAGGCAGCTTCTCGCTGTCAGCCAAGGGCCTTGGGGGAGGAGGGGCGGTGGGTCACCAGGCTGAGCTGGGGCCCATCCCTCGGGGCGGCTGGCCCTACAAATCCTGAGGCTCCAGCAAGTCCCCAGACAGCTACAGTTCTGGGAGCACTGACCCCATTCCCTGCACAACTAAGCATCCCAGTCTTTGCTCCCCACCTTTTTGGATGTGAACAGTGCATGCCCATGCCCATATGGGACGTGGATGTCTGTGTCCAGGCGCACATGTGTCCAGTCACGTGGAGGGCAGAGGTCAGTGGCCCTCGTTCTCCTGTTACTCTCCACTGTACCTTTAGGCAGGGTCTATCTCTTACTGAACCTGGAGCTCCCTCACTCAGCCAGGCTGGCTGCCAGTGGGCTCCTGGGTTCTGCTGTCTCTGTGCCTTGGGGGCTAGGGCTGGCTTTTAATGAGTGCTGGAGGAGGAGCGCGGACTTCACGCTCACACCACGGGCACTATGCCGAGCCACCAACACAGAGCCCCACCACGGCCAAGGATTTTCTCAGCACCCTGGGAATGGGGATCTCATCACCCAAAGAGCAACCCCACCCAGTCTTCGGTCTGTTCCTCACCCATCACTTACTTATCCAGGTCAATGTCCAGCGCCCTGTAGGGGTCATTGGGGTCTTTGTCATCCTCATCACTAGGCAGAGCATTCTGAGGGGATGGAGAGGTCAGGGCTCAGTCAACTAGCAACCATGTTGTCCTGGTGGAGGCTCACTTCTGCCCCAAATCACAGGACTGCCTGGACAGTCATACCCACACCACCCATGTGCCAGATGCCGAGGTACCGGGCTATGGCTGCCAGCTCACGGACTGGAGTAAAACCATGTCCATCATGGAGGGCTTGTGTGACAGGGCCGGGCAGGGACTGACCTCGGGCATCTCCTCGGTGACGATGTCCACGCGCTGGGCAGGGGCGATGTCCTCGTCGCTCTCTGTGGGCAGGGAGCTGTGGCGACGCTTGCCCTTCTCCTTCTTCTTCCTTTTCTTGTCCTTCTCCAGGCGCTGCCGGTGCCGCCGCTGCTCCTCCAGCTTCACGTACTGGTCCGACATGGGCATGCCTGTGGGGACAGGAGGACGGCCAGAGCTCACAGATGCCCGGAACTCTGTCACGTCCCACACGTCAACTGAAGAGGAGACACTCGCCTGGAACTTTCAGAGGCACTGAGAGGTCGATCTGCACCACAGGAATGTGCTCCACACCTGGTGCATCCTGGTATCGCTGAAAGAGGGACCACAGGGTGTCAATGTGCCTCGGGGACTCAGGAGAGGGGAACCCTGTGTGTCAGAGAATGGTGGCCCCCATTGCAGCATGGGAGCATTACTCATATGCTTCAGGTTCCATAGACAGGTGGGGACCTGGGACCACAGCCCTGGAAAGTGTGTCATAGGCTATTTACACCTAAATCTATCCACGATTGTCACTTTTTTGGACTCAGGGACTAGAGGTCGGCCTCAACCTCACTATGTAGCCAAGGGGTGACCTTAGATTTCTGCTTCTCCTGTCTGTCTCCTGAATCCTAGGTGACCACACCTGGTTTGTGTGGTGCTGGGGATGGAACCCAAAGCTCACACATGCTGGGCAAGGGCTCTGCCCACAGAGCCCTAGTGCTAGTACCAATAATCCCTGCTTTGTCCAAAATGAGACAGCAGTACACATTTAATCCCAGAGCAGGTGTCCTTTGCACCCTGGGGTGCTGTGAACTCTCCTCCTTGGCCACAGTGCTCACCAGTGACTCTGATACCACTGCAGGATCTGCCTGAAACCCCTGAGGGCCCTGAGGAACTGCCAAGAGCTGAGATGCCAGCACTGTAGGTCCAACGGGCCAGCTGGGCAGAGCATGCACCTCAAGGCAGTCTAGATGGGCTCCATCTAGAACATCCAGGCTCTCTACCAAGACCTGGACGCAGCCCAGCTCTGCTCAGCTGTAGCTGGGACTACACATGCACAGCTCCCTCCCCAAGGCATGGCCCTAAGTACATTACCCTCTTGGAGGGTTCAGGATGGCAGCTGGTGGGGGGACTCTCAAGGACACCACTTGCCTTCTGTGGGGACGGGGAGCTCTTGATGTAGAAAGGGTTGTTGGCTTGCTCCTGCTTCCGGGCCTCTCGCCGCTGTGGGGACAGGACTCTACGTGAGGATGTGCGTCAGAAAAGTGCCTGTCCATCTCCCAAGACCCAGGTGGGCAGGGAGGGGTCACAGGAGGAAACATGAGGACCACCTCCAGCGGCAGAGCTCACGGGTAGGCCGACCACTGAGCCTATCTCCAGTCCAGGAGCAGCGCTCATGAATGGGCAGAGCAGCTGAGGTCTGGCCTCCTGGGAGCAGAACTGGCCTGGGTCTGCCCACCCTGAGCCACAGCTCCTGCCTGCCCTTCTTACTCCTGCAGACTCAGAAGCCCACTCTGATGTCCCTGCTGAGGGTCCAGGAAGGGGGCTCATGGGAGGGCTGCTCCACCAGGAGGGCCAGGTGGAACCTAAGGGTCCTCTGGCCTGGGTCACAGGCTGTGTCTGGTTGTATGGCAGAGCCTCAGGGGCCCCTAGGCCTGGCCATCAGCTACTCTTTGTAAGCAGACCCCAAACCTGGTTGCCGCCCTGTGCTGGGTGCTCCTGAAATGGCGTGCTCACCCGGGCTAACTCCTCCTCGTCCTCCTCAGGCTGCCGGCGCCGTGCGTGCCTGGGCTCCTCTTCATGGAAGATGGCCTTGGGTTTCTCATCCTCAGACTCACTGTCCGAAGGTGGCTCATTGATCCAGGCATCCAGGTCTAGGCTGGGATGTACAGAGGAGGTCACATGGTGGCCCACCATGCGCCTGTGACATCTCTCAACATCAGCATCACAGGCACCAGGCAAGGCAGGATGCCATAGACCCGGAGAGAAGACACAGAGATGGGAAGGCAGGAAGCCTGGGAGGAAACAGCAGACCAGGACAGGGACCATGGAATCTGGGAGGACCATGACAGGCGAGGATACTCCCAGAAGGTCCAGAGAACAGGGGTGCAGCAGCACCAGGACAGAGTGGCCGTCTCTTGTTCCCTTGGCTGGTGACAGGTCCTGGGGCATGGGAGCCCCTACCTAATTTCCTAATCAGGGACCACTTGAGTGGCTGCAGCCCCATCACTCCCCACATCCCCAGTCCTCACCCTTCAGGAACTGGGACCTTCTTCTGGGCCTTGGGGGCCACGGGGTTCAGTTCACCAGCGAACAAGGCGCTCACTTCCTCGGCCACCGGCACACCTTTTGCCTGTAGCTTCTGCACGTGCTTGACCAGCTGCAGGATGCAGGACGCCTAGGGGAGCAGGGGTCAAGAGTGGGGTGCCTGAGGATATGGTGCTGGGGCCTGTGCTCCCCATTTGCTCAGCCCCAGACCTCGTCATGTCTCACTGTCTCAGACAGAGACAAGCCCCACCAGGGTCAGAACAGGAGGGAGCTCGGTTAATGTCATCTCCGGTGGGGCCCCCTGGAGCCTCTCAATCCCGTGCTGGCTCAAATTCTCAAGACAGCGGTACTCAGCAGCCCTTGCTACCATGCTGCACAACCAACCCCACCAAGTCAAGGTGTGGCTCGGTGTGGGCTCCTCCGCCCCACAGGGCTCAGCCTGGGGAGCTCCTCAACCACGATGGGTCAGCACCCACACCTGACCTCTTCAACGGGTCCCCAGAGACCAAGCAGAAGCCTCATGGCACCTGGTTCAGTGTGAACCTACGTTACCATGAGGTGCCGGGAGCAGCCTTGGCCACTGGGCCCCAATGCCCGTGTCAGCCCGGGACCTTGGCCAAGCTGTCCCAGGCTGGGCACGAAGACACTGCACATGCCTGAGACACACAGGCTTCGGGTTCAAGCCCTGTCCCACAACAAACAAACAGAGAGGATCCCAAACCAGCTCCCACAACAACAGCAGGGCCTGCCCACCTCCTAGGCTGGTTCTCAGGCCCATCCACACCACAGTCCCTGCTCACGGACCCCAAGCCTCAGATGGGCAGAGCTAGGAGAGACTTCAACAATTCACTTTAGAAATGGGAGAAAATCCCTTCCATCTACTGGCTCTGTCCAGGACAAGGACCTAGAAGGAGACCAAGAGCGTGTCTAGACATGGGGGTCCCTGGTAATGCTACCCACCCTGTGAGTCCAGACCTAGCTATGTGGGTACACATGTTCATACAGCATCCCAGCTGGAGGTGTGTTGGGGGGCAGGAACTGTGCGATCTTTAGGAGGCAGCCCTGCTGGAGGCTCTGCTGCCTGATACGTGAGGTGTGAGCAGACAGCCCCCACTCCTGACTGACACCACGCCAGCCCTGGATGTGCTCACAGGGCTCGAGCTATGGCCAACCGTCCTCTCTGAGCAGCAGAGTCCCCAGGCCTTACCCGCTCCTGCACCTCCAGGTCGGCGCTCTGCACAAACTGTGGCAGCCGCTCCACCAGCAGCTGGGTGACCTCCTGCGCAGCCTCGGTGTCGGCGGCCTGCTCTTTCTGCTGCAGGATGGACGCGTACAGCTTGACCACGTTCTGCACATACACAGCCTGGATGTGGCCGGGCAGTGTGGTGACCTTGGGCCGCAGCATGGCCTCCAGGGTTTGCTGGGGCGCCTGTAGGTGCCTGGGGGACAGGGGCTGCATGAGGCTACTGAGCACACTCCCAGGCCCAACTCACAAGGAAGCCAGGCCAGGGATGTAGGGTCTGACGTCTCAGCTAAAGTACAAACTTGGGGCACTTGCTTTCACTAAGCACAAGTGGGAAACGAAGAACCATGAACTCCACAAAAAGGGACACGGTTTGAAAAACCATGGCACAGATGAGACTATCACCAGCAGGCACAGAGGACCCATATGACCGACCCACTTGCTGCCATCAACGTTCTTGGTAAAAAGCGTTGGCCGGTATGTACTGTATTGCCTGCCTTCAGTTCTCAGCACCACAAACCCAAACACTCCTCAACGCACTTCTGACATCCATGTGCACTCTGTGGCTGCCCTGTGGGTTCAGAGAGGAGACCCCCACTGGGTCCTCAAAGGGGCACTGATATGTGGCTGTCATGGGCTGAGCCCTGGGGCACTGGGAGGTGCTAAGTAAATTCTGTGACTCTTCCAGAGAAATGTGCTCTCCAGTAGACTTCTGGGACAAGTTGGATATTTAACAACAAATCTACACCTGCTCTGGGTCACAGCTGTCATGTGTCCTTTGAGCCAGGTATCTGAGGTGGCATGTAGTACTAGTCACCCCGGCCTACCCACCCACATGCTCCTGGAGTATGGCAAGAGGGCACAGCAGCTGCCGTGTGGAGCTCTAGCAGGGCAATCTCAGGGCTGGTGGGACAGGCCGAGCACCACTGTATGGTGAGGCCTGGCTCTGAGGGTGGCAGCTTGCCCAGCTAGGAAGACCCTTGAAACAGAACAGATCTTCAGATGTCTATGAACTAGAGGGCACGCTCTCCACAGCCAGTGTGACCCACGTGGCCAAGCCACTCTATGGAGGGAGACAAACAGTGACTTGGGCAGGGCAGCCCAGGAGTGACCATCTTTCAGGCAGAGGGTCTGCCCACATGTCCCTCCACCAGGCCACACTGGGCCACCGCTGAGGGCCACACCAACTCACTCCGAGAACTCCCCGCAGATCCAGGCAGCCGCGTAGAGCACCTCACAGATGCCATTGCGCTGGGTGCTACTGGTCACAAGGTGGGCGCTGTCAAGCAGTGCAGACATCTGAGACACAGCGAACTTGCGAATGGCCTTGACTCGGATGGCCACATCTAGCATCTGTGCGGCGATGAGATGGCCGTGGCGGGTGCCCTCTAGCCGCGTCAGCTCCACGAGGATGCTGATGTACCACTCAAAGTTGGTGATGTGCTGGTAGTTGGACTGGCTGCAGATGTCAATGATCTTGGTGAGCAGCTCATCCCGATAGGTGGTACCCTCGGCCTTGTCCACGTGGGTCATTAGCTTCTTCACGATCTCCATCAGGTTCTTCTTGGACACCTGCGGGAGAAGAGCCTGCTGGTCAGCACAGGTGGACGTGACCAGCGGTGAGATGACAGCTGAGACTGAGTTCATGAACCCAGGAGGGCTGGCTTCTTCCCTAGACAGCAGTCACCCTGGGCAGGAGTCAGCATGTGTCTGACTGAGGGAGGCTGACTGAGGCCCCGTTCCCTACAGCCTGGACAGGTGCCACCGGCTGACCCAGGTGCTGAAGCTGCAAGGGCTCTCCGTCCTGGGCACAGGGACACACACCATTCCATAGAGCAGGTCGAGTGCGCGCAGGCGGATGGACTCGTCCTTGTCATCCAGGCACTGCAGGATCAGGTCCTTGTGGGACTGCACGGACTTGGGGTGCGTCTTCAGGATTTTAGACATGGCCAGCAGCCCCAGGTACTTTACTGTGGAGACCAAGTGGCCATTAGTTTACAGACACCGAGTGGAATACCATGGCCAATGGGTGCAACGGAGGAATGTGTCACCACTTCTGGCCACTGTGGCCCCAGCTGGTGCTGCCTGAAGGTGATGGGCACTTTTGTGATGGCCCCTCCCCAACCTATCACAGCCTGGTCCACAGGCACGGCCTTCTGGACACTGGGCAGCAGGTATCAGGACCTGTCAGGGTAAGAACCCCGCGTGTACTATGCGCTGGCTTAGCAGCAGAGTGTGTGCTGCTCCTCCAGAAGACCCAAGTCTGGTTCCCAGCACACATCGGGCAGCTCTGACTCTAACTCCAGCTCCAGGGCATTAGGTGCCTCCAGTCTCCATAGGCATTGGGATTTCCGAGCACAGACCCACACATGAACACCTAATTACAAATGGCAAAAACTTACAAAGAACTTAAAAATACATGTATTAAAAAAAAGAACCAGCCGGGCGGTGGTGGTGGTGGTGGTGCACGCTTTTTTTTTTTTTTTTTTTTTTTCCTTTTTTTTTTTCATTTTTGGTTTTTCGAGACAGGGTTTCTCTGTGTAGCTTTGCGCCTTTCCTGGAACTTACTTGGTAGTCCAGGCTGGCCTCGAACTCACAGAGATCCGCCTGGCTCTGCCTCCCGAGTGCTGGGATTAAAGGCGTGCGCCACCACCGCCCGGCGGTGGTGCACGCTTTTAATCCCAGCACTCGGGAGGCAGAGGCAGGTGGCTCTATAGAGCAAGTTCTAGGACAGCCTGGGCTTCATAGAGAAACCCTGTCTCAAAAAAACAAAACAAAACCCCAAACAAAAAGAAGAGCCCAGCCGTGACGGTGGTCTAAGGACCACGCCCACATGCTCTAAAGGTCACTGCGTGGGCCTCATGGAGAAGGGAGGGAGACTGAAGCAGGGCCACCAACAACAGCTCTGCACCCAGAAGCCTCAATCTGTGACAGGTTCTGAGGTGGCCGCTCATCAACAGATGGCCCAGAGATGCTTCCTGACAGCATGGACACGAGAGCGAGCTGCTGGGACCCTACAGTGGCTCAGCCTGCCACTTGGTCTGGAGCAGTGTGAGACACAAGGAGGGCAAGAGCAGGTCACCACATACGTCCTGAGGACCAGGAGATGCTGGCCTGAGGCCTCTGCACCTGAACCCTGGCTCTGCCTCCACCTCCTACCTAACAGGTGTGAACCCACACACCAGCCTCCCTCTCCTTCAAATGAAAAACAATCCCAGTTTTATTTGTATGAGGGTGTACACCAAGGTCAGAGGACCATTTGTAAAGGTCATTTCTCTTCCCACCACACGGGGTCCAGGAAAGGAATCAGGGCATAGGTGTGGTGGCAAGCCACTTTATCTACGGAGCCGCCTCACCAGCCCTTGTTCTGCTTTGAGACAGGTCGTCTAGTGTGGAACCATGCCTAAAACTGGCCCTAAACTCCCAACTCTGCTGCAGCGGCCTCCTGCTCCACAGACCTTACAGTATTTACTTCTGAGACAAGGTTTATGCAGCCCAGGCTAGCCTTGAACTCGTTAGGTAGCCAAACGTGACCTTGAAGCCTGTGGCCCAGACCTGGTTTCTGAGGCACAGGTAGGTCTGGATCCTAAGATGTGACACACTCACTCGTGAGCTTGAACCACTAGGCTTGAGTCCAGCCCCGACCGACCGACCGACCGACCGACCGACCGTCCTCATGTCTGCTGTCTACACTACACTCAATACGGCCCCCACCTCTCAGGTGCCCCCATGGTGACTCTACTGCTCAACCCACAGTCAGTGTGCTGGAGCGCACGCGGACAGCCGAGGGAGGGCAGGGCCCAGGCGGGCTCCGAACCCCAGGCATGGCATTCAGGCCTGGTCCCTGGCAGGGGGCGGTCACTTACAGTTCTGGTCTGAGTCTTCTATCAGTATCCTCAACTTCTGAACGCAGAGCTGAGGAGGAACGTCACACTGGTCAGGCTTTCCCAGGCAGGGCTCCAGCTGGTCTCTACCCCACACTGTGGCCTGCAGCCTGCTCCCAGCCCTGACTGATGGCATGCATTTGGGTACAGGAAGGGGAGGTGACTGCAGCCTTCTCACTGGAGACCCTGCTCAGCATGACAGAGTGGATCTGCAGGTGCCAGTGAGGGCAAGTGGGGGCGTCCCGTGTCCGCAGCAGCTGCCCAGGCAGACTGAATTTGGTTCCAACAGGGCAGGTGGAGGTGCGGTGGGAAAGGAGGTGCCTGTGTAAAGGACTTCCTTTACACCTCAACTGAGAAAAACAAACTTGGAGGTGATCACCACAACGGTTTCCCGACTGCCTGAGGAGCCTTGGGGCCTGGCCACCCCTAAGACCTAGTTCTACTGATCTGCATGGCCCCTTCTTTGCAGAGACGCACCTGGATGCTGGCGCTGTGGTTGGGCATGCCGGAAGACAGCGAGATGAGCACTGGGGTACATGGAGGATGAGGTTAGTGCCCTTGGGTCAGACACTGCCACCCTACTGACCCATCCCCACCAACAGGGCCTGGCTGGCTGGCTCACAGGAGGCCCGTGTGTTCAGAAGGCAGCTGTACCGCCTGGGCCTTGGGGAGCCAGCCTAGGTCCCCCACCTTCCCAAACAGGAGTAACTTTTGGGCCTGAAGCACTGGTACCTAAGACAGGCTCACACACAGTCCCTGTTCCTCTCTGACTTCTGGAGTGCAGACCTACGCTGCAGAGCAGCCCCCAGACCTCATGGATTTGGGGGGCTCTCAGATGACGACGATCCACACGTCACCAGCCTGTGGCTGAGGACACAGCATGATCTGACTCCCAGGGAGAGTTCTAGAAGCCCTGACTGCTCTTCCTGTGGCTGACAGCTAGGTCCTGTCACGAAAGGGTGGCTGTGTGAGTCCTGAGGACTCTCCTGTGATCACTGTGGCCTTGAGACCTCACCTAGGGGCTCACACCTTCATCCACCTTTCCTCCTCTGCTCCCTCCACCCACGCAGGATAGCCATGCTCAATCACAAGCCCAAGGGTGCTGGACGCAAGTCCTAAGTCCCTATTTTGGGTATGTGTGTGCGGTGTGTGCAGACAAAGGTGACCGGCAGGCATCTTCTGAAATCCTTCCCACCTGGTTTTTGGGGACAGGGTCTCTCACTGACCCTGGAGTGCGCTGACTCAAGCAGCTGCCAGCAAGCTTCAGGGATCTGCCTGTCTCTGCCTTCCAGTGCTGTAGACTGCGCTTAATCCCCTGTGCCTGTAAAGCCCTGCTCCTACGTGATCTTTGGGTGACAGGACTATCTCAGATCAGTTCTGCTGCAGGGGCCTGGAGGAAGCCTGGAAAAGTGGGATGCTGCCTCCCAGGTAGACATGTGCTGGTTTGGGGCTCTGTCCCCACAGGGGAGACTAACCTCTCAGATTTGCAAAGAGGCCTGAGGAAGAGCTGGGAGATGAGCCATGCAGAGACCTGAGTTTAGACCAGCACAAGGGAAGAGGACTTGGGCAGGAGGCAGCCACCTCATCCACATGAGGCAGCTCAGGCCTCTCAGCTCCTTCCAGCAAGAGGGCCTGCATCCTCTCTTTGCTTGATAGCAGCTCAAGAGGGCGGCTGATCCCCCCGCCCATACCAGCACCCTCCTGGCAGGCTATGGTCAGCACTCACCTGCAATCACGGTATTCACACACTCGTACAGCAGGGACATGGCAGAGGTGCTGAGAGAGAGGAGAGGGTGAGGACCAGCCCAAACAGTGTCACACACAAACAAGATCACTCTGCTGGGCTCCATGGGACAGCACTACTACTGTCCCTTTAAAGCCCTGTGACACCATGGTGATTACTATGATCCTCTCAGGCAGGGAGGGAATGCAGCCCAAGACTTTTAACTTTTCCTGAGCCCCAGCCCACCCCACCCGTGTGTAATGATGGCCTGCAGCTCCTCCTAGGCCACCCTTCCAGAGGGTCAGTCCAGGGGACATGACATGGCGCCAGGGCTCCAGGAGAGCAAAGGGCGACACGAACGCACTGCTGGGTGTGTGGAGTACAAGTGAAAGGTGACTGAGCTAAGTGTAGAGGTGTGCACTTATAACCAGCACCCAGGAGGCAGGAGGACTGTTGTGAATTTCAGGCAAGACTGGGCTATAGAGGGAAATGTGCCTCAAAAAAAACCAAACAGGCCGGACGGCAGTGGCGCACGCCTTTAATCCCAGCACTCGGGAGGCAGAGGCAGGCGGATCTCTGTGAGTTCGAGGCCAGCCTGGGCTACAGAGTGAGATCCAGGACAGGCTCCAAAAATACACAGAGAAACCCTGTCTCGAAAAACAAAAAACAAAACAAAACAACAAGCAGACTAAACAGACGGCCTCTGTAGAGGTTGGAGAGCGGTCGATGTCAGAGTGGCACCAATGCCCTGCCCAGGGATGGCGGCCGAGGAGTAACTACCTGTGAATGAGGTTGGTGAGCGGCTCAATGAGCTTCTTGCCCAGCCTGGGCTCCAGAGGAGTCAGGGCGCCGAACTACAGGGACAGGGGTGCTGTGGTCACTGGGATACCCGCAGACTGCGGATCCAGGCCCAGCACACACCCCACCCTTCTGCACTTACCAGCTTGATGATTTTGATGAGGACCCAGTTGTTGGTGGAGGATGTCATGAGCTTGAAAAACAGCGGGGCCAGGGACAGGTAGTTCTTAGGGTTGCGACGTGCTAGCTCGCAGATGACATTCACAGCTGCAGACTGCACCCCTAAGGACCAGGAGATGGGTCCACATCAGCAAGGAGTGGGATGTTCTGCTACCAAGGTGATATCTCTGTCAACAAGGGCATCCCTGTTTACAGGGAACGTCCCCATCAGTAACCAAAGAGCCAGACATCCTCACCACAGCAAAGGAGGCGTCCCCAGCTACAGGGATACCCTGAACAATAAGAACCTGTGGTACAGGGCTCACTGTAGAAGCCTGGGGACACACTGGTGACTGTCACCATGCACACAGCATGTGGTACAGTGAATGGTCCCTGCGCTGCTCTAAGGACACACTGCTTCTGCTCAGGACAGAAATGGTTTATCTACACTCCTACCCCTTTAAGTAACTAAGTAACACTTATTTGTTATGAGTGTTTGCTGCATGTAAGCCTGTGCACCACAGGTATGCAGGGGTGCACACCAGAAGGATGCAGAGTTCCAGGAGGCTGTGAGCTGCAGTGTGGGTGCTGAGGACTGAGCCTGGGTCATCTGCAGGAGGGGACAGTGCCCTTGACAGCCAAGCCCTCTCTCCAGCTGTGTATCGCCCTTTTGCTTTTTTGCATTCTAGGTTTTGTTTGTTTTTGTTTTAGGTATGAGTGCTGAGTGGTCTGTCTGCATGCATGCCAGAGAGAGCTTCAGATCCCATTATAGAGATGGTTGTGAGTCACCACGAGAATTGAACTCAGGATCTTTGGAAGAGCAGCCAGTGCTTTTAACTGCTGAACCATCTTGCCAGCCCCTTGTTTTGGTTTTTCCAAGACAGGGTTTCTCTGTAGTTTTGGAGCCTGTCCTAGAACTCACTCTGTAGCCCAGGCTGGTCTCGAACTCACAGAGATCCTCCAGCCTCTGCCTCCTGAGTGTTGGGATTAAAGGCGTGCCCCACCACTGCCCGGCCCTTTGCTTTCTTGAGATTGGGTACTGACGTGGGAAGGCGACTCCACAGTGGTCTACACCCACAAGCTGCCCATGCTGACACGAGCAGACCTGTGGGACTGTTTCTTTGGTTTGTCACTGCTGCCCAGTCTGGCAGCAGGGCTGGGGTAGGATGGCGGGAAAGGTTCACACAGCCCTGGGCTAAACAACACCCTGCCTTCGAACAGTCACGCACTCTCACAGACGCACACACGGATACCCACATGCACACACAGGAGTGGAGAATCTGTCCTGTCTAGTGGAGACGCAGCAAGAGCCGCGTCCCTGAGACGGAAGGAGTGCTTCTTGGCAGCTCAGCAGCTCACTTTTTCTGACGCAGGGTCTCACGGAGGCAGGCTGGCCTTGAACTCTTGACCCTCTGCCTCCACTGCCAGGCATGTGCCACCACACCTGCTCTATGTGGAGCTGGGGATGGGATCCAGGCTTTAGCATGTGCTGAGGGAGCCCCAGCCTCTGGTCTCAGCCTACAGCCCAGGCTGCCTTACAATTCTCCTGCCTTGGCCTGCCAAGTAAGTTCCTTAGGTAACCAGGAGCCACCACGACGGAAATGACCCGAGCGCCTGGTTCATGTGGACAAGCTCACTGCAGAGCTGAGTGGTGCTCTGGCCTTCTCTCTTCCTTTCGAGGCGGGCAGGGACCTGGATCCACAGGCTGCCCGCCAGCAGCCACAAGCTGGGAGGCTGAGCCCCTGCTGTGAACACACCCAGAACCTGCACACTCATCGGCCCCATGTACAAAATGCCAAGTGGGTCCCTTGTATCCCGGTCTTAGGGATCTCCTGGCACACTTTGCCTCCAAGGGCCTGTGTGGCCACTGCAACACGTGGTCCCCCTGTGTGGCCACTGCAACACGTGGTCCCCCTGTGTGGCCACTGCAACACGTGGTCCCCCTGTGTGGCCACTGCAACACGTGGTCCCCCTGTGTGGCCACTGCAACACGTGGTCCCCCTGTGTGGCCACTGCAACACGTGGTCCCCCTGTGTGGCCACTGCAACACGTGGTCCCCCTGTGTGGCCACTGCAACACGTGGTCCCGAGCCATAGGACCTGCTCCACTGCCAAGTGTGCTCCTCTTAGGAGGCCTCCGTGTGTTTCGGTTTCCCAGGACAAGCCTGTGAGGGACACAGTGGCCACTCTACCTGTGTGTCTCATGGTGAGCGATATTCCTGGGCTCAAATCCTAAATGACCACAACTTTAATCAAATGGCATTTAAAGCTTCCACATGCTCACCAGGCCCTCAAGGCTCCTGGGATAGCTATAAGGTCTACAGCGCCCTGTATTTCTCAGTCATCTCTGCAGAGGTGGAGGATGGCAGGACTGACTCGCCCGCCCGCCCGCCCGCCCACCCCAGCTGCATAGCTCCCAGGGCCCTGGGCTCTACTGGTCTCACAGCAAGCTGCAGCCCTGCACCTGACAATCCACTCAGGCCCTGGGAGCCATGGGAGTCTCAACTCACTCTGTGTACTGTGGCTTGTGGATCAAAGGAGATTTGCAGTGGGGACCCACATGGCTCCCGTCATCCCCCACCCTCCCAGGAGCTGGCTAGGCAGGACTTCCCGTCACCAACCTGGGTCTGGGTCCTCCAGCTTCTCCTTGAGCCGGGGGAAGGCAGGACGCAGGGACTCGGGGTACTTGAGGAACACCTTGTACATGATCAGCACCGCCTTCTTCCTGATGTATGGCTTCGTGTGAGACATCTGTGGGTACACTGGGGCGGTCGGCAACTCATCTGCCCGGGGAGTCACCCAGCACCTCTGACTCTTTCACACCTCACTCCCTCCAACCAACCTAAAGCAGGTCCTGCTGGCCCCAGCTTCCATGTTAGCCTGGCTCAGGCCGGCCTCCTCCTACGTTAGATGCTGGACTCACGGAGGGATGCAAGCCACTTGTAAAGTCGGTCTGGTTATAACGTGTGGCCCTGTCCCCAGGCCGCCCTCACTCGAGCCTCCTCCAGGTCAGTCTCGGAACTTGAATTGGCAGGGCACCCTTATCTCATCAGGCTCCAGGCAGGCCCTGCATGCTCTCTAGTCCACAGGGCTGGCAGCTATCTGCAAAGCCTCACCAGCCACACTTCTACCCAATGGGCTGGACAATCTGTCACAAGAGCTGCAGTCACCACAGAAAGGGGCAGATGGGCATGGTGGGTCCCAGTGGAGCTCTGTTTACTGTTCGCAACAGGTACCTGCTAGATTTGGATGGGACAGCGCCCGCCCCCCCCCCCCTGCCCCCCTGTTCCTTACTGATGAACTTTGAGACCACCAGGCAGGATCCAGGGGACAAACCCAAGGCTGACTTTTGCTCGGTCCCATCCACCCCAGCCACACACAGCCACTTCAAGGGCCTGTTTCTGTCTCCTCAGAGCGAGGGCTCAACTCTGGGTATCACCAGATGAAGGTAAGGGGTGGTGCGGGCACACACAAACTCACCAGGGTCATGATGTCATTTGCCAGGTCTCTGGCAAGATCTGGGGTGACAAAACAGGACAGACCAGTCAGTGCCACTCCAGTGTCGTACTGGCTGGGGCTGCTCAGGTCCTGCAAGGGGACGGCAAGAGTGTCAGTGCAGTCCCTTGGGACTGTCTGATGTCTGCATCCCAGCCACCCGCATCCCAGCATGACGGGGCGTTTCACAGCTCCTCTGCTGTCATCAACAGGAACTGGGACACAGGTCGGAGGCAAAGGACCAGAAAGCTCTGCATGGAAGCCAACAGGTCTCTGGGCTCCTTTGTAAGTCTCAACTCCTAGGCAAAAACTGCCCAGCTCCCAGCAACGCTGTAGGGACCTGCTTCTACTCAGCCACTGCCTGAAGATACCAGGAACATTCTGGACCGATGCTGAGTTCATCCTTCTAATGAGCAGGGGACCTGAGGCAGAAGACCCAGGCGGTAGCTGCCCCCCCCAACTTCTGGTGCCCTGACCCCCCTCTCACTAAAGCAGGGCCCCTGTCACTAGGGCTCACCCTGTGGGGCCACACCCACTTCCTACGGGCTCCCAGCTGGTATGTCGCGGATACATCGGGCACACTGAGTGATATTAACACAACACTGTAACCTTTAAGGCCTTTCCCTGTGCAGTGGGCTCAAACAGCTTCAGAAGCTATGCTCAGCCCTGTCCTCAGAGGCCAGACTTCAGTGTCACCTCCCACAGGGACAGGGGAGCAGCAGTGAGCAGCGAGAGCACTGCCCTCCTCCTAATAGGAAAGGCATCAGGGAGACAGAGAGAGGAGCCGGAACGGCCTGGAGCTCGGCCTTGAGAGCCCTAGCCCCAGGTTCCAGGCTGTTTTAAAGCTGCACAGGGACTGCGGAGGCCTGGCATGTGTGCCTGTGTTCAGTCGGCACACAAGTCCCTGCTGCACAGACACCGGGTCCCTGCCAGGACATCAGCAAATGCTGAGGACAGCAGTAACTCCAACCTTCTCTTCAAGAGAAGCTCCTTTGTCTCTTAAACAGGGAGGCCTAGCCCCGGGTCTCACACACTGGAGGCGCACAGACAGCTAGATGCTGACGGAGCCAGAGCCGGTGTCAGCCCCAAGCCAACCCCAATCACCTCTGCAGCCCACTTCCCTTCCTCCTAGAGCCCAGTTCCCTCTCAGAGCCCTCTCAGATTCGGCTTCTTCCCACAAGGCCCACCCATCCAGGACCTTGTTCCTTTAGAAGGCCCCACCCACTTGGGCCCCTGCTGCTCCCAAGAGGACCTAGTCACATAGACCCTCGCTCCTCTCAAAATGTCTGGCCAGCCCAGGATCTGCTCCTCCAGGTACTCTGGCTCACCCAGGCCTCCTGCTGGACTCCATAACCCAGACACACTACCCCCGTGGCTGCAGCCATGGCACCACAAAGCCCTGCACCTCCAGCCCCACCCTCAGCCAGGCTGCCTCCTCATTAGCACCAGGAACCCACCTATGCTGCTGTGGCTCCACCTATTCATTCCTCTCCCACAGGACACCTGCCCACAAACACTCCTAAAACCCCAGTCCCAGCCCCCAGCTCACGCTGCTGCAGGGGTCCTGTCCTTCCTCCAGCATTTGTGAACACAGGGGTGTGCCCTATGACAGAAATTATAAATGGGCTGGCCACACACTGAGGGGGCAGCATCACCCTGCAGGACGGGGCGGGGCGTGGTCAAGGACATCCACAGGCACTGGGGGCCTCCTAAGAGCCAGGTCAGCCTGGAGGAACCCAATGTGGAGGTGGAGGGACGGGCTGTGGCTGCCCTGCAGTACTAAGCAGCACTAAGCAGGGAGTGGGGAAGGGGCGTGTGCAAAGCTCCTGCCTCAAGCCTGCCCGAGTGTGATAGCTCAGGCCTGCTGAGACACGGCCTTGAAAAGCTGCCCTAGGCAGAGGAGGCACCACTGACACAGCCCTCAGCAGGTGCCTTCTGTGGCTCACTTGAGTGGCAGGAAAGCATCAGGGCCTACCTTTCGGATCTGGTTGGTGGTCAGCATAATGACATCAGTGCCTTCATGGAAGCACTGGGAGGCGGCAAGGTAGCCAACACGCTGCAGAATCAAGAGCCACAGAGTCAGAGCCACCCAGAGCCCACGGGGCCCCTGCAGCCCCACCACCCGGAGCCCACGGGGCCCCTGCAGCCCCACCACCCGGAGCCCACGGGGCCCCTGCAGCCCCACCACCCGGAGCCCACGGGGCCCCTGCAGCCCCACCACCCGGAGCCCACGGGGCCCCTGCAGCCCCACCACCCGGAGCCCACGGGGCCCCTGCAGCCCCACCACCCGGAGCCCACGGGGCCCCTGCAGCCCCACCACCCTGAGTCCATGGGGCCACTGCAGCCCCACCACCCAGAACCTGTGGGGCCACTGCAGCCCCACCACCCTGAGTCCACGGGGCCCCTGCAGCCCCACCACCAGGAGCCCATGGGACCACTGCAGCCCCACCAGGAGCACCCAGCAAACCCGTGTAGACACAGGGTGCCAGCAGGGGGGCACTTGGATCTCCAGGAGCTCCTACTGAGGGGGACAGGCATTGGGACAGAGTTCCAAGGCATCCTCCCTAAAGCCCGTCCCAGCACGTACAGACAGGTCCACACACACTGCTGCACAGACAGGCAGACCCCTGGCTCTCACTCTGATGATGTACCACTTTGTCCCTCTTTAGGGACTTGCTTGGAGGCTGGGTGCGCACTCATGCATGAAATTAAACAGGTAACGGGAAAAATTCAAAAGGGACCAGTGTCTAGCCCAACTGTGTCTAGCAGAGGCTAGGCAGGAAATGACTCACCATGACAGTGACCCCACAACTAGGTATCACAGCCCCTGGGACAGCAGTGCTGGTCAGCTGTGGCCACCTGGGCCACGCAGGCTCCAATCAAACACCACTACTGTGGCACAGGGTGGCACACTCTGTCATGGCAACACTCAGGAGGCAGAGGCAGAAGACTGTTGTTCAGGAACAATCTTAGCTACAGGTTCGAAGCCAGTCCACAGTATGAAAAGCCACAGCCATCCCTACTAACCAGTGTTAAGCCTGGCAGTGGTGGCGCACACCTTTAACCTCAGCACTGGGGAGGCAGAGGCAGAAGGATCTGAGTCTACAGAACAAGTTCCAAGACAGCCAGGGCCACACAGAGAAACCCTGTCTTGAAAAACAAACAACAACAACAAAAAACTCACAAAGTGTCAATTGCCGGTAGTTGGGGGGGGGGGCAGTGGGTGACGACTGAGGTTCTGGTGTTAGCCCACCAGGAGGCAACCCCCTGGTGGGCTCCTGATGTGTCTTTGCGTGGTGAATTGGGTGTGGGGAAATTTCCTACTGCAGGTAAGGTAATGTGTTTATCTCACTGGAAACATCCCCTACTACTGGATAGTTTTACCTTCTAATTGATAACAGTAATGTTATCTTATACAAAGCCTTGATGAATAAAAGTCCATACAGAGACATGTTTTTCAGCTAAGACCTTTGAGCTCTACCTTAGAAGCTGCTTTAGATAAGAGCTCAGTTTAATGATTAAAGAACAACTCTGAATTCTGCGGCAGCCAGGCTGGCCCTAACTCATTAATGCTTCAAAGACAGACACAGGTCTGTGTCCTTGTACCCATTCCAGCCCTCAATTCCAGATACAAGAAACCAGTGATGAGGGGCTGGAGAGATGGCTCAGAGGTTAAGAGTGCTGCCTGCTCTTCCAGAGGTCCTGAGTTCAATTCCCAGCACCCACATGGTGGCTCACGACCATCTGTAATGACATCTGGCTCCCTCTTCTGGCCTGCAGGCATACATGCAGGCAGAACACTGTATATGGGATAAATAAATCTTAAAAAAACAACAAAAAAGGGAACTAGGGATAAGTGGGTATCCACCCTGAGGATCTAAAGTACAGCTGACTATCTTTTATGTACATAGTTTAGGTTTGTGATTCCTTTAGGATTCCTGGTAAGATTAACTTTCCAGATAGACAGTAGAATGCTTGCTTGGTAGCCTGGTATATGCCTTGCTGCAAGGGAGTTGTCTGTGAAAATATACTTCTTGTCTGCTTATGCTCTGTTGATCTGCAGTAAGTTTCCTAGATGTAAATATATATGGGGTATTGGGATGACTTTATTTTTAATCATGTAAGGGAGATGAACAACATGTTAACTGTACTCCGGAGGAATTTACCAAAGTGACTGTATGGGATACAGAGTTGAATGAACAGATGGTTTTTTTTTTTTTTTTTTGGTTTTTCGAGACAGGGTCTCTCTGTGTAGCTTTGCGCCTTTCCTGGAACTCACTTGGTAGCCCAGGCTGGCCTCGAACTCACAGAGATCCACCTGGCTCTGCCTCCCGAGTGCTGGGATTAAAGGCGTGCGCCACCACCGCCCGGCTGAACAGATGGTTTTTTAAAAGTACTTTGACCTTAAAGAATCCTTATGGAGACCAGTGATGTTTCACTGAGGGGGCCTTGTGACCATCCCATGACTTTGGTCACAGGACAGCTCAGGCACACCTGGGGTCTTGTATTCTTGTGTATTGCACACAATGCATAGTGAAGGGCTAGGACCATGGAGGCCTGTGACATGTAAATAAGTTAAGGTTAGGGACCTTGGTATGAGGAACTACTTTATGTAACAATCTGTAACTATGCCTTTGTACGGCTGTTCACACAAGCCTGGAGCCAGCTGAGTGCAGCCCAGCCAGTCCATCAGAAAAGGCTGATAAATACAGAAGGAAACGATCAGTCAGTGTCACTGTCTTTTCCTAAGCCCCTCAGACAGAAAAAGTCTAAGCTCTGCTATTGCCATGGACTCGCTCTGAGCCCTGAGCTGCCCAGAGGCTGGTACATCGAAACCCACGGAAGTGCCTGCTTTATGTTCTGTAGCCCAGGCTGGCCTGCAATATGCAATCCTCCTGCCTCAGTCTCCCCGGCGCTGGGATTACAGCTGGGCATCCTGGGGCTTGGTATGGCCGACCAATGCTTGAGAGAACAGGGTGACCCTTCAGCAGGCTTGTCATGCTGGTGTTCTCCTCTGCTGCTGTTGTTTAAGATACAGTCTCATACTGTAACAGACTGGGTAGAACTCACAGTAATCCTCCCGTCTCAGCCCTCCATGTGCTAGAATTACAGGAGCATGCTGCCACACCCAGCATTTGCTTTTTTTTGTCTTCTGCAACAGCAGCTCCCTTGCTTATGGAGTGTTGATGGAGGGGCTGGTGTCTGTCTGCAAGGACGGGGACAGCAGGAGCCGCTGTAACTAGGCAGCCCTTCGGCACTGCGCCGGCCGCACGGTGCGGCGGCCAGCTGGAAGGACGGCAGGCACAGAGGGCAGGCACAGAGGGCAGCGTGCAGGGCAGCTGGCACCTCACTTCCTCCAGGCGGAAGCCGCGGACACCCATCTATCTCAGTCCCTCCCCACTGGCAGAAGGAAGGCTGTCTCCCTTCAACAGCAGAAGCACTGGCCACAGGACGCCCCTCAAGGACACCCCTGCTGGAGGAGCCCTCCTCCCTCAGGAATTCCACACACAGCACACCTGCCTGCCAGGTGCTCTGGGTCCTCACCTTGAATGTGAACTTGGAGGCACTCATAACTTCGATGATGTTGAAGGCAGCCCAGCTGATGTCGTACCCGAGCATCTGTAACTGTTAAGAGGGCAACCACGGTGGTTTGTACTCAGGGGACACCAGGCAACGGTCTCAGCCACAATCAGAGCACGCACAGCACAGGTGGAAGAACAAAATGCATTCAGTCTGAACATACAAACAGCATCCATCGCACACCCTTGTGGGATTTTATATTCTCTTTCTAACAAATGACTCTGACAAGGCTGGTCGTGCTGAGGGGAGACAGGGACGATTTCTCAGGGGTGGAGCCCTGCCTAGAATCCCCCAGTGAGGGGTTGGGGGTGGCTCAGCAGAAGAGTCCCAACCCAGCACTTAAAACAATTAACAAGGAGAAAGACGGCATATCAAAGTCTAAGGAAACAAGTTCATACAGCACTGAAGAGCATGACCATTCACAGCAGAGAACATGGTGCTACCGTGTGAAGTCCCCACAGCAGGGCACATGCAGCTATGGTCATCTGTGACCCAGCACTTGGAAAGCTGAATTAGAAGGGTTGGAGAGTCAAGCCAACTCCGGACACACAGTATAAAAATACACAGGTGATAGAGCAATAAACATTAAAACAAATCCTTTTAAAAATTAAATAAGTAGCCGGGTGGCAGTGGCACATGCCTTTAATCCCAGCAATCCCAGCAGTCAGGAGGCAGAGGCAGGCAGATTTCTGAGTTCGAGACCAGCCTGGTCTACAGAGTGAGTTCCAGGACAGGCTCCAAAACTTAAGAGAAACCCTGTCTCGAAACAAAACAAAACAAAAATAATTAAATAAATAAATAACCAGGCACAGTAATTCACACTGCTAATCCCAGGATTTGGGAGGCAGAGGCAGGCGGATCTCTGAGTTCGAGGCCAGCCTGGTCTACAGAGTGAGATCCAGGACAGCCAGGGCTACACAGAGAAACCCTGTCTCAGAAAACAAAACAAAAAACAAAACAACAACAAAGTAAGTTGTAGCTGCCTAGTAGAGCACTTGCCTCAAGGTTATCAGACCCTGAATTCAATCCAAACACTGTTCAAAAAGCAAGAGGACTAGCAAGAAGGCTCAGCAGGTAAAAACACCTGCTGCCAAGCCCAACGTCCTGAGTTTGAGTCCTGCCATTCAAATAATTGAAAGCCAGGCCCTGCAAGTCGACCCTTATACAAGCATCATGCCACACTTGCACACACAAAGAAAAGAAAGGAAAGGAATGTGTAATTCTAAAAATTAAAAAAGAGCTAGAATGATGGCCCATGCCATTAATCTCAGGACACAGGAGGCAGAGGCAGGTGGACCTCTGTGAGTTCGAGGCCAAGTACAGAGTGAGATCCAGGACAGCCAGGGCTACAATACAGACAAACCCTGTCTCAGAAAATAAATACAATAGAAAAGGGCACACTCTCCTACAATGGCTGGTGAACTACCTTTTGACAGCCTTGTGGCACACTCCAGTACTGACAATCAGCATGGTACCTCGCCTCCCAACCTGAGGAGGAAAGGGGCAGAGGGCAGCCACATCCACCTACACCTGCCAAACCCAGAGAAGCCAGGCTCCTCAGCACTTGCCATGCACCCAGCCTGCACCAGCCACAGGAGCACCAGGCAGGACTCTGCATGAGCCTTGTGCTGCACACAGCAGCAATGTGTGGTGGACAGACGGACAGGCGGACAGGCAGGCAGGACCACAGGGGAGGCACTCACGTAGGTGAGCTTGCATACAGCATTGGCCTTCACAGCGATGTTGTCCTGCTTCAGCTCCTGCTTGATCTCGTCGATGCACTGAGAGATGTACTTGGCCTGGGTGGGAGACAGTAGTGTGACGGTGGGACACTGAGTGTGGCCAGTGAGAGGCTGGCTGTCACAGGTGCTCAGGGAGGTGGGCAGGGGGACGGAGGGAGAGGTGGAGCCAGCCTGGTTGCAGAGCCCTGAACCAGGGCTGCTGTTCCTCAGGCAAGCGCACAGTCCTGAGCTGTGTGTCAAAGCCCAACTGGGCACTGTTTATCCACAACAGGAGGATCCAGAGGACTGCTCTAGGAGACAGGGCTTCAACTGGGGAAGGTAGACTACTCTGGACCACCCCTCTGACCCACCCTGCTACAGAGCCCACTGAACCCTTTCCCTCCTACGGCTGTTCTGCACAGCTCCACTCACTGGCATTCGCCCTTGGCCTCCCCACTCCCCTGGCACAAGCTCAGCAAATCTAAAACAACTTCTTGGGCCAGACGGGTCAACCCAAGAGAACTGAGGCACAAAGTCCAGAGACGGTCCGATGTGGGCCCTGGGGAGTGCCTCCTACCCCACTCGAGACAAGCACAAATGGAGGCCCCGGGACAGCAGGAGCTGGGGGAAGTGCTGAGGTGTGGCCATAGCAGGGTATGGAGGACCACCACATCTGCCCAGGAACCTGGCCGTCACCTGACAGTGGAACCAGCAGCTGCCACCAGGGCTGCACACCCCCCCCCCCCCCCCGCTGACACACTCCAGAGCTGTCAAACCCCAGAACCCCCATCTCACCCCCGTGGGCATGTGTGGGTAGCAGGTTGCATCCCAATGCCCTGTGAAGCTAACTAAGAGGCTGCTGTGAGACCATCACTGCCCAGGGCATCCTGTCCCTAGCATGGGCCACAGGAAGAAGCACAGGTGTTCAGCACCCTCTCAACAAGATTTATTTATTTTGTTCTCTTGGGTTTGTTTGTTTCAAGACGGGGTTTCCTGTAACCCAGTTACATGAAATGCAGTTGAGGCTGGCACTGAACTCCTGATCCCCATGGAATGGCAGGCATGGGCTACCATGCCTGACTAATCCGAGTACTTCCCTGAATATTTTATGATCTAGACCGAGTCCAATGGAACAAGTGTCTCCACAGCCCGCCTCAAGTAACTAAATGCCACTCAGGGATCTTCGTACCACCCTGCTGCAGGAATGACCTTGTCTCTCCCTCCAAAGCCTGACTGAAAAAGGGAAGAACTCAAGGCCAGCCCTCTGTGGAAGGGATGGACCCTCAGCTGGAGGTAGGGTGGGGCCTGAAGAGGAAACCAAGCAGGAACTCCACGAGTGCCAGAGTTCGGCCTGGCAAGGGATGCCTGCCCAAATACTCAAGAGCAGCCTTCCAGCGGGACTCAGAAGCTGGATGTTCTCAGTCCCTGTAATAATCTCCTGGTTTTCAGGAGGGAAGGCTACTGCTGCCCAAAACACAACCTAAAGTGACTCCACAACCCAGGTCTGGTGGGGCAAGCCTGTAATCACAGCACCTGGGAGGCCAAGGCAGGAGCTTGATTACCTCAAGTTCCAGGCTAGGCTGGACTACATAGCAAAGTCCCTGACTCAAAAACCCAAATTAAAAAAGAAACCAAGAGGGGCTGGAGAGATGGCTCAGCAGTTAAGAGCCCTGACTGCTCTTCCAGAGGTCCTGAGTTCAATTCCCAGCACCCACATGGTGGCTCACAACCATCTACAGTAGGATCTGATGCCCTCTTCTGGCATAAAGTGTACATGCAGATAGAGCACTCAGACACTTAAAAAAAATAAAAATAAAAATAAATCTTAAAAAAGAAAAGGGTAGGTGGGGGATAGCTGGGTGGGTAAAGCCCTGCTCATGCTGAGGACCTGAGTTCAATCACAACAGTGCATGTGCAGTCCCAGTGCTCTGACATCCAGATGGAGGTGGAGACGGAAACTTCAGGAGCACACCTGTGCACACAGCAACAGCAGAAACTGCCTCAGACACGAGTGTGAGGACTCTGATGTAAAGTAATTCACCGAGATTTTACAGCTAGAGCTGAGGCTGTTGGGTATGAATCCAGAAGGAACAGAGAACACAAGAAGGAAAATAGTTTTCAAAACAGCGACTCAGCCCCTCCCCCCACACATCTGGTGAGGGACAAGAAACTCACACTTCAGTCCTTTAATCCCAGCACTTCAGAAGGCAGAGGCAGGAGGATCTCTGTGAGTTTGAGTCCTTCCTAGTCTACAAAGGGAGTTCCAGAACAGCCAGGGCTACATAATGAGACCCTGTCTCGAAAAACCAAACTAACAAAAATAAGGGTGAAAAAAAAAAAGGAAAGAAAAGAAACTTCCAATTCAAGCAGCAGCACGGGGCTAGAGGTGCTCAGCAGTGAAGGGCACTGGGGCTCTTCCATAGGACCAGGGTCTGATCCCAGCACTCACATGGTAGTTCACAACGTCTCTAATCCCAGTTCCAGGGGATCCAATACCCTCTTCCAGCCTCTGCAGGCACTATGTGCCCATGGCGTACAAACATGCACCCCCTTATCCCAACCGTCATGAGATACCCGTAACTCTGCCAGTTCCTACCTATGCAAGTCTCCCCACGGCATGTGCCCAAAGAACCCAAGTTTAGGCATGCTCCGTTCTGCTAGGCAGGATGGCACACGCTTTTAACCTCAGCACTCAGAGGCAGGTGGATCTCTGTGAGTTTAAGGCCAGCTTGGTCCACAAGTTCCAGGACAGCCAGAGAGCTACATAGTGATACCCTATCCTAAAATACAAAGCAAAACAAAATAAAAACAACAGCAACAAAGATATCCTCCTGAAAACCAACTCTGCAAGCTGTCCTTCGACCTCTACATGGACACTGTGGCCTGGGCTGGTCTCTCCTGCGGCTCCAGGTGCATCCCTGTCATCCAGTACTTAAAAGGTGGATGGAGCTGGGCGGTGGTGGCGCATACCTTTAAATCCCAGCACTCGGGAGGCAGAGCCAGGAGGATCTCTGTGAGTTCGAGGCCAGCCTGGTCTACAAAGTGAGTTCCAGGAAAGGCGCAAAGCTACACAGAGAAACCCTGTCTTGAAAAACCAAAAAAAAAAAAAAAAAAAAAAAAAAAGGTGGATGGAGGCAGGAGGATCTCTAAGTGTGAGGCCAGCCTGGGCTACAGTGTGAGATCCTATCTCTAAAAGAAATGAAAACCAAGCTTGACCCACTGAGTTTGACTCCTTGAAACAACATAGTAGAAGTAGAGGAAGAAAAATAAAAGGAAAAACAAAAACCAGGGCAGACACACTTTCTCCAGACTTTTTTGTGGTGCTGGGGAAGAAGCCCAAGGCTTGCTCATCACTGTGTAGCCCAGGCTGGCCTTACAGGTGGAACTGCCGGCCTGGGCCTTCTTCCAGGTGTGTGCTCCATGCCAGCTGGCTTTGTGAAAGAGGGGCTGCCAGACCCAGAGAAGCCAGGCAGTAACCAATGGCCCAGCTTGTACTTCCTGGTTGAGTGCTGAAATCCGGGGTCCCTAGGTAAGCCTGGCAAGGGCGTCCGTCATAAGAAACACAGAAAAACTCAAGTGTCCAATAAGGACTGTACCAGCCTGCTCATAAGCTGGCTGGAGGGGCTGGCAAGAAATGTAGCTCACGTTCTGGGAGCCAGGCATACTTTAGGCTAGGAACTGGTCCATGTGGGCACATCCTCATAGGCCATAGGAGCCTCCCTGGGCTACTGTCGAGAGTGACAGGGCTGTCGCTCTCCTGTGGCTCTAGGGAGCACCCACATCCTGCTTGCTCCAGCATTCAGAAGTTCCACATCCTCAGCTCAAGGCTCCTTCCTTCCCCCAGAACTGGCAGCAGTCTGCCAGGCTCTGCCCCTCTCCCCTGCCTTCCTGCCTCCCTCAGAGGACCCAATGGTGAAACTGGATCCAGATGATCCAAGACGATGCCCAGATCAGGGTCCTCAGTTTGATCCCATCTGCAGAGTCCCTTTTGCCACTGCAGGGCACATGTCCACAGGTCTCACAATTAGTACATGGGCATCTCTGGTGGACAAAAGTCACCTGAGGGCACCCCAGTCACCCAAAGTCAGAACAAGACTGAGCCAGGAGCTGTGGCTCCCATGGATACAGTGGAGAAACCAAGAGACGGAGAAGCAGCTCCACCTGCAACACAGACAAGGGAATGCAGATGCATGGGGAGCCTGGGAAGTAAGGGGAAGTGGAGACTAAATGGTGCCAGTCCCAGCCCTGGGGACCCAGATAGGGACCCAGATAGGAAGCCTAACTTACAAAGAGAAGCCCTAGCGGGAGCTCAAGCCTCTGCATAAACAAGTAAATTGAGCAAAGGGAACAGAATCCAAAGAGGTTCCAGTATCTGTCCTCTCAGCTAATCAGGAAGTTAAGGCAGAAGGATCTTGAGGTCAAGTCCAGCCTGGGCAACTCTGCATAACCCCATCTCAAAATGAAAAGTAAAGAGAGGGTTGGGAGTGTGGCTCAGGTAGAGCTCCACCTAGAATCCCCCAGTGAGGGGCTGGGGCGTGGTCAGGGGTGGAGCACCTGCCTAGAATCCCCTACTGAGTGGCTCAGGGGTAAAGAACAAGCCTAGAATTGGCCCGGAACTGCCAGTGCCACAAAAACACCAACCTGGGCAACGCAGCAACATCGTCTGAGAGAGAGAGAGAGAGAGAGAACGCACGCGCATCAGCCATTTGGGCTGGGCACAGAATGAGTAGGAAAAGAATGGCCAAGGCAGAGCAAAGGACACGGACACACGGACAGCCTCAGGCACAGGTCACCTCAGGGCCCAAGCCTCAGAAACAACCATGAGATCCTAGTCTGTCAAAGAGCCTCGCTAGTATTTATGACAAGCAAAAGTCCAATGCAGGACCAGGAGCAGCCGCTGACCAAGGACAGGACTGCACACACCTGGGTTTTAACTGGCACAGTCCTGTGAGTGGCTAGACAGAAACATGCCATGGTGGTAGCCAAATCCAACATGGCCAGGCTATGGTGGTGAATGAAGCCTGGTCACTAGCTAGAGCAGAATGGTAGTGGCCTTGGCACACAGAGCACAGATGAGTGGAGTCAATCCACCTCCTTCCTGAGCAAGGGTGGAGGTCTGAGAGACTCATCTGGGATGCCACCATCAGTCACTAATGGGGTGCCACAAGCACCAGGTAGCACTTCTGGTTCTAGAAGGTCCTAGAAACTTCCAAGAGGCAGACAATGGAGCAGTACCAACACAGGCAAGGAATATCTTCTGGAAATCTGTAACTCCCGGCTTGACAGACATTGCCAGAGGAAAGACACATCTCCACCTGACCTGTGAAGCTTCCCATCAGAGGGGAACAGCTAAAACCCCATGAGACAGCTACATCAGCATCTCAGAAACAGCCAGGCTGGCCTGAGTGCACCGCACAGACCGGCCAGTGCCCAGAGAAACCTACAGGAGAAGGAGCTGAGCTAACCGCAGCTGGGGGGTTGGAGACCTGGCTGACTGCAGAGAAACGCACTCCAGGGGCAGTGCAGAGGGTAGCTGGCAGGGAGGGGGCCTCTGCAGTGTAAGCTCTGTCTGGGGATTTTTTGTTTTGCTTTCATTTTTAACCTTCGGCAGGTCCCTGGGATAGAGGCCAGGGCCTCATGCCTACGATGGAAGTGGCTGCTCTGAAGGAGTCAGGGAAGATGACTGGGAAGGATGCTTTCTGTTTTTATTTAATAACACCAAATGTGTGTTTTAAAAAAAACTAAAGTTTTAAGAGAGGATAAGTGCAGCACACCTTTAATGCCAGCACTCAGGAAGCAGAGACAGGCAAATCAGAGTGAGCTAGAGGCCAGCCAGGGTTACACAGGATGTAGCTTACCCATAGAGCACTACCAAGTACCTGTAGTCTGCCCCGGTGGGAGGTGACAAGAGAGGTGACTCACCAGTCAAGAGGGTTGGTCTTGCAGAGGACCCGAGTTTGGTTCCCAGCACCCGTATCGGAGGCTCACTACCACTTGTAACTACAGCTCCAGCAGATCCAATGCCCTCACCTGGCTCTGCAGGAACCCACACAGATACACACATGTAACATAAAGGAAAGTAATCTTTAAAAGAGAGCCAGGCAGTGGTGACACACACCTCTAATCCCAGCACTCAGGCGGCAAAGGCAGTCGATCTCCAAGTTCGAGGCCAGCCTGGTCTACAGAGCAAGTTCCAGGACAGCCAGGGCTGCACAGAGAAACCCTGTCTGGAAAAAACAAAAATAAAGCTGGGCAAGTGATGGTCACCGACTGCATGGCTTCTGCTGCAAAGCTGGCCAGCTGGCACTGCACTGCATCAGCACCCCCAAAGGAGAGAGTGCTTGCAGTGGGCACTGAGCCCCAACAACACACTCAGAGCCTTGACAATGGTCCCCCGAGCAGGAGTGACTGAGCAGCCGGGGTGGGAGAGATGGCTCACAAGCAAAATCTTAGAATGGCCGGCCGGCCGGCCAGCGGCAGAGGCCATGTGAAAACTTGAAGGGCTGCCTCTGCCTGCCTAGCTCTGCACTGCTGAAAGCACTTCCCACACTGTACACACCGTGAGAGTAACAAAACCTGACGTTATCTATAACATGCACCAATGTAAAAACAGTGCTTCCATGGACACCCGTGGGGCAGGCACAGCCCATCCACACCAACTCTCAGTGAAGAGATGCGCCTTGGCGGTGGGGGCGGACGTGAAGAGCAAAACACAGCATAGGCTCCTGAGGACAGGGCACACTTCCCTCAAAAGCAGTCACCCCAGCACTGGGAAGGCTGAGGCAGGAGAATCGTGAGCTTCAAGCCAGCCTGGATTATGTCCCTAGCTAGAGCCTGTTCAAGGTACAAAAACTAGAGTGTGACCTCTCCTCCTCGGGGTCGTGCAACAGGCTTCCCAGAGGACACTCACTGAATGAGGAGGCATGAGGAACGTGGAATCCCTTTCTCTCAGAGCGGAGAGGGCCACAAGAGAGTATGGAGGAAATTTCAAGCTTCTCAGCAAAGTGCAAGCCAACCAGCTATTTCCAGGAAAGAGTAGCCAGGGGGGAAGGTCCAAACCAGACCAAGGCGGGGGAGCAGAGAAGGGGCTACAGAGTCACTGCCCCAGGCAGGGGCCTGCCTCCCGCTCTGTCAAACAGGAGCCGGGGCCAGCAGGGACCTGTCATGGACGCCCTCTTGCAGGATGGCCTTCCTGCCCAGGAGGAGGCCTGTGTAGGCCTGTGTCCCTCCACAGAGCCAGGCATCAGGCGGCCACTATCTCACTTCTTCCTTAATCTAGGTCACAGGCTGGGGGGAGGAAAGGAAGCGCCGCTCGCGGTCACAGCTTAACTTCTGGAAAAATCGCTTCTACACCTGACTTTTGCCTTCTTTGAGCTTGCTGCTTTGAAGCCAGGCTTCCCCAGTCCAGGGCACCCCTGGGTCACTCGCTGGCTTATGGGGACTCAGGCTGCAAACACTGTTAGTTCTGGGGATGTGGGGCCAGGAACTGAGACCGGGCAGGGTTCCCAAGTCAGCCCCGGACAGCACCCTGGACCTGTGTTTTCCCGCCTGACAAGGGGGTTCCTCCATGGGAGCCCTGCAGACCCCGGGGGGGCCCCGACCCCTCAATATGGGATAAACCAGACACAAGCTCTGGCGGAAGAACCTCTGCCTAAGCACGTGTCTGCGCCAGCCCGTTGGAAGGCCAGATCCCCTCCAAGCAGGTAAACTGAGGCTCGAGGAGTGGCACTCAACTGCAAGACCTGAACCTCTGGGGCAGCACTCGCTCCACGAGAGTCAGGGAGCGGCCCCCGGGCACGACAGCAGGGACACCTGAGCCGTGCTGGGCAGGGTCTGCTCAAGACGACACGGGCGGCGGGGGTAAACTGAGGCCAAGGGGCGCTGTGCGGGGCCGCCGCAGCCCTCGAGCTGGCAGGACGGGAATGGCGACGGGGTAGGGCAGGCGACGCCAGGGCGGGCCGGAGGCTGCGCGGGGGAGCCCGGCGGCCCCGCTCGGCGCCGGCTCACCTCGTCCTCCTTGTGGTTGCGGATGCCGCGGACCAGGTCCTGCAGGTTCTTGTCGAACATGCGATCGATGCTGCCCTTGACCATCTTGAGGGCCATCGCGGCGGCCCGCGGGCTGCGGCCTCCGAGGGGAACGCCGCCGCCGCGGCCCGGGGAGGCGCGGGGACCCGGAGACCGCGCCTCGGGCGCGCGCCGCGCTGAGCTTCCGGTCGCCGCGGAAGGGGCGACGTGGAGGCCAGAGCGACGGCTGCGGCCGGAGACCAGTCGGAGGAGACGGGCGGCGAGCGAGGCCCGCTTCCACAGACCCCGCGCCTCCCAGCTCAGGGCCGCTCGCAAATGGCGACCAAGATGGCGGTGGGTCAGCTGACGGGGAGCCTCGGCGTCCCGAAGCCCCGCCCCACCTGAAAGCCCCACCCCCGCACTGCGGTTTCCTTGACAACCGCACGCCACCCAATAGAAAAGCAGACACCGCCCTTTGATACCTGTGAGGCCCACCCCTTCCTGTGCAGCGCCCTGCCGTCTCATTGGTGAGCAGGAACGCCACAGACGTTCTAACCACGCCCCCCAAGGCAAAGCGGGCGGCAGCGGCTCCCCACCCCACTGAATGACAGCAGGGGGCGTGGTCTGGTGTGGGCGTGGTGATGTGAGGGCGGAGCTCCCACGTGGAACTTACTCTGCAAGTTCCTTGTGAAGTACGCAGCTCTGCCTTTTCTTTTCCTTTTTTTATTTTTTGGTTTTTCGAGACGGGGTTTCTCTGTGTAGCTTTGGTGCCTGTCCTGGATCTCGCCCTGTAGCCCAGGTTGGCTTTCAACTTGCAGAGATCCGCCTGGCGCTGCCTCTCCAGTGCTGGGATTAAAGGCGTGCGCCACCGCCTGGCTCAGCTCCGCCTTTTCTAAATCTTAGAGATGACGCGGCGGGAATCGGTGTCTCAGGAGGCCGTCATAACTGCAGTCCAGAGGCTGAGAATGGAGCATCAGGGGTTGCCGGCCAGCCAGGGCTATATGAAACCCTGTCTGAAAGTACCAACACAAAGCTTGGGGCCGGACCCGGAGGTAGAGCAGTGGGTTCTAGTCCCTGCACCCCATCAACCTCCCTGTCATCCCGGCACTCGGAGGTAGAGGCAGGAGAATCTGGAGTTCAGTGCCAGCCTTGAATACTGTAGTGGCTATACACAAACGTAAACATAAAGGGTGGGAGACTGACTCAGGAGACTGCTCCTGCCTTTAGTACCCCAGGGAGGGGCTGGGGGCGTGGTCAGGGTGGAGCCCCGCCCAGAATCCCCAGTGAGGGGCTGGGGGCGTGGTCAGGGTGGAGCCTCGCCTAGAATCCCCAGTGAGGGGCTGGGGGCGTGGTCAGGGTGGAGCCCCGCCCAGAACCCCCAGTGAGAGGGCTGGGGGCGTGGTCAGGGTGGAGCCCCGCCCAGAATCCCCCAGTGAGGGGCTGGGAGCGTGGCTCAGGGTGGAGCCCTGCCTAGAATCCCCCAGTGAGGGGCTGGGGGCGTGGTCAGGGTGGAGCCCCGCCTAGAATCCCCAGTGAGGGGCTGGGGGCGTGGTCAGGGTGGAGCCCCGCCCAGAATCCCTCAGTGAAGGGCTGGGGGCGTGGTCAGGGTGGAGCCCTGCCTAGAATCCCCAGTGAGGGGCTGGGGGCGTGGTCAGGGTGGAGCCCCACCTAGATTCCCCTGTCCTCAGCTGGGGGCTGAGGGTGAATGGCTCTGTATTGAGTCTCCCATGCATGAAGCCCTACATTAATCACCAACACTGAAAAATAAATGACAATAAATAAAAGTGGGACTTGGGCTGGAGAGATGGCTCAGCGGTTAAGAACACTGGCTGTTCTTCCAGAGGTCCTGAGTTCAATTCCCAGCAACCACATGGTGGCTCACAACCACCTTTAATGAGATCTGGTGCTCTCTTCTGGCCTGCAGGGACACATGCTGTATACACAATAAATAAATAAATCTTAAAAAAATAAAAATAAAAAAAATAAAAAAATAAAAGTGGGACTGGAGAGATGGCTCGGTGGTTAAAAGCAATGGCTGCTCTTCCAGAGAACCTGGGTTCAATTCCCAGCACCCACATGGTGATTCAAAATCTTCTGTAACTCGACTTCCAGGGGATCGGTTGTCTTCTCGCCTCCACAGGCACCAGGCACAAAAGTGACACATAGACATTTGACTTAGTCACTTTTCTGTTGCTGTGAAAAACACTACGACCAAAGCAACTTGTAAAAGTTTTTTTTTTTTGAGACAGGTTTCTCTGTGCAGCCCTGGCTGTCCTGAATCTCACTCTGTAGACCAGGCTGGCCTTGAGCTCAGAAAGGCCACCACCACCTGGCTTAAATAGTATTTTACCTTGAGCCAGGCAATAGGACCACTAGGAGTGTCAAGACAGTCTGAACTACATATTGAATTTCAGGGCACAGTGTCATACAGAGAGACACCTTCTCAATCAGGTAATATAGCCAGTCATGGTGGCTCACCCCCAGGAGGCTGAGGCAACAGGATGAGACTCCGCAATTATACAAGATGAGTAAACAAAGACAAAAAGAGAAAGCCTGGTGTGATGCTGCAGGCCTGGCATCCTGTCACTCAAGAGATCCCACAGGGCGGCCAGTAGTTCAGGTGTCTTTTGGGCTACATAGTGAATTAAAGGCTTCATGAGACCTTATCTCAAAAAAAAAATTTTTTTTTGAGGCAGTCAGGATGACCAATGTCTTTAATCTCAACCCTGGGAGGCAGAGGAAAGAGGATCTCTGTAAGTTCTGGCCCAGCCTGGTCTACAGAGTGAATTCTAGGCCAGCCACAGCCACATAGAGAGAGTCTGGAGCTGCGGCTCCCTGCAAGTGTTTGCCCAGCAGGCAGGAATTACTGGGTTCCCCACAAGCACCACAGACACGGGCCTGGTACTCCAGCACTCCACGGGAGGAGGGGGTCAGGAGTTGAAGATCAGCCTGGCATCCGTGAGACTCAGTTTTGTTTTGTTTTTTTTTTTGTTTTGTTTTGTTTTTTTTTTTTTTTTTTTGGTTTTTCGAGATAGGGTTTCTCTGTGTAGTTTTGGTGCCTGTCCTGGAATTCCCTCGGCAGACCAGGCTGGCCTCGAACTCACAGAGATCCACCTGCCTCTGCCTCCCAGTGCTGGGATTAAAGGCGTGCGCCACCACCGCCCGGCTGAGACTCAGTTTTGACACATCAAAATACACAAAACAATTTGAGTTAATGATCATAGAAGACCACTTGACAGACAGATCTGACATCACTGGGAGCTTAGACATGATCCACAGCCCTCTCTGGCCAGCAGGGGGCACTGCTGGCCAGGCCCAGAGGCGGTAGTCTAAGCAGGTGGACCTGGCAAGACATTCAGGGCTCTATTATCAATCACACTTCAGCTATCAATCTGTCTACCTACCATCAACAACCCACCCACCCTATTCATCCATCCACCCATGCACCCAGCCACACATTCAACCACCTATCCATCCATCCACCCACATATACATCCATCCATCAAACCATCCATTCACCTACCCATCCACCTATGCATCTACCATCATTCCATCAACACATCCATCAATCCAGTGATCCACAGATCCACCTACCCACCCATCCATCCACCCATCCACTCATCCAACCACCCATCCACCCACGCACCCACCCATCCATCTACCCATCCATTCATCTATTCACTCACCAACCCACCAATATAATCCACCCATCTACCCATCCACAAATCCATCCATCCATCCACCCTCCATCTACCTATCCATCCAATCACCCACCTATCCATTCACCCACCCATTCATCCTCACATCCACCCATCCATCCTTCCATCCACCCTTTCACCTCTCCATCCACCACCCACTCTCTCCTCCATCCATCCATCCATCCATCCATCCTTCCATCCACCTATTCACCCCTCCATACACACACACACACACACACACACACACACACACCACTGAGCACCATAGTTGGAATCTGCTTTATTCCAACTTTAGCAAAGAACAGAGTCAAGGAGACAGAGTAGAAGGAAGTTCTGGGAAGAGCAGGCTGATGTGAGAACAAAGTGAGGGTCAGCAGAGGCTCAGGCGCCTGTGACACGTGAGCTCATCCTGGAGCTTGTGCATGATGGACAAGGCCCTAGGTTCAAACTCAAGCAGAAAATGAACAAACAAAAGCAGCCCTGCCTGTGGAGGAGTGTCGAGGAGCTGGCGGGGCTAAAGGAGTGTGCATGCAGAGGAGCTGCCTGGGCTGGCAGGGGCCCGATGAGCCAGTGGTTTGCATGAGCATTAATTGAGTGACCACAGTGTACCTGTGTGAGCCCTACTTGTCAATACTGTGATGGTAAGTGAGGGACATTGTCCTAGTTAGCACTGACCATCCACTTGATGTAACCCAGGGACCCCCTGAGAGGATTGCCTTAATTGAGGAACGCCTTACCCCAGACTGGCCTGGCCGGTGGGCACCTTTGTGAGAGACTGTCTTGACAACTAATTGGTAAGTGAGGCCTGGCCCATGGTGTGGGATGGCCAGCAGGCCGGCTTCAAGCTCCTGCCCTGCTTTCCCTCAGCAAAGAACTTTCTCTGGGAGAGAGAGCCGAGGGGACCGTTTTGTTCTCTGTGTGGCTTTGGGGCAGTGTTTTCTCATAACAACAGCAAAGCAACTTGAAGGACCATGTCCACTTTATTCTCCAAAGCAGAGAGACTCATATGAGCTGTCTTTTGACCTCAGAGGGTCCTGCATGTGTGGTTTCCACACACACACTGATACACACACATACACACACTGATACACACACATACACACACACACACTGATACACACACACACACTGATACACACATACACACACACACTGATACACACACACATACACACACACACACACTGATACACACACATACACACACTGATACACACACATACACACACACTGATACACACACACACACACTGATACACACACACACTGATAGACACACACACACTGATAGACACACACACACTGACACACACAGAAAATAAAACAAAATTATTATTTTTAAGAAGAAGCAGAGATGCCAAGTGGTGGTGACACACGCCTTTAATCCCAGCACTTGGGAGGCAGAGACAAGAGAATTTCTGTGAGTTCAAGGCCAGCTGCTCTACAGACAGAGAAACCCTGTCTCAAAAAAACCAAAACCAAAACAAGAGGAGGAGGAAGAAGAAGCAGCAGCCCATTAACCCAGCCTCCAGAGTCCCCACAACTCAGACTCTCCCACTCTGACCCCAAACCCACCATCCCAGCATATTCACTCCCAGGGCCCCCTTTGCCGTGCAGTGATCTGGATGCCTGGTGTACCAGTCATCAAGAGTTGAAATAATGCTCTGTAACAAACACCTCAAGCTGTGTAGCCAAAACACACAGTGCAGTTCCTCAGAAATGGATGGGTCTAATCTCAGCTTAGCTCTTTGGACCCAAGCTTTGGCTTGCTCCAGGGCCAGTTGGTCTATATCTGTCACCTGGCCCTCGGGATGGAGTTACTTTTGCCTCCATGGTCTACAGAGCACACTCCCTGTCAGCCAGGGCTACACAGAGAAACCCTGTCTCAAAGCCACAACAACAACTATGGAATTGACAGGGGATGTGGGGGCTGGAGAGATAGCTCAGAGGTTAAGAGCACTGGCTGCTCTTCCAGAGGTCCTGAGATCAATTCCCAGCACCCACATGGTGGCTCACAACCATCTGTAATGAGATCTGGTGCCCTCTTCTGGCCTGCAGGCATACATGCAAGTAGGACACTGTATATGTAATAAATGAATGAATGAATGAATGAATGAATGAATAAACACTTGGTGCTCTTCCAGAGGATCTCAGTTCAATTCCCAGAACCCACATGGTGGTTCACAACCTTCTGTAACTCCAGTTCCAGGAAATCTCGAATCTTCTGACCTCTGTGGATCCCTGGACACCAGGAGACATTCATGCAGTCAAAACACACATACACATAAAATAAATAAATCTAAAAAAAGGGGGGGAGGGCTGGAGAGATGACTCATCAGGTAAGAGCACTGATTACTGTAAATGGACATTTCCTGTCCCAACTGCCCAGTCCCAAATAACTGACTCAGAGGCTAAATATGAATTATAAATGCTTGGCCAATAGCTCAGTCTTGTTACTAGCTAATACATTTAAATTAACCCATAATTCTATTTATGCTTTGCCACAAGGTTCATGACTTGTTGTCCCATTTTCTACAAGTCCTGCTTGCCCATCAGCTAGCTTGCATCTCTCCTGACTCCTCCCTTTTCCTTCCCATCATCCTCAGTTTGGTCACCCCACCTGTACTTACTGCCCAGCTACTGGCCAATCAGCATTTTAATAAACCAATTTGAGTGACAAATCTTAACAGTGTACAAGAGGATTATTCCACAGCAGACTGCTCTTTCAGAGAACCCAGGTTGGATTCCCAGCACCCACATGGCCACTCAAGGCTGTCTGTAACTCCAGTTCCAGGGGACCCAATACCCTCACACAGACATACATGCAGCCAAAACACCTGCACAGGGCTGGAGAGATGGCTCAGGGGTTAAGAGCACTGACTGCTCTTCCAGAGGTCCCGAGTTCAATTCCCAGCAACCACATGGTGGCTCACAACCATATGTAGTGAGATCTGGTGCCCTCTTCTGGCCTGTAGTCATACATGCTGTATACATAATAAATAAATAAATCTTTTTAAAAAAAAAAACAAAACACCTGCACATAAAACAATTTTTAAAAATTAAAAAAAAGAAGCCGGGCGGTGGTGGCTCATGCCTTTAATCCTAGCACTCGGGAGACAGAGCCAGGTGGATCTTTGTGAGTTCGAGGCCAGCCTGGGCTACAGAGCAAAATCCAGGACAGGCACCAAATATACACAGAGAAACCCTGTCTCGAAAAACCAGTAAACAAACAAACAAATAAATAACAAAAAAGAAAATAAAAACCAGATTGACAGTACTGTAAGTCGGGCCACACCACTCTCCCCATAATAAAGTCTTTGCAGCCCATTGACGCCTCCTTCCTCAGGCCTCTTGAGGAGAACGACTTGGCTCTCTGGGGCCTCTGAGGAGCTTTCCGTGGTGCTGAATTCCCTCTGCCCTGGTCTCTTGATGGCAAGGTTGGAGCATCCAGACTCCGCACACCCCACACCCATCTTGCTAATTCCTGTTCCCCAAACATTCTTATTGACAACGCAAGATCTGCTGTGCGTATGTGCCCTTGCTTTAGCACCCACGAAGGAAGGCCAGAGGCCAACCCGGGGTGTAGGCCCTCAGAGTCCGTCCAGCTTGTTTTTGAGACAGCGTCTCACAGATCAGACTGGCCAGCGAGTCCCCGGGATCCTCCTGTCTCTGCTACCCTGGAGCTGGGATCACAAGTGTGCACCTCCGTGGCTGGGCTATTGTGGGTTCTGGGGATCAAACTCAGGTCCTCAAGCCTGTGCTTTACCAACTCTCCCCAGGCCTCTGGATTTGATTTTTATTTATTTGTTGGTTGGTTGGTTGGTTTTTTGAGACAGATTTTTTTTTTATTGTAGCCTTAGCTTGTCCTTGACTGTCCTGGATCTTGCTCTGTAGACCAGGCTGTTATCAAATTCACAGAGATCTGCCTGCCACCACTGCCCTGTCCTGTATTTGATCACTTTTTTTTTTTTTTTTTTTTTTTTTTTTTTTTTGGTTTTTCGAGACAGGGTTTCTGTGTGTAACTTTGCACCTGGAACTCGCTCTGTAGACCAGGCTGGCCTCAAACTCACAGAGATCCGCCTGCCTCTGCCTTGAGAGTGCGGGGATTAAAGGTGTGCACCACCACCACCCAGCTGTATTTGATCACTTTTAAAAGATTTTTTTTTTGTTCTTTTTTTTTTTTTTTAAGATTTATTTATTCATTATGTATACAGTGGTCTGCCTGCATGTATGTCTGCAGGCCAGAAGAAGGCATCAGATCTCATTATAGATGGTTGTGAGCCACCATGTGGGTGCTGGGAATTGAACTCAGGTCCTCTGGAAGAACAGCCAGTGCTCTTAACCTCTGAGCCATCTCTCCAGCCCCCGAATTTTTTTTTTTTAAATCCAGGCATAGTGAATGTTTCATGCCTTTAATCCCAGCACTCGGGAGGCAGAGGCAGGCAGATCTCTGTGAGTTCGAGGCCAGCCTGGTCTGTGTAGCTAGAGTTTTCCTGCCTGGCCCACAGGCTGAGTCAGAGAGACACTGCCAGCCGCCATGATGAGAAGCAGCATATGAAGATGCCGGTAAGCCACGAGCCACGTGGCAAGGTATAGATTTATAGAAATGGATTAATTTAAGCTGTAAGAAAAGTTAGCAAGAAGCCTGCCATGGCCATACAGTTTGTAACCAATATAAGTCTCTGTGTTTACTTGGTCGAGTCTGAGAGGCTGTGGAACTGGCCAGTGAGAGAGATTTATCCTGACTGTGGGCCAGGCAGGAAAACTCTAGCAACAGGTCTGTAAAGTGAGTTCCAGGACAGACAGAGCTACACAGTGAAAACCTGTCTCAAAACAAACAGAGAAATAAATAATTTAAAAGCAACTTTTTATGAAATATATTTATTTATGGTGTGTATGCTTGTGTACAGGTGGGGTTCAGAGGACACTTCAGGAAGTCGGCTCTCTCCTTCCATCACGTGGGTCTCAGAGATCCAACTCCGACTTGCGAACTGTCCCCACAACCTTGTGGGCTGACATTGTGCTGGCTAGTTTTACGTCAACTTGACACAAGCTGGAGTCATTTGGGAAGAGACAGCATCAGTTGAGAAAATACCCCCTCCAGACCGGCCCTATGGGACATTTTCTTGATTGATGACTGATGTAGGAGGTCCAGTAGGCTGAGCAGAGCGTGAAGAACAAGCCAGTCAGTGGCCCCTCACAGCCTCTGCTCCAGCTCCTGCCTCCTGGTTCCCGCTCTTTCTTCCCTGGATGATGAACTACAGCTGTAAAATGAAATAAGCCCTTTCCTCCCCACGCTGCCTTTGGTCATGGTGTTTCACCACAGATCTTTTTGTTAGTTGGTTTGTTTGTTTTAGTTTTTTTTTTTTTGTTTTTTTTTTGTTTTTTCGAGACAGGGTTTCCCTGTGTAGCTTTGCGCCTTTCCTGGAACTCACTTGGTAGTCCAGGCTGGCCTCGAACTCACAGAGATCCGCCTGGCTCTGCCTCCCAAGTGCTGGGATTAAAGGCGTGAGCCACCACCGCCCGGCTTGTTTGTTTTAGTTTTTAACATTTTGAAGATTTATTTATTTAATTAAATTAATCAAAAAAAATTTTTTTTTCAGACAGGATCTCATTTCGTAGTCCTGGCTGTCCTGAAACTACTAACTAGACCAGGCTGGGCTTGAACTCAGAGATCCAACTGCCTCTACCTCCTGAGTGCTGGGATTAAAGCGTGCACCACCACTGCTGGGCTGTTTTTATGTGTTTTTTTTTTGTTTGTTTGTTTTTGTTTTTGTTTTTTCGAAACAGGGTTTCTCCGTGTAGTTTGGTGCCTGTAGATCGGGCTGGCCTTGAACTCACAGAGATCCACCTGGCTCAGTAAAGGAGTGTGCCACCACCACCCTGCAAGACTTATTTATTATGTAGACCGTGTTTTGCCTGCATGTGTCCCTGCAGGCCAGAAGAGGGCGCCAGATCTCATTACAGATGGTTGTGAGCCACCATGTGGGTGCTGGGAATTGAACTCAAGACCTCTGGAAGAGCAGTCAGTGAGCTAACCACTGAGCCATCTCTCCAGGCCCCTTTTTGTTTTGTTTTGTTTTGTTTTGTTTTTCAAGACAGGTCTTCTCTGTGTAGCCCTGGCTGTCCTGGATCTCACTCTGTAGCCCAGGCTGGCCTCGAACTCACAGAGATCCGCCTGCCTCTGCCTCCCAAGCGCTGGGATTAAAGGCGTGCGCCACCACCGCCCGGCTCAGGCCACTCCTTTTGAGCCAGAGTGTCTCCTAGCCTGGAACTCACTGGTTAGGCCAGGGTAGCTCCTGTGTCTGTTTTCTCAGGTCCTGCATTCCAGGTGTCAGCGGGCACCACTGGGCCTGGCATTCCTCTGGGGTGTGTGTGTGTGTGTGTGTGTGTGTGACAGCAGGTGTGTGTGTGTGTGACAGCAGGTGTGTGTGTGTGTGACAGCAGGTGTGTGTGTGTGTGACAGTAGGTGTGTGTGTGCAGGTGTGACAGCAGGTGTGTGTGTGTGTGTGACAGCAGGTGTGTGTGTGTAGGTGTGACAGCAGGTGTGTGTGTGTAGGTGTGACAGCAGGTGTGTGTGTAGGTGTGACAGCAGGTGTGTGTGTGTAGGTGTGACAGCAGGTGTGTGTGTGACAGCAGGTGTGTGTGTGTAGGTGTGACAGCAGGTGTGTGTGTGTAGGTGTGACAGCAGGTGTGTGTAGGTGTGACAGCAGGTGTGTGTGTGTAGGTGTGACAGCAGGTGTGTGTGGAGGTGTAACAGCAGGTGTGTGTGTGTGTAGGTGTGACAGCAGGTGTGTGTGTGTAGGTGTGACAGCAGGTGTGTGTGTGTAGGTGTGACAGCAGGTGTGTGTGTGGAGGTGTAACAGCAGGTGTGTGTGTGTGTAGGTGTGACAGCAGGTGTGTGTGGAGGTGTGACAGCAGGTGTGTGTGTAGGTGTGACAGCAGGTGTGTGTGTGTGACAGCAGGTGTGTGTGTGTGACAGCAGGTGTGTGTGTAGGTGTGACAGCAGGTGTGTGTGTGTGACAGCAGGTGTGTGTGTGTAGGTGTGACAGCAGGTGTGTGTGTAGGTGTGACAGCAGGTGTGTGTGTGTGACAGCAGGTGTGTGTGTGTGACAGCAGGTGTGTGTGTGTGAGTGTGTGTGTGTGTAGGTGTGACAGCAGGTGTGTGTGTAGGTGTGACAGCAGGTGTGTGTGTAGGTGTGACAGCAGGTGTGTGTGTGACAGCAGGTGTGTGTGTAGGTGTGACAGCAGGTGTGTGTGTAGGTGTGACAGCAGGTGTGTGTGTGTAGGTGTGACAGCAGGTGTGTGTGTGGAGGTGTAACAGCAGGTGTGTGTGTGTGTAGGTGTGACAGCAGGTGTGTGTGTAGGTGTGACAGCAGGTGTGTGTGTGTGACAGCAGGTGTGTGTGTGTAGGTGTGACAGCAGGTGTGTGTGTGTAGGTGTGACAGCAGGTGTGTGTGTGTGTGTAGGTGTGACAGCAGGTGTGTGTGTAGGTGTGACAGCAGGTGTGTGTGTGACAGCAGGTGTGTGTGTGTGTAGGTGTGACAGCAGGTGTGTGTGTGACAGCAGGTGTGTGTGTGTGAGTGTGTGTGTGTGTAGGTGTGACAGCAGGTGTGTGTGTATGTGTGACAGCAGGTGTGTGTGTAGGTGTGACAGCAGGTGTGTGTGTAGGTGTGACAGCAGGTGTGTGTGTGTGTAGGTGTGACAGCAGGTGTGTGTAGGTGTGACAGCAGGTGTGTGTGTAGGTGTGACAGCAGGTGTGTGTGTAGGTGTGACAGCAGGTGTGTGTGTAGGTGTGACAGCAGGTGTGTGTGTGTGTGTGACAGCAGGTGTGTGTGTAGGTGTGACAGCAGGTGTGTGTGTGTGTGTGTGTGTGACAGCAGGTGTGTGTGTAGGTGTGACAGCAGGTGTGTGTGTGTGTGTGTGTGTGTGTGTGTGTGTGTGTGTGGAGGCCCTAGCTCCAGGGCCAGTGTCTTTCTCCCACCCCCTTCACCTTAGACGTGGAAGTGAAGACACTTCTCTCCGGTGAAGCTGGGGCCGGGTTCCAGGGAATCTCGCCACTCGGCTCCTTCTGCGATGCCCAGTCTTTCCCTAGGTGCTAGGATTAGCTGCCGAGCCCACGGGGCACTGACGTGGGCACTGGGGGCCCTAACTCGGTGGCACGGACTTTTGAATGGCGCCTCCACCTCATCTCCCCTCTTTTTTTTTTTTTTTTTCGAGACAGGGTTTCTCTGTGTAGTTTTGGTTCCTTTCCTTGATCTCGCTCTGTAGCCCAGGCTGGCCTCGAACTCACAGAGATCCGCCTGCTCTGCCTCCTGAGTTGTTGTGGGCCGCAAGAATATATTCAGCTGTGAATTAAAGCTATACTTTGACCAGCCAAGGGTCTGTCAAAAGGGAAGCCATTTATCATGGACTATTTGGTGTTATCCAGTTTTTAATATTTCGGCTGTCTTCTGCTATGAAGTTCTTATGTGCTCAAATACTTCCAAACATTTTGGCCAACAGCTAAGCTTCTCATCACTGTTCCAGTAGGTACTAACTCCCCCGCTGAGCCCAGGAACCGAGCAAGCTCCTAGATGCATAGTTTTGTTTCTTGTGCAAATGAAGCTCAGACCATCCCCTTCCCTCAGGCTAGGGGCATGGCGGAGAGATGGACTGAGGACAATGGGGCTTTTTGCATAACCAGGTGCAGTAAGGACTGGAGCGGAATTCCAGAGGAGAGACAGAACTGCGTGGTCAGAGAGCAGAGGAAGACAAAGATTGGTAGAGGGTAAAGCACATCTTGGGTAGAGTTTTCTGAGGGCCAGGAGTAAGGAGCCAGGAAGGCGAGATTTGGAGGACGGAGGGACAGAGGACGAAGATGAAGTCAAAAGCACGGGAGCTTACTAAAACTATGAGGACAGGAAAAGTGGGCACAGAGGGGAGCCGAACGTGAGGACAGGGCTGAAACTGTGTAAACAGAATTGACTTAGAAGAATAAAGGGAACAGACTAAAGAACTCAGTGTGCTTAGATTCATTTGATATCCCCCAGATTAATATCCTCAGCCACTTGTAGCATCTGTTCCGGACCCTGGTAGAAATCTCCTCAAGGCAGGCACTTGGGGGGAATTCGTTACCGAGTGCGCCACAGCCACCCAGCCATCTCCCCCTCTTTTTAAAAGACAGGGTCTCATGTAGCCCAGGCTGACCTCCAGCTTACTATGTAGCTGAGGGTAAGGTTGGCCTGCCGAATGCTCTTGGTTCACCTCCCAGTGCTGGGATGGTAGGCTACGTCACCAAACCCAGATCAGCAGTTGCTGGTGAGGCAAGCCAGGGCTTCCCGCACGCTCCGTCAGCCCTCTACCCACTTAGCCCCATGTTTGGTGTTTGCCGGAACTTTCAGGAGTGAGGGGAGCACCGGCGAGTGCTGGCTGGGAGGGGTTGCCTGGGCGCAAACCCCCGTCTTCCTTGCCTATTACTCAGACTTCCAGAAATAGAGCCGAGTGCGCACAGATATAGAGACAGAGGTTTATTTTAAGATGTGACTCACACAATCCTGTGGGCTCTAAGCCCAAAATTAGCACGGCCAGCCAGCAGCCTTGAGACCAAAGAAGCATGGGAAAATGCAGAGGAACTTCAGATATGAGGGGGGACCTCCCTCTTCCTCTGGACACACAGTGGGGGGACCTCCCTCTTCCTCTGGACACACAGTGGGGGGACCTCCCTCTCCATCTGGACACAGAGTGGGGGGACCTCCCTCTTCCTCTGGACACAGAGTGGGGGGACCTCCCTCTTCCTCTGGACACACAGTAGGGGGGACCTTCCTCTTCCTCTGGACACACAGTTGAGGGGACCTCCCTCTCCATCTGGACACACAGTAGGGGGGACCCCCCTCTTCCTCTGGACACACAGTGGGGGGACCTCCCTCTTCCTCTGGACACACAGTAGGGGGGACCTCCCTCTGGACACACAGTTGGGGGGACCTCCCTCTTCCTCTGGACACACAGTAGGGGGGACCCCCCTCTTCCTCTGGACACACAGTAGGGGGGACCTTCCTCTTCCTCTGGACACACAGTGGGGGGACCTCCCTCTTCCTCTGGACACACAGTGGGGGGACCTCCCTCTTCCTCTGGACACACAGTGGGGGGACCTCCCTCTTCCTCTGGACACACAGTGGGGGGGACCCCCCTCTTCCTCTGGACACACAGTGGGGGGACCTCCCTCTTCCTCTGGACACACAGTGGGGGGGACCTCCCTCTCTGGACACACAGTGGGGGGGACCCCCCTCTTCCTCTGGACACACAGTGGGGGGACCTCCCTCTCTGGACACACAGTCGGGACGGAGCGGTGTGTGTGTGTGGGGACACCTCCCTCTATGGAACCACATTCGGGGGGACTTTGCTTATTTCAGAAGATGGTTGAGGTTGATAACAGAGTAAAAAGGCCTCTGCACCCAGTGGAGTGTCCTTTTGAGGTTCTGTGCATAATCCCCCACATTCCCCACATACCAACACATAACCCCTTATCCCAGCACATTCTACCCCCACATTCCAGCACATATCCCCTCAAATCCCAGCACTTGGGGAGCTGAGGCAGGAAGATCACAAATTCAAGTGTTCTTGGGCAACTTAGGGACATTATATCACAAATATTCAAGGTTGGGGGGCGTGGTCAGGGGTGCAGCCACGCCTGGAACCCCCAGTGAGGGGCTGGGGGCGTGGTCAGGGTGGAGCCCCGCCTAGAATCCCCAGTGAGGGGTTGGGGGCGTGGTCAGGGTGGAGCCCCGCCTAGAATCCCCAGTGAGGGGCTGGGGGCGTGGTCAGGGTGGAGCCCCGCCTAGAATCCTCCAGTGAGGGGCTTGGGGGCGTGGTTTGGTGATAGAGTGCCTGCCTAGCTTCCAGGAGGCACCAGGTTCCATGCTTCCCTCTGGCAAAGCAAGGCGGATCTGGGAAATTCTCTCAAAACCCCTGAACTGGCTCAGGGACCACAGTGATGGGGTATTGTCTTATAGGGAGAGATGGAGTTTCACTCTGGAAAATGCAAGGGAAAGCAGAAATTGATACCCAAGAAGTGAGAAGAAGGGCCCTGGACAGGAATCCCTGGAGTAATATCAAGTTGAATAAGAAAACTGAGGAACAGGATTGGACCTCCCCTCTGCAGGGGGTGAGGAATTAGATCAGATAAAAAGAATGATCACAGGCCTGATGCACATCTTTAACCCAGTACTCAGGAGGCAGAGGCAGGCAGATCTCTGTGAGTTCGAGGACAGCCTGGTCTACAGAGCGAGATCTAGGGTTACACAGTGAACAGTGAGTGCTTCTTTCTCTCTCTGAAAAAAAAAAGTAAAACAAGAAAACAAAGTCAGACCTAGAAGACAAGAGATAACAAATCAACTCAGGCAGGAAGAGTTTGGTAAAGTGGGCCGAGCTCTGCTCAGGCCCGGCCTTTGGGAGTCTAAGTGAATGTTTCTGATTTATTTTGTTGTCGTTTGTTTTTTTCCTCCAGACAGGGTTTCTCTGTGTCCCTGGCTGTCCTGGAACTCACTCTATAGACCAGGCTGGCCTTGAACTCACAGAGATCCACCTGCCTCAGCCTCCCCAGTGCTGGGTAAGGCGTGCCTGTGTCACCAAGCTTGGCAAGAGCACTTTCTCAAAGTGCTCACATCGCAGTACCATGCCTTTTTATCATCATTTTAAAATTTTGAGAAGGGGTCTCATGAAATTGCCCAGGCTGGCCTGGAATTCCCTTGGTCGCTCAGGATGGCTTCTAGTTACTCACCATCCTCTTTGGGGCTAGCAAATGCTAGAGTGAGGAGTGTGAACCACCTTGCCTAGTCCAATTCTCTCCCAGTGAGGCAGAAAGACAGAAGCAGCTTCCTGGAAATAGCTGCTGCGCTGTTACCAGGTCACCTGCAGGTCACTTATTTCCAGGAGTTTGGAGGGGGGAACTTTGATATTAGAAAGATTGAAACTGGACTGTGAGGGAAATCAATTTGGCTTCTAGCTCTTTCCGTATTGTTCTGGGAAGGTTTGGGAAGAACTTTGTTTTGTACCACGATGAGGAGCTGGAGAGGTCCAAGTTGATCAATTATTTATTTATTTTTAGGCAGGGTCTTCTTTTTTTTTTTTTTTTTTTTTTTTTAAAGATTTATTTATTTATTATGTATACAGTATTCTGCCTGCATGTGTCCCTGCGGGCCAGAAGAGGGCACTAGATCTCATTACAGATGGTTGTGAGCCACCATGTGGATGCTGGGAATTGAACTCAGGACCTCTGGAAGAGCAGTCAGTGCTCTTAATCGCTGAGCCATCTCTCCAGCCCCCAGGGTCTTCTTATATAGCCCTGGTTGGCCTGACACTCCCTCTCTAGCCAAGGCTGGTCTTCCACTCACAGAGATCCACCTGCCTCTGCCTACCGAGGATGGGATTCATGGTGTGGGCTACCCACACTTGGCTAGTGTATGTGGATTCTAATTTTCCTTTTTTATGTATAGAGTGTTTTGCTTGCATTTATGTTTATGCACCACAAGTTTCCTTGGTGCCTATGGAGGCCAGAAAGGGGTGTTGGATCCCCTGGAACTGGAGTTACAGACAGCTGTGAGCCACAGGGTGGGTGCTGGGAATTGAACCCAGGTCCTCTGGAAGAGCAGCCAGTGCTCTGAGCTGCTGAGCCGTCTCTCCAGCCTTTGTTCTTGAGGAACGATTTTACTCCGTGGGCCCTGAATTGTAAATCCCCTGCCTCAGCCTCCCAAGTGCTTGGATTATAGTGTTGGGTCCTGAGGCTGGGCAAATAATGGGACCAGACGACTGGAGTCTATTAACCAGAAGCGAACTTTATTCCAAACACCGCAGGGCAACCAAACTTCTAGCTGGCCAGGGCCACAGGCAGCAGAGCTCGGGCTTTCTGACCCGGAGACACTGAGAAGAAAAACCATACGCCAGGTGGTGAGTCAAAGGAACTTTTACAATCTTGAGGCCTCGGGTCACTGTGCAGTCCAAGATTCACGAGTTTTGATTACAGGGTGTTCAAGATGTTTGTGAAAGCCTGTGGGTATCTCAATAACACAGCTGCTTTCCCCCTGGAGCTGAAAGGAAAGTGGGGCAGAGGGTCACTCAGAATCCGCTGTTGAAGGTTAACCTTGTCCACGCACGGCAGCTGTCGGCCCCGATTTTCCTAGCATATACCTATAGACATACCATTTTTCACATTCCTGGGCTCTTCAATAGTTCTGTTAGTGTGAGATTGCATTTATTTTTAAGGAATAAAAAGAAGCTGGGCATGGTGACATACACCTTTAATCCCAGAATGGGAGGCAGAGACAGGAGGATTTCTGTGAGTCCTGTGAGGGCAGCCTGGTCTACAGAGTTCCAGGACAGACAGGGCGCCACAGGGAAACCGTGTCTTGAGAAATCCATAAAAAGAAAAGGAAAAAAAATAAAAAGAAAAAAAGAAAAAGAAGAAAAGAAAAAGCGAGCCCGTGAAGTTCGGGGATTTGAACTCGCGCCCCGCCGGATCTCCCTCTCGCTTCCCTCCGCAGGGTTTCCCCGGGTCCCCGCTTCCGGCTGGCGGGGGCGTCCGAGGGCAACCGAGGACGTGCGTGCGCCTCTGCGTGCGCCGTTGCGTGCGCCGGCCGGAGGCGGGCGAGTCCAAGGGGGCGTGGCGAGCGGGGGGTGGCGCGCGCGGCGCGGCGGGCGGACGCTCCGGGCGCGCACCGCCTCCCGGCTCCCGGCCTCCCCCGCGCGCGCGCGCCGAGTGGTTCCGCCCGACCCCCCGGCTCATTGTGCCTTCTCCTCACGCCGGCCCAAGATGGCGGCGGCGCTAGACGCCCCGGGCCTGTGACTCCTACAAAGAGGGGAGCCGGGGGCCGCACGGCAGCGGCGGCCGCGGCGCAGGCCGGGCCGTCCGTCCTCCGCCGTCCGCCCCGCGTCCGCCCGCGTCCGCCCGCCCGCCCGGCTTCCCGCCGGCGGCCCCGCCCCTCCCCCAACCGCCCGCCTAGCATGGTGCGGCGGCCGCGCGCGCCGACATGGGCGAGAAGCTGGAGCTGAGGCTCAAGTCGCCAGTGGGCGCCGAGCCCGCTGTCTACCCGTGGCCGCTGCCGGTCTACGTGAGTGTGCTGGCGGGGCGGCGGGGGTGGGGGTCGCGGGGCTCGGCGGCGGCGGCTCCGGGCCGGCGGCGGCGGCGGCGGCGGGTCCTCGGCCGTTCCCGGCCCGCGCCCGCCGCTGCCGTTGCCCCGACGCGGCCTGTCGCGCTGTCGCCGCCGCCGCCGCCGGCCCGGAGCGAACGCGTCTCCGGGCTTTGCAGACCTGAGTCCGGGGCGACGCTGTGGGCAGGGCTACGGGGACCGGGAGGTCGGGGGCGACCGGGAGGTCGGGGTGACCGGGAGGTCGGGGGCGACCGGGAGGTCGGCGCGTCCCGCCTCCGTGTCGACGCCTGCCGTCGTTCCCGCGTGGTGTCACCTCGCGTCCCTTCGTGCTGTCGTCTTTCCGTGCTGTCCCCTCACGTCCTCTCGGTTGTCACCTTTGGTGTTGGGGGGCAGGTGCTAAGGGGACCTTAGGAGGTCGGGGAGGTCGTCTCCCTTGCTGGTGGCTGGGCGGGAGGGCTCGGAAGAGTTCCTTGGTGTCAGCGGGCCAGGCTGCACGGCCCTGGGGTGTTGGGAGAGGTTGTCAGCTCAGGGTGTACCTCGTGTGTCGTCCGATGCCCGTGGGCTGGCCTGGTGACAGCGTGGGAAGCTGGGGCAGTTGTCGCCCACGTTGGTCCAATGTCTGGAGGCTTTGCAAGGTCGGAGAGGTGGTCCCCCGGTTTGGGTGCATGGCCCCGGAGGCCTTGGGAAGTCTGGGAGGTTGTCCCCTTTTGTTGGTGGGCAGGGCTGGTGAGACCCTGCAGAATTGGGGGTGTCATCCGCTAACCCTAATGACCCGTAGAAAGTGATAGGCCAAGTGGAAGTGCCAGAGGCGTCCGGGGGTTTGAAGTCCAGGAGGGACTGGGGAAGTCAGTGTCCTGGTCCCTGGTGGCCCAGTGTGTGCTGTGAGTAGGAAATGAAGCATGGTCCGTGGGTGCTGTTGAGTTAACATCCTTACTGGGGACCCATGCATAATGTCCGTGGCCCGGGACGCCCTTGCAGCTGGTTCTCAACCGCTTCCCGTTAGCATCGGGCAGCTCTGTGTGTGTGTCCTTGAAAATTTCTACAGCTGCCGGGCGGTGGTGGCGCAGGACTTCAATCCCAGCACTTTGGGAGGCAGAGGCAGGCGGGTCTCTGTGAGTTCTAGGATGGCCAGGGCCGTTAAACAGAGAAACTCTGTCTTAAAAAAAAGATTCCCACAAGTGTCCACTCTCCTGGGGTCGGCAGGATGGCTCAGCAGTAGGTTCTTGCCGTCAAACCTGGGTTCCATCCCTGCTACCGTGGTGAAGGAGAGCACCGACGCCCACAGTCCTCTGACCTGCCCATGTGCGCGGTGTAATAGGCATTTAAAAATACCTGCCTGTGTGCATGCCGGGCATGGTGGTATACTCCTTTAACCCGACCCTCGGCAGGGGCCCGCCTGGTTACAGTCTGAGAAGTTGGAGAGGTTGTCCCCTCTTGTTGCTGTGACTGGAAGGACTGTGGGAAATTGGAAAAGTTGTCCTCCCATGTGGTGCCTAAAGGGGCCTCGGGAAGTCTGGGAGATTGTCTGGTGAGACTGTTTGGAAGAAGGGTCGGACTTCTCATACTTTTCCTCTTAGGACTTAAATCTGATCCTTTCCTCTTTGCGTCTTCAAGGGTCACCATCCACTTTTTTGGGGGGCGGTTTCGAGACAGGGTTTCTCTGTGTAGTTTTGGTGCCTGTCCTGGATCTCGCTCTGTAGCCCAGGCTGGCCTCAAACTTGCAGAGATCTGCCTGCCTCTGACTCCCAAGTGCTGTGATTAAAGGCGTGCGCCACCAGCTCCCGGCACCATCCACTCTTCTGAGGGTACCGTTCTGTGAGTTGTGGTCACTGCCACAGTTGAGGTGCAGCACACCTGATCCGCCCCCAGGCTCCCTTCGACTGTCCCTCTGTTGTCTGCCTCTTAGCTTCTTGGCTGTCACTCCTTGTCTTCTGGCAGTTTTGTTTCAGAAAGTCCAATGAATGATCAAGAGCGTGTAGCCCGTCACTTTGGAGTGTTCACCATGGAGAATGTGTCTAAGGCTCGCCCACCCACGCTGTCTGAGGGCTCGGGGTTGCCCTTAATTTTTCTTTTAGCTGGGCAGCAACATCCTTTGGTCAGTCGGCCAGTTTGGTGATCATTCTGTTAGTCACAGGATACCTGGGCTGGTCCAGTGTTTCTTTCCTGATTGTTTCTTTGGTCTTGTTATACAGCTGTGGCCTGGAACTCACTCTGTACTTCAGGCTGGCCTTGAACTTTCCGTGATATCCTGCTTCTGCCTCTAGTGCTGGGGTGGTGTGTGTGTGTGTGTGTGTGTGTGTGTGTGTGTGTGTGTGTGTGTCACTAGAGGCTGTGAGTTCCAGACACCTGAATATGGACTTGTCCAAACTGAAGTAGTCCCTGGGATACCAAGAGCTGGGTTGCTAGGTCCGTACTGAGTGGACAGCCACCAGCCTGAATTCCCGAAGTTGTCGTAGCTGAGTATGAAGGGTTAAAAAGCCAGTCACAACCCTGTTGTACCCAGTGGAGTGGTGCTGGCCGTTTGCCCCCTCCTTCCCTGGGGATGAGGAAAGCTAGCCCAGTGACCCTGGCCCAGTCCCCACCTCCTGTGAATCAGGCCTTCAGTTGAGTCTGGCGGGAACTGGCTTTCCAGTGGCGGGTGGGAATGACCGCCCAGCGCCTTTCCCTCGCTGGCCCGGATCTCACTTGGCGGGCTTGGCTGTGCTGGCCCAGCCCTGCTCCTGACATCTGCAGGCCATTCCAGCTGTGGCTGTCACACTGCTGTCCAAGGGCCAGCAGGTGTGGGGGGGGGGGACGTCGGCTCCCACATAGCCTGAGTAGAGACAGCCCCTCCACAGTGCCCTCTTCTAGCTGTATGCTTCCATGGAAAGTTCTGCTTCTTAGAAAGCCAGGGCTAGTGCCTGGCACACTCCACACAGTGTCAGACCTGCCATTCCTGCACCCAGGAGGTGGAGGCAGGAGGATCAGGAGTTCAAGACCAGTTTTGGCCACATAGTGAGTTCCACGCAAGCCTGCCCCACATGTATCAGACCCTGTTTCAGGTCCCTCCCCCCAGTAAACAAGCAAACAGAAAAATCTCCTGTTGCTGGATGATCGTATTACCTAGGCATTGAGAGAAGGGACCATGCAGGTGCACCTGCCCCTGAGGTGGGAGTTCAGCACATTGCGTGCCCACCTGCTGTCCCTCCCAGTCTGTTCTGTTTTGAGATGGGGTCTCAGCATACCTGACTGGCCCTCATCCTCCTGCTTCCCCTTAGAGTGCTGGGGCGCTAGGTATGTGCCACCAGGCCTGGCTTCATAAGCCTTTGTAAAAGCACCTGCAAGCCACCTTTGGTGTCCCTGGGGACATGCACAGAGGACAGAAAGACATTCATCACTCCAGGCAGATTAGGAACAGAGTGTGGCATTCCCACACTTGAGTAAGGCATCACCCTGGGCAGGTGCCCATGGCTTCTTAGAGGACAGCAACCATGCTGTCCACACTCACAAATACCCAGTTTGGGGACCAGGTATGGAGAGCTGACAGGTGGGAGGGGACATCATCCTTATAGCAGTTTAGGACACTGGGACCTCACGGAATGACCCCTTTGGCGTAAAGGATGCAGATGCCATTTTCAGCTGTTTGCTTGGCAGGCAGCATAGGGGACAGGACCTGAGAGGGAGGGGCCAGAGTGGCCTTCCTGTTGGTGACTCAGGAGGCCCTGCGAGGTGGGGTGTCCCTTCTGATGAGCTCAGGAGTCCCGTGGGTGGCTGGGTGAGTCGTGCTGTGGGTAGGGTGAGCCAGCCTCTGTGTGACTCAGAAGGTAGTTTCTGCTGCTGACCTTCTCGGGTGAGTGTCCCAGCTAACAGTGCACATGTGGGCAGGAGGCAGGTTGACCTTTAGCCTGCCTGTGTGGGCTGACCTGCTCCAGAAGGGAAGGGGTGATGACGGTGGGCTCCTGTGTGAGACATCGACTCTGCGCTTGCCCTTCAAACCCAAGCTCAGGCTGCTTGCTCTGTTCCTGATAAGTTCCGGGGAACCCCCAGCTGGGCTTCCCTGTCTGTGGAAGCACTGACCTTTTTCAAGTTAGACTTTCTTTTTTTCTTTTCTGAGATGTTCTGATTCTGTATTCAGGGCAGTTTGGTACTCACCTTGTAGCCCAGGCTGCCTTCAAACTTGGAGCAGTTCTGTCTCATTCTCCCAAGTGCTGTGAGTGTGGGCATGAGGTGTCATGCTGGCTTCTAGTTAGATATTTTATTTGGGGTAATTAATTATAGGTTCATGCACTCAGGAATGTTCCTGTGTCCTCACTCTTTGGTTTTTTGAGACAAGGTTTCTCCATGCAACAGCCCTAGCTGTCCTGGAACTCACTCTGTAGACCAGGCTGGCCTTGAACTCACAGAGATCCCCCTGCCTCTGCTTCCCGAGTGCTGGGATTAAAGGCGTGCACCTGTGTTCTCACTCTTAATGAAATGAAGCCCTTAGGTTAGGGGGGAACACCTCCTGTGGGGTATGTGACACTCGGGCAGACTTGATCACTCCCGCCTTATGGAAAGATGAACCCCCATTCTCATGGGGGTCCCGTCCCAAACTGACACTTGGTGACGTCTAGGGACTTTGTGGTTGCCACAGCTAGCAGAGGGGAAGCTCTGGCACTGGCCCCTGCAGAGCTGGGTTCGGGGTGTCGCTGATGTGCAGAAAGACCACACACTGTTGCCTGAAGTTCGGGGGCACAGGCCACCTGCCCCATGTCTCCTGTTGGATGGGTTGTCCTGTTGGCTGGGGCAGTCCTGTCATCTTTTCCCAGGGTCCCCGGAATGCAAGCCAGGTTGGTTGATTTTCCAGAACATGATCTGGCCCTGTGCGGTGCAGATGTCCACTCATCTGAGCGTTGCCTTGTTGATAGGTTGATTCAGACATAGACGTCTGCCCTGTGTGGGCACCAGCTCTGGGGCTGAAGTGTGAGGACACATGTGACTGCCTTCCGAGGTCCTGCACAGGCTGCTCTGCTGGTAGTGTGGGTATCCCACCGGCAGGACAGAGCTACTGAGGGAGAGCGCTTAGTCTCCTCTGTCCCTCCTCCTCTTCCCCACCCCTTCTCTGTGTGTGTCTACAGACTCCTGACTCTGTCTTCACCTCCAGTGTGCTAGAGTGACAGCTGCCTGTGTGTATTAGAGAGTATTGTACCCACTGAGCTATATTCCAGCTCGGTAGAGGAGCACCTGCCCAGCCTGTGGGAAGCCCTGGGTTTCTCCCCAGGACCCCAAACAGTTCCATAAAGACCTGATTCACACCCAGTACAGTTCATGCATTCAAAGCACTGGCCAGGATCTGTGAGATATTCACAGTTCAGGCAGCTATTACAACTGTCTAGTTCTAGGACAGTCCGTCACCCTGTGAGTAGTTATCTGTCCCCAGCACCCACGAGTATACTTTCTGTCTCAGAGTGATCTGTTCTGGACAGCTGTTGTGGAGCTCCACACTGTGGCCCTGTCACGTGCGTGCATGCCTGAGCGCATGCGTGCATGTGTGCATGCATACGTGCGTGCACCCTGCCTCTGCCCTGACTTGCAGTGTTTGAGTGTGAGGAGGTTCCAGGTCTTAGGCCCCTGAGGAAGGGCTTGTTGAAACTTCATCTTAGGATGGAGTGATGGGAAAAGAGCTGGTGTGGCACCAAGGTTGATAGGGCATTCATGTGCACCAGGTAGTTTTTTTAAAAGATGGGGTTTTTTTGTTTGTTTTTTAATTGTGCACAGGTATGTGCTGTGTGTGAGTGTGGAGGCCAGAAAAGGGTGCCGTGTGTCCTCTGTCACCATCTGTTCCTTTGAGGCAGGGCCTTTTTTTAGACCTGATGATTGAGCCCTTCAGCTAGGCTGGAAGCTATCAAGCTCCACTACCCAGTTACCACACCCCACCTGGGGCTACAGGTGCTTCCAAGGTGCCTGCCTTCTTACCTTCCTTTCTGCCTGCAGAGCAGGTGCTGTGTGTGCACTCCTGGCCTCTCCAGGGTCCCTGTGCCGGGGACTCGCAGCTGCTGGGGCGCGGTGCACCCCTCTCTCGATGTTGTCTGGGCAGGGCTGCTTGCCCTTGTCTTAGTGCCTGTCTCATTTCTCTGAGATGAGGGTAACTGAGCCCATCCTTTGCCCTCCCACCCTGAGGAAGAGTGGCCTGCAGCAAGGAGGTGACCTGGTGGTAAGCATGCAGTCACTCTTCGAAAGTGACTCACCTGTCACTTGACGGCCCTGCGTAGCTGGTGTCACTCCTCCTTGAGGACCCAAGAGACCTTGGCCTGAACACTCTAATAATGTTCAGCAGAAGCCCTTGTGGCTGCAGGGCAGGCAGCTGGCACAGATGGACAGGCTGTCTGTGACCTCATCCCTGTCTTCGTAGCTGAGCAAGGACACTTGTCCTCCTGTGGACCTCTGAGTCCTCATCCCACACCCACCTCCTGTCTTCAGGAAGGCTGGCAGCCAGGAAGCAGGGTGTCCCCGTGTGTGTGCTGGGAATTAGTGGCCTGGAGCTGGGCCAGGCCCTGGGGCCCTGGGTGGACTTTAGCGTTCAGGGTCAAGTCTAAAAAAACGTCGTCTAGGCTGGGTGTGTCTGTGGTCCTGGCTGCTGCTTGGGAGGCTGGGGCGGGGAGATTGCTTGAGCCCAGGAGTTGGAGGCCAGCCCTGCATAGCATTGTGAGGCCCCCTCTAAAACTAGCAGAAAAGTTATAGACTGAGCTCTCTCCTCTCTTGCCTTCTGTGTACGCGTGTGTCTGGGATGTGGTGTGTGTTCTTGGGGCAGCCCATCAGGCTGAGCCTGTGTATGTCGTATCCCCATAGCCCTGTGTGAGCTTTTCTAGGGCTCTCCTTCCTCTCACAGGGTACAGTGGGCGGGGCCATAGGGGACACTCAGAGCGTTTGGTGCTGCATGTCTGTCTGAGCTGCCCACCTGGAGCCAGGGTCCTTAGTCCCCCCTTCCTGTGGGACCAGGTCTGCTAATGTCTGAGGTCACTCTTCAGGCTTCTCTGCAGGATGCATGCCTCTGGTTTGCCCACTGGGGTTCCCTGTGGTCATAGTCTGTCCCCTTGGGCTGGGGACGTCGACTCCCTTGAGCTGATCTTGAGCACAGCCCTGTGTGAAGTTCCTGCCCCCTTTGCCATTTTGTAGGCTGTGTATGCTCTGTCTGGCTTTGTTGGTCAGCTCGCATCTGGTCTGAGCAACTGGTAGTCACTGGGGGAGCAAGTCCAGGAGGAAGTTTGGAACAACCTCTCACAGCTTGCTGTGCAATTCCTGGGGTGATGTTATTTGGGGGACCACCTTAGAGTGGGTCTTGTTTTTTGCCTTAGAAACAGGGTTTTCTCTGTGTAGCTCTCGCTGTCCTGGAACTCACAATGTTCACCAGGCTGGTCTTGAACTGTATGCCTGCCTCTGCCTCCCGAGTACTGGGATTAAAGGTGTGTGTGCCCCGCCATGTCTGGCTTCACTTGAATGTTTTGTGAAGAGCACTGAGACTAATGGCCTGTGCCACCATGCCAAGCCCTTTTTTTTTTTTTTTTTTTTTTTTAAAATGATGCTGGCCTTGAACTCAGAGATTCACCTGCCTTTGCTGTGGGCCATCACACCTGGCCTCTCTGATTTCTTTGTTTTTTAAGACGGGGTCTCTCTGTAGCCCTCACTGTCCTGGAACTCGCTCTGTAGATCAGGCTGGCCTCGAACTCAAGTTCTGGGATTAAAGGCGTGTGCCCCATGTCCAGCTGCACTTGGACGTCTTATGGAGGAAGTGAACTACTGTGGTGCTGGTAAAGAGGGTGTGGGTGGCACATGTCTGTGACCTCCAGCAGCACTCTGGAGGCCAGGGCAGGGTTAGGCATTTCACACTAGCTAGTCTACATTGATGATCCTGCTCACAACTCCAGAAGGGACCGAAGTGGCTCAGTAGGTGACCTTCCTAGTGTTTACAAGGCTCAGGGCTCCATCCCTAGCACTGGGAGAGAGAAAGGGACAAAAGGGCTTGGCCACCCAGCAGTGAATTCCTGATGTTGTGCCAGATGTGTAACCAGTGGAGGATGACCAGTAGGGGCTGTCATCCCTAGATGACATCCCCGTATAAAGAGACCAGCACCTCTCGGGTGAACCTGGTCTCCTGGGGCCGTGCCCAGCATACTCCCTTTCTTCCCAGGTGACTGCATGCCTGTGCTTTCCTAGAGATCAGTGGAAGGCCAGGTATAGCCATAGCTGGAAAGAATCTGTGCCTCTTAGTTTGCACAGCCCGGGATTGTCTGTGGACATAGGAGGGCCCAACGGACATTAGCTCTTGGTCCTCAGTACTTGGGAAGCTTTAAGAACCCTACAAGGGCCAGGTATTGGTGGCACACACCTTTAATCCCAGCACCGAGGAAGAGGCAGGTGGATCTCTGGGACTTCCAGGACAGCCAGGACTACACAGAGAAACTCTGTCTGAAACAAAACAAAACAGGCAAGCAAACAAAACCCCTGCAAGGCTAGTCCCAGCGTGGAGGTGGAGGCAGGAGGGCCAGAAAACCAAGGGCTGGGTTGGAGCATGGTGTTTGGGGTTTGCAGAGCATGGGCGAGGGAGGCCCTGAGAATCCCCAGCCTCCTGCCTGAGCCCCCTGAGTGCACAGGCCCGCGCCAGTATGCCTGTGTTTCCGTTTTCACTGACAGTGTTGGCCTGGAACTTGGCCATGGCAGGTAATCGTCTGCTGCGGAGCCCTGTCCCCACCAGGCCCTCTGTTGAGGTGCCATAGAAGGAAGACCAACAGTGCGTTCTGGTACTGCCCAGTGTTTCCTTAGCTAAGTGGATCCCTCCCCTCCCCATTCTTTTTCTTTTTAAATTTTATTTTATTATTTTTGTTGTTTTAAAACAGGGTTTCTCTGTGTAACAGCTCTGGTTGTTGAAGCTCTGTAGGCCTGGCTAGTCTCGAAATCACAGAGACCTACCTAGGGTTAAAGGCATGAGACACCGTGCCCAAGCCCCCACCTACCCTTTTTTTTTTTTGAAGATAGTCTTTCTTATTCCAGGCCAGCCTTGAGCTCCATGCCGCTCAGGAGACCTTGAATTCCCAGCCCACCTGCGTGCACCATTCAAAGTGCTAGGGTGACAGGTGTGTGCCACCATGTCAAGACCTTGTTTTGTGACCTTGCTAGCCAGGCATTTCTTTTTCCTTCCCTTTTTTTTTAAATTAATTTTCTGTGTTTAGTTGTGTTGCCTGCACGTGTCTGCACCATGTGCATGCAGTGCCTGTGGAGACCGGTAGAGGGCATCACATCCACTGGAGCTGGAGTGTGAGCCACCATGTGGGTGCTGGGAATCAAACCTGGGTCCTCTGCCAGAGCCGCAGATGCTCTAATCACTGGACCACCTCTTGAGCCCCCAACATTTCTAAGAGCTTTCCGAGTCTAAGCTTGTGGTGGGTGGTGCTATGCTTGCTTGGCAGCTGTGAGAACTGCCTGGGCTTGCTCCTTCAGCAGTGCTCAGCACCACCGTGGTGGGTGCCGCAGGTGCTCAGGAGTGGCTGGGTGATCCTGAGGAGAGGGGAGACTGGGAGTTTACGGCAGAAGTAGAACATGCGCTTTGTTGTTACAAAGGAAGAGGTGAGGCATTAGGGTAACAGTCTGCCCCCGCTGTGTGACATCACTGGGGAGACGTGGGCACGTCACTTCACCCCAGACAGGGCACCAGCCACAGACCACAGGCGACCCGTGAGTTCACTGGGGTTACTTAGTGCACGTGGGTGACTCACCCTGGCGTGGTGACTGCTGGGGTTCCCTGCAAGACTTGGCCAGCTGCCCGCTTCAGTCCCCTCCCAGCACTTGTGATCATGGAAGTTTCACAGACGTCCTGAGCCCTGTAGGTTATACTTCCAGATTTAATGCCCCCCACAAAGCCCCTGTCTAAGTGGGGTCGTCTTCACACAGCCGCAGTGGGAGACTGTCCAGAGACGTAGGGTTGCAGGGACACTCAGAGTCCCCACCCGTGCTCATGGCTGTGTTGAGTGTTCCCTGTGACCTGTGACTGTGCACTGGACGGGCTCCACTGGAAGTCTCTAGCTCCTGTGTGGCAGAGGGTGACGACCAGAACTTGGACAGAGCTGGGAGGGAGCCTGGGCCCTGGGGAACCCAGCGTGGTGTTTGTGTGTCTGTTCTCACGAGGTACTGTCGCCTGCGGCCTTCATCATCCCACAGCTCACTTCCACCGTGGGGCTGGGAAGGTCTGAGGCTGGGGTGCAGTGAGTGGAAGGGCAGAGAGCTCACAGGGCCACTGGCCAGCCCGGGGGGGGGGGAGCATTGCGTCGTCTCCTGCTTGCTTTGGTCTTTCTTCTTCCCTCGGTGGCTTCCTGTCAGTCTGTGATTGGCATCCTTGGGCTTCATCTCATGGTGACAGAGTGAAGTCTGGCCTTGAGTGGTCATGCTGGGGCAAGGCTTGATTTCAGGCACAGCACAGTGCTGGCCAGTGGTTGTGATGTCTGTTTCCCGTTCTGTAGGTGGGGGCACTGGCCTGGTGGGACTCTAGGACTTGCCAGCACCCGTCAGGTTTGCAGGGAGACAAAGTTCTGAGTCAGGCTGCAGCTCTGGGGAATGTTGGGTCAGCATCTCTGAGGTCCTGGTGCCGTGGGTGTGTATTGCAGAACAAGAGTCGGGGTGTCACTGTGTGGTGGCCAGAACCGACTCTGCAGCCTTTTCTCTTTCAGGACAAGCACCACGATGCTGCTCATGAGATTATTGAGACTATCCGGTGAGTGCTGCGTGGGGTGAGGGAGGTGGGGGTGGGGGTTGGGTGGCCCGCTTCCTGATCTTCCCAGTACTTGTGTTGTGCTGTCCTCACTGGGGCCTCCACAAGTAGCCAGTAGCGTGGTGATGGGAGGAGCCCTAGCAGAGGCATCCGGTTTCAGGGCAGCCCTGCCATAGCCCTTGCCACACACTGCGCTTGTCAGAGAAAACCTCAGTTGTTTTCTCCCCTGCCGTGGCAGGGATGAGCCAGGTCTCATGTACAGCTCCTTAGCTGCAGCCTCCTATAAGATGGAGCGGGTGTGTGTGTGTGTGTGTGTGTGTGTGTGTGCGCGTGCTCCCTGTCTTCCTTCACTAATCCCTGCCCTTAGGTGGATCGGAGAAAGACAGGAGTTCGTGAGGCCCACTAAGATGTGATGGTGCTGAGTGAGGGGGCCTCCATCCTGATACCTGCAGGGGCACGATGCCAGGGTGGCTGCCTGGTGGGATGGCTCTGGTGCCCTACTTCTGGAGCCTCTGCCCTCTGAGGCTCCCGAAATAGTGGACGTAGACTAGGGGAGAAAAGCCCGGTAGACCCCAGAACTGCGACCCTGGACTCGGTTAGATTGCCACTGGGTGCTTGGAGGTGGAGCAAGCAGTGTGACTTACAGGTCAGCCTGGGCTGCCGAGACCAGGGAGTTGGCTCAGTGGGTGTAGTGCTTACTGTGCGAACCCGGGGACCTGACCTTCATCCCTGGACGCCTTGTGGGGATGGAAGGAGAGGACCAACCAGTCTGCGGAGGTCCTCTGTCCCCCACGCTCTGTGGTACACATGTTGCTCTGTCGTGTGCTTGTGCATCTGCAAGTGCGTATGTGCACAACTCCACCCCCCCCCACAGATAATAACTAAAACACGTAACAGTCAGGCAGTGAAAGCTGAGACATTTTTGCGGGTTGAGGTGGGGGCTGCAGGTGGAATAGAACATATCCTCTGGATGGGTGCTTTCTTGTCTCCCCCACCTAGGCAGGTCAGAGAAGAGGGACAGGGAGACCTAGATGCCGACCCTCCCAGGAGCCACCCTAGCACCTGTCCTTCCTGCATCCCCAGAAACACATCACTGTTCTTAGGACAAGAGCCTGGCTTCTGCCCCCACCAAGGTGGGCGTGGCCAGCCACTGTGTATACCAGTCACAGTGATGGTGAAAAGCAGAGCAGCAGACTGGGAGCCGGCTCCGTGGGTAAAACAAGCACCTGAGTTCAGATCACATCCCTAGAGCCTGCCTAGCCAGACACGGTAGAGTGGGTCTGGGAGCTCATGGGCAGCCAGCTGCGTGCAGGCGGTGGCGAGCAGGGCATGGTCAAGTGGAAGGCCAGGCCGGCATCTGAGGTCCTGACCTGTGCACCTGCACCTGGTCCATGCCATCCCACACATGGGGTAATTATGTGGCCACAGACAGAGGCAGTCTCTGGGGACTGACGTGCTTCAGGGTTGAATAGAGGAAGAATTTGGGGAGCATGGAAGATGTCATTACTAGGGAACGGAGCTTTTTCCTAGGTGCTCCTTGCCATTGTAGCCTTCTATAACTTTCAGTGTAGGACCCCCCCCCCCTTTTTTTTTTAATTCTTAACAATTTTATTTTAATGCTGGGCATGGTGGCACACAGATCTTTAATCCCAGAACTTGGGAGGCAGAGGCAGGAGCATTTCTGAGTTTGAGACCAGCCTAGTCTACAGCTTGGTCTGCATAGTCAGTTCTAGGACAGTCAGGGCTGTGTAGAGAGACCCTGCCTCTAAATAAATAAATAAATAAATAAATAAATAAATTTTACTATCTGGTATATCCCAGGCTGATCTTGAACATAACAATGTAGCCTTGGATGGCCTTGAACCCCTGCTCTTTCCGCCAAACCCAGCTTCTCTTTTAGAGTTTTTTTTTATTACTGTGTTTGTGTGCAGTTGATATATCTGTGTGTGTACACATGCACATGGGGGGAGGGATCAGAGGACATCTTTGTGGAATTGGTTCTCTGTAGGGTTTCTCTGTGTAGTTTTGGTACCTGTCCCAGATCTCACTCTGTAGACCAGGCTGGCCTTGAACTCTGCCCCCTTGAGTGCTGGGATTAAAGGCCTGTGCCACTGCCCGGCTTTGTTTTCTTTTTTCTGGGAAAGGTCCCATTATTGGAGCCCAGTCTGGCCTAGAGTTTGGAGTCTTTGTGCCTCAGCCCACCCACCATTACTGGGATGACTGGCGTGTGCCACCAAGCCTGGCTAGTGTTTTACTTTTTACCGTAACACATGAATTTGGTTCTTTTCCACTTGCAGCACTGTTTGACCTTGGCCTCGTAAAATCCATGTGATTTCTCAGTAGCTTGTCATTTCACGGTACACAGTATTGCCCCCGCTGCCCCCCAGAGTAGGGCTTAGACCAGCAGAAGCTCTGTGTTCCATTTCAGGTGGGTCTGCGAGGAAATCCCGGATCTCAAGCTGGCCATGGAGAACTACGTTCTGATCGACTATGACACCAAAAGGTGAGCAGGAAGGGAGTGAGTGAGCTGTTGGCTTACCGCCTGATTGTCCACACCTTGCCAGCCATCTGTGTAAAGCTTCCAGAAAAGTCTATCTGGCTGGTGGAATGAGGCCATCCCTGGGAACTCCACTCTGAACAACCTTGAATTGGTGCATAGGAAATGAGCAGGGTTGGTGAGGGAGCCCTTGGCTCTGACTAGGTAGGTGTGGGTGAGGCGGTAGGGTGTCTGTCCCCACCCAGCACCTCTGCTCCTGGACTGAGTGGGTGGAGAAGAGAAGGCATCCCTGGAATGTTGACGAGAGTGGGTTTGTTTACCTCCTGCTCAGAGCCTGCTCCTTCTGGACTGCCTGCAAAGCTTCGCTTGTCCCCTGACCTCATTACTAGAAAGGGCTCCTGATGCTGGTCAGCCTTGGTGACCCTGGGCCAGTCCCCTGGGTGGGCCTCTGTCCACTCCATGATTAGCGTCTGAGTGTGAGCCCCTGTGTTGCAGGTCCCCTCTCTGAACCCACAGGGCACAGAAGCCTACCTTTCTGGTGTGTAAGAGACAGGTGGGCAGCCAGGTGACCAGGGCAGGAGCCTCTGTCCTTGTGGAGCTGGGGTGACCCTGTCTCATTGCCTTTGAGTTCATAACCCTAGAAGCTCCTCCGGGATTTTACTTTGGCCTGTGAGGAACGCACCCAGGGCTTTGCATGTGGACCCCTGGGCCCTATTGATGGAAGTGTTGGCCTTCTTGACTCACTTAACCTGATCTCAGACTTGTGGGCTCACGTGGCTCGGCTCCTAAGTAGCTAGGACTTGGGTTGTGTGTGTCACCACCGCACCCTGCCTTGGCCTCTCCACAGCACCTTCAGTTCAGGGAAGCCATGTTTCTGCCTGTGGCTGCTGCTGGCCTGGGTCCCTCCGGAGAAATAGAAAGGACTGTAGCATGCTGGAGTGCTAGGACATCACTACCTCACACGGGGAGGAAGCTGCTTGTGTGTATTAGTGCCACAGAGCCCCTTCCCCCAAGCATGGGGCTCTCTATGGGCTCTGGACATTGCGAACCTCCCTGGGCATGCAAGGTGTAGAGTGGTCCCGGGTCCCCAGAACTGTGCTGCTTCTGCCTGGGTTAATCTCAACGGCGAGAATAAGATTTTTGTTGGGGTGCACCCAAGAGCTGGCCAGCAGCTGCCTCCTAAGTCAGGTTAAACAGAGCATCCCTGGATCCACCTCTTGGGCCCCTGTTAAGGAGTAAAATCACTTGTAGTTTTACAGAAGGGAGACAACCGGGCAATAAGGAACTATAAAAAGACCTTAAAAACCATCATCGTTGTGATCAACATGTGATCAGGGAGAGTCAGGTAGGGTAAGGGTATCCTAAAAGACAAACCAAAATAAATAAATAAAAATAAAACCCAAACCAAGGTCATGGGAAAGGTCAGGTTCCAGGAAACAGAGCAACTCAGCTCTTAGAGTAAATAGAAACATTTTTAACAATGAAGCAAATGGCTCCTGCCTTTATGATGGCATCAGGCAGGTTCCTCACCTGGCACTCCTAGTGCCCAGGAGTCTTCCCTAATTGAGCCGTCCTGCCCCATGCCTGTCTCGGAAGCTGCAGATTCCTGACCTGGCATACAGAGGCTGGCGGGCTCCACTGCCCACACACTCCTTGGCACTGTCTCTGCTTGTTTCTTTTTAAAAGATCGTATCTGGCCGGGCGGTGGTGGCGCACGCCTTTAATTCTAGCACTTGGAGACGGAGGCAGGTGGATCTCTGTGAGTTCGAGGCCAGCCTGGTCTACAGAGTGAGATCCAGGACAGACAGGGCTACACAGAGAAACCCTGTCTCAAAAAAACCAAAAAAAAAAAAAAAAGAAAAAGAAAAAGAAAAAAGAAAAAAATTTCATTTATTTTTATTTTTGAGTGTGAACATTGGCCTGCTTGTATGTCTGTGTACCATGTGTGAGCAGTACCCCACAAGGGCCAGAAGAGGGAGTTGGATCCCCTGGAGCTGGAGGTACAGATGGTTGTGAGCCACTGTGTGAGTGCTGAGAACACAACCCCGGTCCTCTAGAGAGCAGCCAGTGCTCTAACCACTGAGCGACCTCTTCAGCCCCAATTCTGCTTTCTTTTCTTATTCGAGACAGACTCACAGTGTAGCCCTGGCTGTCTGGCACTTGTTAGGTGAGGGTTGAGTGTGGGCCAGCTTTCTCACGTGGTCCTTACAGTTGAGAGGGCTGGACACGGGATGTGCGTGTGTGCGTGTGCGTGTGCCTGTGTGTGTGTGTGTGTGTGTGTGTGTGTGTGTGTGTGTACGCACAGTGCCCTCATGGGGGACAGGGAAACCTGGGTGGCTGTCCACCTTCCACCTCATTTGAGACAGTCCCTTGTTTTCCCTGCTGCACATGCTGACCCCACCCCCTTCTGTCTTAGACGCATGGGGACCACAGATGTCTGCCCCCTGTCCAGCTTTATGTGGATTCTGAGGACTCGAACTCAGGACCTCATACTTGGCAGCAGGCATTTCAGTTGCTGAGCCATCTCCCCAGCCCTAGCCCAGTCTTTGTAGTGGCTTGTTCCTGAGTTCCTCCTCATCGTGACGTGGTCTGCCCACGGAGCAGGCAGTGGCTGCAGACCTGGCCAAACTGTCCTTGCACTTGTCCTGTGGCCAGACTCTGTCGCAGTGTGCAGCTCTGGCCGGCCTGCTGTGTAGGTGGTTCTGGATCCCAAGCCTTCCTGGAGGCTTTGCCCAGCCCTGTACATCTGTGAAAGCTGGGTACACTGCAGCCCACTGACGCACCCGCCTTTCTTTCTCAGTTTTGAAAGCATGCAGAGGCTGTGTGACAAGTACAACCGAGCCATCGACAGCATCCACCAGCTGGTAGGTGGCTCCCCACTTGCGCGGCTGTCCACTCCCCAGTGGGTGTGCATGGTGCTGGCTGCAGGCCCCAGGGCGGACAAGCACCAGGACCTCCTGGTGCCTGTGAAAGAGTGCCGGGGAGGGCGGTTGGCCTGGTGAGGCTGGGGGTCGGGTGGCAGCAGGGGTGCAGGTGTCGGCACCCTCGGAACTCTGACATACTTTAGTCTGCTCCTCCTGTTGGAGGGAGGGCTGCCCTGCTTACAACAGAGCCTCATGAAGCCGTGTTCCGCCTGCCCACCTAAGCCGACAAGCTGGGTGCAGGCAGCAGAGCTCGGCCACTGAGCACCTAGTGGTCTTTCTGGAAGGCACAGGGATCTCTGGCCATTGTGGGGTTCTGTGGTGTCAGGGAACGCTCCTGTGGAAGACGTGGCTGTGTAGAGACGCTGGGCTGGCATAGGATAGCTTTGTGGCTCTTTGAGCTGAGACGCTCCTGCAGCTCTGCAGTGGTGGCCCTTGGGCATTGGTCCTACCGTCATCACTGTGCCGTGGGGACACCAGCTGAAGCAGCTCACTAGGGCTCCCGTGGGGCAGCGAGAGGCTTGGGGCCTGGCCCCTTCAGCGGGGCTCTCCTGTCCTGTTGTGTCTTATCCCGGTGCTGTGGCCAGCAGTGTCCACGGCCATGAGACTAAGGGGTTGAGCCCTTCTCCCCGAGGGAATCCCTCCTTCCATTTGGTATCTCAGATCTGTAGATGAGTGCCAGGGTGTGCAGGGTATACTCATAGGGCCAGCCTGGCACTGCCGTTGGGAGTCTGCAGCTCTTTAGACTGTTTCTCTCCTTGTGAACTTGAGTTCTGTCTCAAGGTTAGAGAGTCTGAGGTGTGTTCTGGGAGGATACATACCTGCCAGGGAGCCTGGAGTGAGGAGGGCCTCCTGGGACCCTGGGGCTGGGCTTAGGCCAGGAGGCTTATAAGGTCCAGTCAGAGTTCACCTTCATGTGAGTAACCTAAATGGGATGCCTGAGTTGGTGTGGAGGGGTATTGTTCGAATCTAGATGGTCAATTAATACCCTCCCCCAGCTGCCGGGTGGTGGTGGCACACACCTTTAATCCCAGCACTCGGGAGGCAGAGGCAGGCGGATCTCTGTGAGTTTGAGCCCAGCCTGGTCTACAGAGCGAGATCCAGGAGAGGTGCAAAGCTACGCAGAGAAACCCTGTCTCGAAAACCAAAACAAAACAAAACAAAAACAAAACCCGAGCCAGGTATCGGGAAAGCTGAAAGGTCAGAGAAGCCGAACAGCAGCCACTAGTATTTACGACATCCTCAGCTAAAGAGAGCGGGTTCCTGTCTCCTCACGCCTGGTGCACCTTCCTCTGCCCAGACATCCCTCCCTGGGATTACAGGCATGTGTGCTTCCCAAGCAAAGGCACGAGATCCCAAGTGATAGGATTAAGGGCATGTGCCACCACTGCCTGACCTCCGTGTCTAATCTAGTGGCTGGCTGATCCTCAGGCAAGTTGATTAGGGCGCACAGTCCATCACCACAGAGGGGTCAGACACAGAAGCCTAGCGTGCCAAAACCGGCTGTGTGCACTTGGAGGAGCACTCACGATGCTGTGTGTTGTTTTGTTTGTGGTCTTTGGGATGCACCCAGTAGGCTCTTTATCACTGAGCTACACTCCAGCCCCCACCTGTTGTGTTTATTTTGAGACAGGGTTTCTCTGTGCAGCCCTGGCTGTCCTGGATCTGGATCTAGAGACCAGGATAGCCTCAAACTCAGAGATCCGCCTGCTTCTGCCTCCCCAGTGCTGGCATTAAAGGCGTGCGCCACCACACCTGGGGACCTTTTGGGGTTTTGGTACAGGATCTTACTGTGTAGTCCAGGCTGGCCTTGGACTGACAGTCTTCTCCCTGCTTCAGCCTCTCAAGTTTTGGGGGTCAGGCAGGTGCTGCTGGCTGCTGTGGGACGTGATGGGTCATGTCCGCTCTTGTCCCCAGTGGAAGGGCACCACGCAGCCCATGAAGTTGAACACTCGGCCATCCAATGGGCTCCTGCGGCACATCCTGCAGCAGGTGTACAACCACTCTGTAACCGACCCCGAGAAGCTCAACAACTATGAGCCTTTCTCCCCTGAAGTGTACGGGGAGACCTCCTTCGACCTGGTTGCCCAGATGATCGACGAGATCAAGATGACCGAGGATGACCTGTTTGTAGACCTGGGCAGTGGTGAGTGTCTTGTAGCGTGACCCTCAAGCTGTCCTTGGCTCTCTCAGTGCAGCCACGGCTTCTCAGGGAGGACCTGGTTGAGCCACCAGTGCTCCTGCTCAGGACTTCTCCCCAGAGTCTGGGGCTGTGGTTCTCATGGTGTCTGCTTTGCTTGGGGTAAGACTTAGTTAGGGTTTCAATTGCTGTGATGAAGTACCATGACCTAAAGGGAGTTGGAGAGGAAAGGGTTTATCCGGCTCACACTTCCACATCACTGTTCGTCACTGAAGGAGTCAGGACAGGAACTCAAGCAGGGCAGGAACCTGGAGGCCGGAGCTGATGCAGAGGCCGTGGAGGGTGCTGCTGACTGGCTTGTTCCACATGTCTCAGCCTGCTTTCTTAGAGAACCCAGGACCAGCAGCCCAGAGATGGCCCCACCCACAATGGGGCCATCAATCACTAATTATGAAAATATGCCAGGTGTGGTGGTGCATGCCTTTAATCCCAGCCCTCGGGAGGCAGAGGCAGGTGGATCTCTGTGAGTTTGAGACCAGCCTGGTCTACAGAGCAAGTTCCAGGACAGTCAGGGCTGCACAGAGAAACCCTGTTTTGAAAAGCCAAAAAGACAAAAGACCAAAAAAAAAAAAAAAAAAAAAGGAGAGAGAGAGAAAGAAAAAAATGCCCAATGGCCTAAGCCTGCCTGCAAGCTGATCTTATGGGAGCATTTTCTCAATAGAGGCTCTCTCCTCTTGGATGACTCTAGCTTGTGTCAAGTGGACATAAAACTGCCCAGCACAGGGCTTATCTCCTGTACCTCATGGGGGGTGAGGTAGAGGCTGGAAAAGGCCCAGCTACTCCCTGCAACTCCTTTCGAAGCTGCTGGTCCAGTCCTGAAGGTCGAGCCTTCTGGGTCCCTGACCTTTAGAGCCCTCCCCAAGGCACTGTAGCTTTGCCACTCACTCTCCACCAAACTGTGGAGGGGTGCCTCCTGGCCAGCCCCTGTGCTCCTGAGGCACTGTGTGTCTCCTGGCTTCTCTGCCCTGTGCTCCTGAGCTGCTTGTTAGTGGAAAGTACTGCCCTGCGGACAGTCAGGTGGAACTGCGCTGCCACGTGGAGGAGTTCATCTTCCGAGCCTCGACCCTCAGTGGCGTGAAGCAGTGTGGCAGGCCTGGCTCCCGGCACAGGGCCAGCAGGTGCCGCTCGCTCGCTGGGGTTTACAGCCTCCGCACTTCTCGCTTTGTTCTCCGTCCTCCAGCACATCTGTTAGGTCGGGCGCTCACTGGCCTGGTGGCTGTCTGTGCCACAGCAGGACCAAGGCGACTTAGGTGAGGACGTGCCTTTCTGGGGACTGCTGAGCCTTGTGCAGCCATCCCCAGGCAGAGACAGCCAGGCCTGCCAAAGTGCCGAGGGGGAACAGGCAGGTTGCAGCTTCACAGATGGCACTGTGGGTAGTGGAGTGGCGCAGACACCTCTGCCGGAGGGCTGTGCCTTTGATTGACCTCCTCTGATGCCAAGGGACATTGTCATGTGGCTGAGGCCACTGGGTCTCTGTGGAGGCCACACAGACTCTGACCTGTGTCTCTCTGGCTGAAGGTGTGGGGCAGGTTGTCCTTCAGGTCGCTGCTGCCACCAACTGCAAACATCACTACGGAGTGGAGAAAGCGGACATCCCAGCCAAGTACGCGGAGGTGAGCAGAGCAGACGGTGCATGCTGCTTCAGGCTTCTGTGTCTGGGCACGGCTCTTGCCGGCCAAGAGTTTCTGTGTTTGCGACACCCAGCACCTCCCAGCAGAGTGCCTGTGTCCCTGGCAGGCTCTGCAGACCTTCATGACGAGCACACCCTGCCGCTGGCAGAGCATGGCCACCTCCTCCTGGAGTTGAGAGGGTGCACGTTTCCTGTGGACGCCCCCGATCTGTTCCTCCCGGGGTGGGGTTCAGGCTCTTGCTGGAGCTGCAGAGGATGATCTTGGGCTCTGTTGGAGGGTTGGGACCCTGTGACTCTACCATGGCTCCTGTGGGTGTCCTCCCCCCCCCCCCCCATGTTCCACAGCGGTGTTGCTGTAGATAGCTCCCAGTGTGTTGTCCAGTGTGATCCTGCAGGGCCTGTGGACCCTCCCCCGCCCCGGCCTCCCTGAGTGTATAACAGGCTGTGTGCTTTCTTTCCCTCAGACCATGGACCGAGAGTTCAGGAAGTGGATGAAATGGTATGGAAAAAAGCATGCAGAATACACAGTGAGTGCCATCGCTCCATGCCCGCGGCCTCCATCCCAGCCCAGCCCCTTTCCCCTCCTCTCTTGACCCCAGTCAGCCCTGACCAGTGACCATAGGCCCTCTGTGGCTACGGGCACAGGGCTGGAGCTGACTGTAGAGCCCCTTCTGAGCTCTGCCTTTCCTGCTCCCCTGGCCCGGGCACCATCCCTAGACAACATGTGCTGACTGTGGGCCGTGGCAGGAAGTGCCTAGCTCTGCTGAGCCAAGCCTTCCAGCCCGGCAGGTGCGCCCCGCTGAGCTGCAGCCTCGCTGCAGCTTGTGGCACTAAGGGTTGGGCCTTGGCTTCTTGATGTGGAGATACGGTTAGGCCGTCCTGCGCGCTGGCCGGGAGGGGCAGTCTGCAGTGACTTTCTGTGGTGCCTGTGAGCTGTGGGCGCCAGACCACACTGGCCATGGCTCTGCCTTGCTCTGCGTCTGTCACCCTTCCTGCAATAAACCCAGCTCACGCCTGCTTTCTTGGTGAAAGTCTCTTGAGGGTCTTGGGAATCTGTTAGGAGTGAGGCCCACCTGACACCTGTGTCTGACCCAGGAGATGGGACCTGATTCCCAAGACTTCATTAACTGTGATGATGACTCTTCACACTTTTGGTGGGGCCTGTTGGTTCTCGACTCGGGGCACAGCTTTCAGGAAGACCCTGCCTGGTCCCGGGTGGCCTCCTGGTCGTTTATTTCCTCTTTTTTCTCAGCTTGTCATTGTTGGATGACCTGGCCTATGGTTTAAGGTGTGGTGTGGCTGGTGTTTGTCATGTTGGCTGGTGTCACTGTCGGGCCAAAGAGGCCTCAGGGCTAAGGCCAAGGGCAGTTCTTGAGGGCTCGGTGACCATCAGAAGCAACCTGGCAGCAGGGATAGAGAAAGTGGCTGCTGGCCGTTCCTGTGTCCACTCTGGCTTCCCACAGCCCCTTGTCCAGGAGGCTTCGGGCACCTGCCTGGCCTGGGCCACAGGGCCGCAGGGCCGCAGCTTTGATTGGCAGGTCATGAGCCCTGTCCTCTGCTGTGGAGAAGCACACAGGAGAAAAGCCGGGGGAGCCTAAGAACAGCTCAGAGGACTGACTCTTCCTGCCCAGAACTGCCTAGTGCTGCTGCCGCCAGCTCTGCTGGTGTGCTCCCCCCAGTGGCTGAGTGGAGTCTAGCAGTCCCTCCTCCCAGCCAGCTGTGCTGGTGTGCTCCCTCCAGTGGCTGAGTGGAGTCTGGCAGTCCCTCCTCCCAGCCAGCTGTGCTGGTGTGCTCCCTCCAGTGGCTGAGTGGAGTCTGGCAGTCCCTCCTCCCAGCCAGCTGTGCTGGTGTGCTCCCTCCAGTGGCTGAGTGGAATCTGGCGGTCCCTCCTCCCAGCCAGCTGTGCTGGTGTGCTCCCCCAGTGGCTGAGTGGAGTCTGGCGGTCCCTCCTCCCTTCTCCAGGGCCCTAAGCAAGCCTGGGGCAGACTCACCTCATCTCTGTTGGCGGTGCCTCCTGCCATTCCCAGGCTTAGTGACCTCATGGCTTCCTGCCTTCCATCACCCTGGCAGTGTGGCAGTGTGGCTTTATACGCAGTTCCTCTTCTCAGAGAGGTCTCTGGGCTTTGACCCCTGACCCTGGAAGACAGTAGAGTAGTCTGTGACTCCTGAGATGCTGGCTGCAGCTGCCTAAGCATCCCTATCACAGGCGGTGGTTGTGCCGAGGTACGCCACGGGCAGGCAGTCCCTCTGAGGTGTGCCCGTGGGGCGTGTGTCTGAGGCTGTGTCCACAGACCTCAGCACCTCGCTCTTGTGCACTCCAGACTGAGCTGATGGATTCTTGCACCGGCTCAGTCTGTGTCTGACCATGGCCTCTTGGGTCTCATCCGTGGTGACCTTTTCTGGCCCTCCTCAGGCTTCCATGGGGCCTGTTGTGTCAGTCTTTCCCACTTGCTTCGTGAGCTAGCTGCCATGTGCTCCTCCCCTCCTCTTGCCTTTTCCATGTTGGTAGGTGTAGCTGTGACACTGTTGCTTGGGGGATGTGAACAAATGTTTCCCAGATAGAGAACCAACAAAGCCCAGCCTGGAGAACTCCAGAGTTTTACAGGGGTCACTCCCGGGACTGTGGGCGAGGCGTCACTTCCAGGAGCAGAAATGACCGAGAGAGCTGCATCCCCAGGACCCACTCCAGCATGCGGGACGACTCACAAAGCTGGGAACGTGGAGGGCACTGCACAGCCCACAGGCACAGGACAGGCCGGAGAGCGTCCTTTCCCGGTGGCTCCGTAGACCTGAGCCTCCCTCCCCAGCAGCTCGGCTGGTGTGCCAGCGTCTCTCGGCTGTCCTTTCTGCTCCTGTTCCTGGGGCGGGAGGGCTCAGCATGTCCGCTCGGTTCCAGGGACTTCCTGTCTGAGGGGCCTCCCTGCAGGGCGGAGTGTATGGAGATTTCCTGCACAGCAGTAGACACCTTGCTTCAGGCCTGGGCTCCCATCCCGGGCCAGATGGCCAGGACTTGAGAGTCCCTGGCCACAGACACAGATGGCACGGCTAAGTGGCTCCCCAGACTCGATGGCCTGCTTGGCCAGGTCAGCACTGGGGCCTGCGGTGGAGGAACGCCCCCGGCTCCACCCGTGACACAGCTGCAGGGTGAGGTCTGTCCTGGGCAGCCGGGGACATGAGGGCTAGCAGAGCCCCTCCTCCCAGGAGTCTCAGAACACACTGCAGGGTCTTTTCATCCAGAGACGGAAACCCAGCAGCCCCGGAGCTTAAGGGACCATGGCTTCTCTCCTAGCTCAGACTCCACACACAGCAGGGTGATGGAGGCATGGGCTCTGCTGCAGCTTAGCTTAGGGGAGAGCGGGAGCCCAGAGCCCAGGTGCTGCCAGGCCCAGGTGCTGCCCTGTATTTGGAGGACAGCTGAAGTCCCCATCCCCAGGCTAGGCTGGTGTACAGCAGAGCAGAGTCAGAGGCCGCTCAGGAGTAGATTGGATGAGAGGTGGGCCCTGGCCACCCCAGTCCAGGTCCGTCCACTGGAGGATGGAGGCTGTGTAGCTACTCCTGGCAGGGGACAGCCTTGTCCTAGCGGGTTGGGGAGGTGGCCCTGTCATCCTGTCACTCCACACCTCATGGGGACTCCAGTGTGGGCCTCTGCCATTACCCATGGTCGGCATCCCTGTCTCCCTCCTTCTCTGGTCCTCATAATCCACTTGTGGTCAGTAGATTTGCCTGTTGTGGTGTCCTGCACCACGTGGCCTATTGTGCATTGGATCTTTGCTCCTGTTTATTGCCAAGTAGCTTTCCAGCACATGGATGGACTATGCTATATGTCTGTCCATCTGTCCATGGATGTCTCTGCCTTTTGGGCTTTGTAAACAGCTAAACAACCTCCCACCCCCATGATCTCCATGTGGAGCAGACTATTCTTCTCCTGGGGCTCATGCCCGGTGCCACAGCTGGTGGGGGTCTGCAGAACTCAAAACCCAAATTGCTTGGGTCTCTGAGTGTCGTAGCTCCAGGTACTCAGGGTAAAAGCTGTTTCCACTGGGCAGTGGTGGCGCACACCTTTAATCCCAGGACTCCCTAGGCAGGCGGATCTCTATGAGTTTGAGGCCAGCCTGGTCTACAGAGCGAGTTCCAGGACAGCCAGGGCTGCACAGAGAAACCCTGTCTCGGAAAAACGAAGAGAGACAAAAGAAAAAAACCCGGGGCTGGAGAGATGGCTCAGAGGTTAAGAGCACTGACTGCTCTTCCAGAGGTCCTGAGTTCAATTCCCAGCAACCACATGGTGGCTCACAACCATCCGTAATGAGATCTGGTGCCCTCTTCTGGCCTGTAGTCATACATGCTGTATACATAATAAATAAATAAATCTTTAAAAAAAAAAAAAAAAAAAAAAAAGAAAAAAACCCTGTTTCCCTTTAACACACTCTGGCCTCAGTGACATCAGTGCTGACAGAGTGAGGGTCGAGGGGCAGGCCGCAACTGGGGCAGGCCGCAGGTTGGGGTCAGATGTGCAGCAGACATAGACTAATGCAAGCTGCATAGAGGCGACCTCTTCTTCAGGCACAGCCCTCATGGATGATGACAAGTGACAGGATGGTTGGTCCAGTGGCTTCCTGGCCACAGCGATGCATTCATGTCTGTAGAGTCTGCAGATGGCCTGTGTGATGCTGCTTTTCTGGGGACACAGTCTAGCGTGCAGAGAGGGTTGGCTGGTCAAGCAGATGGCACTGTGACTCTTCACCTGGACCGACACCATCCTCTTGTCTGTCCCGAGTGGGTGCTGCTTCCCGCTGGGGTTCAGGCCCTGCCCTCTGCAGAGCTGTCCACGGTTACCTCCCCACCCTGAGATCCAGCTCATTCCATGTCTCTCACAGCAGCTGCGGGGACTGGGTTTGAACCAAGCAAGCCTGTGAGTAAACGTGTTCCTTTCTTTCTTAGCTGGAACGAGGTGACTTCCTCTCAGAGGAGTGGAGGGAACGGATCGCCAACACGAGGTACGGCCGGCTGTGGGCTGTGCTGCTGGCTGTGCTGTGGCCTCTGATTCTGGCTCCCCAGATGTGGGTGGCTGTCGTGGAGGGTACTGTGGGGCTGCTGCTTCAAGAGTGCCAGCCCCTCCTCGGGGGGCTGGCCTGGCTGTGGTCTCACATGGGGTGCGGTAGCCCCTGTGCTGGTCCCCTTGAGCGTCCTGTGCTGTCCTCATCATGGGGTCGGGTCTATCGGGATCGAGGTGTTTTCTCTTGGGGGTGGTGCCTGCCTGCCGCAATGCACCTGCCTGCCGCAATGCACCTGCCTGCTTGTCAGTGTATCCCTTTGCTCATGCCCTATGACTACCCTGTCTTCCATGAGCAGTCCTCCCTGGACTCTGTGGCCAGGGAGTGCTTCCAGGAAGCCCGCTTTATTTCAGAAGTGCCCATATTCAAAATAGGCGCCTGGTGCTGGACTGAGCCCAGATCTTGCGGCCTCCTCGGAGGGGAATTTTGTGCCTGTCTCCTGCCCCTGCTTTCCTGCTTACTCTGCTCACCTCAGATGGGTGGGCGGGGGTGGGGGGCAGCACCTGGCAGGGACCGGCAGCAGTCTGTGTCCAGGCTGGGACTTGATGTGCACAGCCTCAGTTTTACTGAACTGAAACATTGTTTTGCAGTGTTATATTTGTGAATAACTTTGCCTTTGGTCCTGAGGTGGATCACCAGCTGAAGGAGCGATTCGCAAACATGAAGGAAGGTAACGCAGCCCTCCTGCCCACAGGCCTGGTGCCGCCACCCTCTCCAGGGGAACATGCAGTTACATCATCATGACGGGTAGTGCATGGAAGCCCCAGGCCCCACCTGCTTCCTGCCCTCCTTCCCCAGCTCCTGGGCTGCACAGCAGAAGTGCGGGGCCCTGGTGCCTGCCCCACGTGCCCGCGTGCCCGCGATGGCCAGCAGAGGGGTTGAAGGGCTGACCCAGCTCAGGAGCAGGTTCCTGCTCCAAGCACGCATACCAGGGCTCTGCTCGGGAGCTTAGGCTGTACCCACCCGTGTGTTTGTGCCTCTCGTGATGGAGAGCTTCAGAATGAAGAACTGGTAGAGCACACACCGCCCCTTGCGGAGGACTTTCCCCCGCTCTGCAGCTGTCTGCTGTCACAGAGGTGATGAGTGTCTGCTGTGGGGCAGATCCTCAGCTCCCCGTGCTTTTAGAGTGAGTTACTTAGGGTGCGGGAGTGAACCCAGGGCCTTGTATGCTCAACAGACACTCCCCACTGGGCTTCAGCCCGCCTCCCTTTCATTCGTGTGTCCCCTCATTTGTGTTTTAGAGAAGGTCCCACTAGACAGGCTCTAGCCTAGACCCAGGCTGGTCTGAAACTCAGTCACATAGCCAAGCGCCGGCCTTGAACTTTATTGCAGGGTCCACCACCACCTTAGCTTCTTAGTGCTGCCTGTGTGGGGTCAGGCTGTGACTTGGTGAGTTCTCCAGTCCTCGGTTAGCGTATCCCTCTGTCTACTGCCTCTTTCCTCAGGGCTGGTACCCCCAGTGGTCAGGTGGGCCAGGCTCTGGTGACAGCCAGCCCCAGCCTTGGGTGGCAGTGCTCTGCCCTCCCTGCCCCGTCCACCTGCTGACGGCTACTGCAGTGTGGTCCATGTGCCCTCTGTGCAGCTGTGACAGAGACACCGTGGCCCAGGCAGCCTGTGTGAGGGAGGGGTTTGTTCGCCTCCCACAGCCGATCCCATTCCGTCCCAGAGGGCAGCAGGGCAGGCCTGCAGCAGCCTCTACTGCTGACTGCCTCAGGCTCAGCGCTCAGCGCTCAGCTACGTTTTGTGCGCTGCTCATGACCACTTGCTGGGCCCTCCCACACCAGTCAGTCAAGACAGTGCCTATGACCTGCCTGCAGGCCAGTCTGCTGGAGGCGGTTTTTCTCAGTTGAGGTTCCCTTTTCCTAGAGGGCCCGAGTTGGTGTCACGTTGGCAAAAAATTATCTAGCAAAAGCACCCACTTGTGGGTGTTCATGGGGCTCAAATTGTGCCTGTGGCCCTCTCCTGACCATGCTTTTCCCTTGGGCCTCTGCATGGTCAGTGGTGGCAGGTCATTTCCATCACTGCCCAGGGAAGCTCATAGGGTGCTGGCCTGACTGGCCTGTGGCCTTTCAGCTTTCCTGCACACTGGAGACGTGGACCTGACCCTGCTGTGGCCAGGCCGGGCCTTTGCTGATGGACAGGACTCAGAGAGCAGGACTTGGAGTGGGGCTAGAGGCTGGTGCACAGATGTGCGTGCGTGCGTGCGTGCTGAAAAGGGAGCCTCATTGTGTAGCTCAGGCTGTCCCAGAACAATGGGTACTTCAGCTCCCCAAGTGCTGGGGTGACAGACATGCACCACTGTGCCAGGGGGAGTCTTGAATCTTGATTTAGCTGTCACTGGCTGTGGGCGTCAGGCCTGGTCTACCGCCCATGAGGCTTAGAGCTCCTGGGCTGGCCTGGGCTACAGGAGGAGTTCAAAGCCAGCCTGGGCTTGGTGACGATCTGTCTCGTTCTCCCCTCCCACCCCAGCACTCTTCTCCATATGGAAAAGGATCTGCTCCATTCACAAGAGTCGGGCTGGGTTTTGAGGCAGGGTCTCTATGTTGCTCTGGCTGCTGTGGAACTCTTTATGTAGGCCAGGCTAGACTACTTTCAGAGGTCTGCCCATCCCTGCCTTGGGCTGGGATTAAAGGTGGTGCCTCCAAACTAGACTACCATGTTTTAAGGTTGTTCCTTGTGGCTGTCCCGGATTTGAGTCTTTGTGTGGTTTGGCAAGGCTCTTTTTGCCTTTGGGACTTGGTTCTGATCCCTGTCCCAGTCAACAGCCAGTCAGATTCTCAGCTCTGTTCTGTGGATCTTTCTCTGTTGTCTCTTTGAAACCGTGGTCTCGCTGCATAGCCCAGTTTGTCTTCAGACTCATGACAGTCCTCTCGGCTGCCGGAATACCGGGGTGATCACTGAGTCTCCGTGCCTGTGGGGTTCCTCCCAGTGCCTTTCTGAGGGGATGCTGCAGGCAGGTCCATCTGCCTAGCTCCTCCTTCCTGTGCCTGTGCTGGTTCTGGGCCCCACTACAACCCTTTTACCAGACACCCAGTTGTCACCACAGTGCAGGGTCAGAGGCGAGCACCAGAGGGCTTGTGAGAATGCCTAGCGTCTCGTGGGCACCTCATGCCTGTGTGTGCCTCTGTGGGTTTTTACACATATGGCAGTGATGGGCTTCTGTGTTGCAGGTGGCAGAATCGTCTCCTCAAAGCCCTTTGCCCCTCTGAACTTCAGGATCAACAGCAGGAACTTGAGTGGTAAGCTCCGCGCTCAGCCCAGCAGTGAGGGTCCTCAGCTAGTTGCTTCCCAGCCTCTGTCCACCGCGTGTCACACACGTCCCCTGTGGACATGGTGCTGCAGAGGTGGCCAGCCCTCCTGGGGTCTCCCTGGGCTGGGGGCTTGGATGTCTGCACCCTCACTCTGATGTGGCTGCTCTCGAAGCCTGACCCCATTCACGTGTCAGGCCCCAGATTATTCCTCCCCTGTGTCAGCTAGGCAGCCTTTGGGGGTGCTGTGGAGACTGGTGTGGGGTGCAGGCCTCCTGTGCAGTCCTGACTTGCTGCTCCTCCACAGACATCGGCACCATCATGCGCGTGGTGGAGCTGTCGCCCCTGAAGGGCTCCGTGTCGTGGACTGGGAAGCCCGTCTCCTACTACCTGCACACTATTGACCGCACCATAGTGAGTGCCCACAGCAGCGCAGCATGGCACCCTCCGCAGGGGGAGAGTCACAGCCATGTCCCCGGCAGTTCTGGTCTCAGCCCTTGGTCTCCCTGATGAATGAGTGCCCATAGCAGTTTTGGCATCATATCCGGAGGCCTCTGGTCTCTGTCATCCCTTCCCCCCTTGTCCCCCAGCCTTCCCCAGGTGTGTGCTGGCCTCTTCCTCATGGTCCCCGCATGGCCTCCCCTCCTTGCCGGAGCCTTCCACGTGCAGTCCCAGCTCTGTTCTCATCCGTCCCTGAGGCCGGGTGTCGGCAGTCCTGCTTTTTGTTCTCTGGCCTACCTGGGTCAGCCGAGAGCCTTCCTGCTGTGGGCAGGGGGTCCTCAAGACTCCTGAGCTGAGGCACGCGTTCCCTCTGTGTGGCCAGTGCAGCCGCCGGTGTCCCCCCGGGCGGTCCTGTCCTTGGTCCTTAGCAGTCATTTGAGAAGGAGGATAACTGCCTTGGGCTGTGTATTCGCTCCAGCTGTGCTGCCTTTGGTGTCCGCTGGTGTGCCTGGCAGCTCTGTGGGACACAGCGTCTGTGGGCGGCTGCCCGTGTCCGTGCTCAGGGCTCGCTTCTAACAAAGCTTTTTCCTCTTCTCTTTAGCTTGAAAACTATTTTTCTAGTCTGAAAAATCCAAAACTCAGGGTAAGTTTGCATCTCTCCCAACTGTGACATTCATGAGGGTCATGGTGGCTGGCTGAATGTGTGCTGGTGGGATGTGTGACCAAGGTACCCAGGCCCAACCAAGGGTGCTTTCTGCCTCCCTCAGCTCTGTGGTAGGTTTAGTGTCCATCTTGTGTGGATGATGGTCCTGCAGAGGGCCAGGTGCCAACAGGTCCGTTGTCACACCGTGCTGTGCGTCCTCATGCCAGCGCTGTGCACAGACAGTTGAGGGTGCCTGTCTCTAGCACCCTGGAAGGCTGGGCAGTCTGCTCCGTGGCAGGCACTTCTCTGGCCACATCTGCTGGGCTTTAGCTTGTCTGTCCCAGAGACATACAGAGCTGAGCTACCAGGCGACTTTCCCTGGGGAGGCGGGAGTAAACGTCTGTTCACTCCGCATGGTCACTAATGGCAGAGTACCAAGTTCTCCCTGCTGGTGCTTGGTGAAGTGGTGGGCTGACGGGTTACAGGTGTGTAGACAGTTTACAGTTAGCTACACACCACCAAGGAGGGCATCCTGCGCAGCATACCAGATTGTGAACGGTGTAGTCTCAGCGAGCGGCTGAGTTCCCGCACCCCTCACTCCCAGTTCCACAGATGCATGCAAGTGTGCATCTCGGGAAGGTCGGCCCAGCTCCTGGGTTCAAGTCAGCGGTGGTTAGGTTGTGCCAAGAGGACATAGGCCTTAACATGCGGTTTGACTTTGCCTAGCCCTTTAGGGGCGATAGCCATCCTGCCCAGTGGGGCCGTCGGGTCTCCATGCTAGCTGGCATGTCCCACGTGCTCTCGTTGCCACGTGGTTCTGCAGCTGCCAGAGCAGGGGCAGCCTTGGGCTGCAACACCGTGGAGGCTCGAGGCTTCCCCGTTAGGGGCTGTGGGCCCAGGTCAGTGTCTGTGTGTGGACGTTTGAGTGGTTCCGGTGGAGCCGGAGCCTGCGGCGCGTCCTGGACACGCGTCCCCGCTTCCCTGCAGGAGGAGCAGGAGGCCGCGCGGCGACGGCAGCAGCGAGAGAACAAGAGCAACGCCACCACCCCCACCAAGGTCCCGGAGAGCAAGGCTGCTGCCACCGAGGTCCCTGCGGTGAGAGGCCGTCCCCTGCGCGTGCCTGGTAGACGGGGGCCCGAGGTGCGTCCCTGCGGGCACTCCTGCTGTGGCCCTCACTGCCTGCCTGTGTCCTCCAGGACTCTGGTGCTGAGGAGGAAAAGTCAGGTGTGGCCACTGTCAAAAAGCCATCTCCCTCCAAAGCCCGGAAGAAGAAGCTGAGCAAGAAAGGCAGGAAGATGGCTGGCCGGAAGCGCGGGCGGCCCAAGAAAATGAGTGCTGCCAATGCGGAGCGCAAGGCCAAGAAGAGCCAGAGCACGCTGGACCTCCTGCGCTCCCCGCCCGCAGCCCCAGCCCCGGCCTCACCCCAGGGTGAGCCTCTTTCCCTCCGTCCTCTGGAGTCCCCGTCCGTCCGAGTGGGTCTGGGCTCTGTGCCATGGACTAGGCTTGTGACCCCACCCCAGGAGCTGTTGGGTGGGAATCGGGGTCCCATGCTGTGTCAGGCCTCAGATCTGCCAAGCTGAGGCATTTGTTGCCTGTAGTAGTGTATATAGGACCATGGTTGGTGACTGATGGGGACCCTCTCTCCTGCAGATGCGTACAGGGCACCTCATAGCCCATTCTACCAGCTACCTCCGAGCACGCAGCTCCACTCCCCGAATCCGCTGCTGGTGGCACCCACCCCGCCTGCGTTACAGAAACTTTTAGGTGGGTTATGGCTCTGGTCTTGAAGCAGTTCTTGGGAGCTGTGTATGTGGTGGGGCCCCAGTCAAGCCTGCTGGATGGTGTGGAAGAGACTTCTGTTGCCCTGTGAATGGCTGAGAGTGACCCGGCTCACCTCAGGGACCCTGTGCCATATATGGGGACATGTGTGACCGTCAGTACTGGGGGAACCTGGTGGAGAATAACTCACTCCACAGGAAATGCTGGCAAGTCCCTTACTTGAAGGAGGGATCTGCTCTCGGGGTGTAGGGCATAAGAAGAGGGGGAGTCACAGGAAGGGGTGGCCCTCCAGCAGGCCAAGCCCTAGGTAGCTCCACGTGTCTGCCGGCCACCACTCCTGCTCGCTCAGGGAAGGGTGTTGGCATCAGCCCTGGTCACACGCTGTGCTGTGTCCCTCCAGAGTCCTTCAAAATCCAGTACCTGCAGTTCCTGGCGTACACGAAGACCCCACAGTACAAGGCCAACCTGCAGCAGCTGCTGGACCAGGAGAAGGTGGGTGAGCTCTGCCTCAGTGTCAGTAGTTGTTCCGCTTCCGGGTGGCTCTGAGGTCACCTGCTTCTGTCCTCGCTCGCTCGCAGGAGAAGAACACGCAGCTGCTGGGCACCGCCCAGCAGCTCTTCGGGCATTGCCAGGCCCAGAAGGAGGAGATCCACAGACTGTTCCAGCAGAAGCTGGATGAGGTGACTTCCCTTGTCCTTGTGGGAGTACTGACATGGAATGGCTAGCCCCGTGTGAGCCCGTCTGTCCCCTGGTCAGGGCTGCAGGGTGCCTGTCGTCCCCTTTGTCCCTGTGCACTGGGATTCCACTCACTCTGCTTTGTCCTCTCCATCCCCAGTTGGGCGTGAAGGCGCTGACCTACAATGACCTAATTCAGGCCCAGAAGGAGATCTCTGCCCACAACCAGCAGCTGCGGGAGCAGTCGGAGCAGCTGGAGAAGGACAACAGCGAGCTGCGGAGCCAGAGCCTGCGGCTGGTGTGTGCGTGTGTGTGCGTGTGTGTGCGTGTGCGCGTGCGTGTGAGTGCGTGTGTGCGTGCGTGTGAGTGCGTGTGTGTGCGTGCGTGTGCGCGTGCGTGTGTGCGCGTGCGTGTGAGTGCGTGTGCGTGCGTGCGTGTCAGGGGGAGGGGGTGGGCGCGGGGGCTGTGTGCGCAGGCAGGGTGGAGGGCAGGATCTCCCACTCCGGAGTTAGTTTCCGGGCGTCGGACTTGGGTCTGTCCCTCCACACTCTTGCTGGGCTCGGCAAGGATCACTGTACCTGATCACACCAGGGGCTCTGTACTGTGTCCCACAAGCCTTTCTCACCTTGCTGTGTGTGACACACCGCGTGCCACAACTGTAGCCTGGCTCTAGCGCACTGCCCAGAGAGACTGGCTCTCCTGCCTTCAGCTGCTGAGACTCTGGTCTGTGCCCACAGCTCAGGGCCCGGTGTGAGGAGCTGAGGCTGGACTGGTCCACATTGTCTCTGGAGAACCTGCGGAAAGAGAAGCAGGCCCTGCGGAGCCAGATCTCGGAGAAGCAGAGACACTGCCTGGAGCTGCAGGTGGGCAGTCCATCTGTTGAGGGCAGCAGGGGTGGGTGGGGCCTCAGAGCGGCCTCGGCTCCCCTTGACACGCCCCTGCTCCCGGGTGGAGCCTAGGCTGCTCTGACAGCAGCTCCCATGGTGTAGATCAGCATCGTGGAGCTGGAGAAGAGCCAGCGGCAGCAGGAGCTGCTGCAGTTGAAGTCCTGTGTACCGCCCGACGATGCTCTGTCCCTGCATCTGCGTGGCAAGGGTGCCCTGGGCCGCGAGCTGGAGGCCGATGCTGGGCGGTTGCGTCTTGAGCTGGACTGTGCCAAGATCTCCCTGCCGCACCTCAGCAGCATGAGCCCCGAGCTCTCCATGAATGGCCACGCCGCCAGCTACGAGCTCTGCAGCACAGCTAGTCGGCCCTCGTCCAAACAGAACACCCCCCAGTACCTGGCCTCCCCCCTGGACCAGGAGGTCGTACCCTGCACCCCCAGCCACAGTGGCCGGCCTCGGCTAGAAAAGTTGTCTGGCCTGGCTTTGCCAGACTATACCCGGTTGTCACCTGCCAAGATTGTGTTGAGGCGGCATCTGAGCCAGGACCATACCGGCTCTAGCAGAGCAGCTGCCAGTGAGCCGCACCCTCGGTGAGCACGGGCCGTGTAGGGGCTCTGCTTCTGTCTTCTGTCCGGGACTGTCGGCACGGGCTGCTTGCTGGGAATCCAGTTAGCATGACTGGCCTCTCCTTGCAGGGCGGAGCACGCCAAGGAAAGCAGCCTTCCCTACCAGAGCCCCGGCTTGTCCAGCAGCATGAAGCTCAGCCCCCAGGACCCGCTGCCTGCCTCCCCGGCGACCTCGCCGCTCACCTCAGAGAAGGGCAGTGAGAAGGTGAGGGCCGAGTGAAAGAAGCCCGAGTGTGTGAGGGCTGGCTGGGCAGCACTCCACAGAGCCTTCGCGTCTCGAGCTTGTATGGGGCTTAGTTTGGGGCCCTGGGGAGGAGGTGGGGACTGGTATCCACAGGGGTTTCGGGAGCGGCTGTGTCAGCCCTCCATGGGTCCTTGGGGGACTCAGATGCTTACATGCTGGAGTGGGGTGGGGTCAAGGGGTTGGGGCCTCCACTGTACCTACAGAGATGGAGAGGAGTTGGGCAGGCCAGGCGGCCCACGGTGACAGGTCTCAGAAACAAGGAGTGTCCCGAGGATGGCTTCTGCAGCTGAGCTCCCATCCAGGTGGGGATTAACGCATGCCGTCTGTTGGCAGGGCGGGAAGGAGCGTGCCTACAGCAGCCACGGGGAGACGATCACCAGCCTGCCTGTCAGCATTCCACTCAGCACGGTGCAGCCCAACAAGCTGCCCGTCAGCATCCCACTGGCTAGCGTGGTGCTGCCCAGCCGCGCCGAGAGGGCGGTGAGTGTGCTGGGCCGGGCGGCGGCGGTGGCGGCGGCGGTGGCGGTGGGGGTGGCGGTGGCTGTGCTGCCTGTGGGGGGACTCGAGCCTCGGTCTTGATGTCTTCTGTCGGATGCTGTAGAGCTGGAGCGTGCAGTCAGCCCGGGACTGCTGAGGGCATCCGCAGCTAGTCCTGCTGCCATGGAGGCGGGCTCTGGGGTGCTCTGTAAGAGGCAGAGCAGAGTTGAAACGCCCACTCCGGGAGGGTTTCATCCACTCAAGCCGTAGTGGCAGGCCTGGCCCTGAGCTTTGCCCCGATGTCTGGGTCCTGGAAGAGCTGCTGTTCACAGAGCGCAGGCTGGGCAGACAGTGAAGCCTTGCCTTCCTTTTGCTTTTATTTGGGGCAGGGTCTTGTCTGACACAGGCTGGCCTGGATATCTGACCACCTTGCCCTGTGCCCGCCCTTCCCACCCTTTGTTCCCTGAATATGACCTGGCCTTTCTGCTTGGACTCTCAGCCCTCCTGCCCAGCTCTGCCCTCCGGGTCCTCCCTGCTCTGCCCTCCGGGTCCTCCCAGCTCTGCCCGCAGCCCTCCTGCCCAGCTCTGCCCTCCGGGTCCTCCCTGCTCTGCCCTCCGGGTCCTCCTGCTCTGCCCTCCGGGTCCTCCTGCTCTGCCCTCCGGGTCCTCCCTGCTCTGCCCTCCGGGTCCTCCTGCTCTGCCCGCAGCCCCCCTCCTGCCCTGCTCTGTCTCTTAGGCCTGCCGCTCCCCCCTCGCCCTAACTAGGCAGGTTTTCTCTTACAGAGGAGCACTCCCAGCCCTGTGCCACAGCCCCGAGACTCCTCATCGACACTTGAAAAGCAGATTGGTGCTTCTGCCCATGGTGCAGGAGGCAGTGCAGGAGGGAGCAGGAGCCTCGCCCTGGCGCCCACAGGTGACCCCCCAACCCCACCCCAGAGGGGCCTCTCCCTGCTAGGTGCCGTGTTCCCTGAGAAGATCCCACTGTGGGACAGAAATGGGGGCTGAGGCCACCCAACAGGTAGCTCTGAGGTCCTGAGTTCAGGATTGGGTGGACCAGAAGGCGGAGGACTAGTGTTTGGGCTGACTTGGTCTGTGCTGGGGTCGGCTGCCCTGAGGGTTAGCTCACAGCAGCGCCAGACCCAGTGTGCCCGAGGGTTCGCAGTGACTGGCGTCAGGAGGCAGTCTTCCTCTGGGGGCCTGCCCTCACCTGCCCGTGCTGTGGCCCCGGAGCCACCAGCTCTTCAGCTTGCCCCTCCCAGGGTGAGGTGTCCTCACAGCCCCCACCAGTGGGCTTGGCCTCCTTGAGAAACCGCTGTCTTCCTCCACAGGCTTCTACACTGGGTCGGTGGCCATCAGCGGGGCCCTGGCCAGCAGCCCAGCGCCTCTGGCCTCTGGGATGGAATCTGCTGTTTTCGACGAGTCCTCTGGACCCAGCAGCCTCTTTGCCACCATGGGGTCTCGCAGCACACCACCACAGCACCCACCTCTGCTGCCGCAGCCCCGCAACTCCGGCCCCGCCTCTCCTGCCCACCAACTCGCAGCCAGTCCCCGCCTGAGTGTGACTACCCAGGGCCCGCTGCCCGACACCAGCAAGGGGGATCTCCCTTCTGACCCTGCCTTCTCAGACCCGGAGTGCGAAGCCAAGAGGAGGGTTGTGTTCAGCATTGCAGCCGGTTCCAGCTCTAAGCAGTCGCCTTCCACCAGGCACAGCCCCTTGACCTCTGGCACCCGTGGGGACTGTGTTCAGAGCCATGGGCAGGACAGCCGGAAGCGCAGCAGAAGGAAGCGTGCATCAGCTGGAACCCCCAGCCTCAGCACGGGTGTGTCCCCCAAGCGCCGGGCTCTGCCAACTGTCGCGGGCCTCTTCACACAGTCCTCGGGGTCTCCCCTCAACCTCAACTCCATGGTAAGTACAGGACCTGTCCCAGCAGGGTGGGGAGCCCCGCTGGTGTGGGCCCAGGGCCCGGGGCAGGGACACTGGCTGGTGTGCAGCCCTGCTCTCCTCCTCCTCCTCCTCCGCTGCCCTCCTGTCCCTTCTCCCTTCACCAGGAATTGGTGACTGCAAATGTCTCAGGGCTTAGATATTCCCTCTGGTGTCCCCGAGACCCTGGCCTGGGCCTGTGGCTCATCTGCCCTCCCCAACACCATAGGTCAGCAACATCAATCAGCCCCTGGAGATCACAGCCATCTCATCCCCTGAGAGCTCCCTGAAGAGTTCCCCCACCCCCTACCAGGACCACGATCAGCCCCCAGTGCTCAGGAAGGAGCGGCCCCTGGGCCCGACCAACGGAGTTCATTACTCACCGCTGACCTCAGATGAGGAGCCAGGCTCTGAGGATGAGCCCAGCAGTGCCCGGTGAGTCCTGGGGGGCAGCTCTGCAGGGTGATGGGTGGACCAGGCGCGGGCTGTTGTGTGGCCAGGTGACCTCTTCAGCCAGCTTTCCCGTCCTGAGCTCCCTGTTCCGGACTGTGTTCTCACTGGGCGTTGTCTTTGCTTTCCTCGGGGAGTGGGATGGAGCCCCACACGTGGGGTCTTTGTGCCTGGGGTTCTTCTGGATGTTGTGCCTGTGTGAGCATCACACGGCCCTCCCCACCACTGCATTGTGGCCGCACTGCAGATGAGCACCCATCGCTGAGGTCCCATCTGCCTCCCTGTGACACCTTGCCTCTGATGGGACATGGTCTAAGATTGCTGCCCAGGGTCCTCCTAGGGATCTGACAGATAGACTCCCCCGTTCTAGACCGTCCCAGATTGCCGCCTTGAGCAAGGCTCGGGACAGGGACGCTCCTACGGGTTGTCCTGCTTGATGTTCACAGTTGTCACCGTGGACTGGGGTCCCCCCAGGAACAGCCCTGCCCAGCACTGGGTCCTGGTGCTGCTGGTGACCCAGACTTACTCTGGTCTGTTTGGGAGGCCTTCCATCCATGTAGGGCGGGAGGACAGCCTTTGGACCCTCCATTTCCTGAGGTGTGCGTGTTAGGAGTTCTGGGGTCCTCTCTGAACACTTACATTCATACAACAACCACCGTTTTCTTTGCACAGAATTGAAAGAAAAATTGCAACAATCTCCTTAGAAAGCAAATCTCCCCCGAAGACGCTGGAGAATGGTAATGTGCTCCCTTCCTGGAGCCTAGAGGTGTGGGGGAGGGTGCCCTGTGCTCAGGCCAGGCCAGCCTGGGACTGCATCTGGTGCATGGTCAGTTGGAAGGGGAGGACAAGAGAAGTCTCCCAGTGCATGAGCTCCTTAGACCCCTCACCCCCCCCGGCCCCTCTGCCTGGTAGCGTGTGTGTCGGCCCCATGGGAGGCACGGCCCTCCTCCCCACTGCAGGAGACAGCAGGCCCCAGGCTCAGCTCATGGCCACTGTCATCTCCCATCAGGTGGTGGCTTGGTGGGAAGGAAGTCTGCCTCCTCGAGCAGCGAGCCTGTGAACAGTAGCAAATGGAAGTCCACCTTCTCGCCCATCTCCGACCTCAGCTTGGCCAAGGCCGTGGACAGTCCGCTGCAGGCTGGCTCCGCGCTCAGTCACAGCCCGCTGTTCTCTTTCCGGCCAGCTCTGGAGGAGCCCGCTGCTGAGGCCAAGCTCCCCAGCCACCCGAGGAAGGCCTTCGCCGGCTCCCTGGCCGCGGCCGAGGGCCCCAGCCCTGGCGCCAACCCTCCCAACGGCCTGGCCTTCAGCGGGGGCCTCGCTGGCGACCTTGGTTTACACAGTTTCAACGACGGTGCTCCCCTCTCCCACAAGGGCCCTGAGGTGGCCGGCCTGAGCGCCCCCCTGAGCTTCCCATCCCAGCGGGGCAAGGACAGCACCACGGAGGCCAACCCCTTCCTCAACAGGCGGCAGCCGGAGGGCCTGAGTGGCCTCAAGGGCGAGGGCAGTGCAGGCAAGGAGGCGGCCGAGGCCCTGGTCCTGTGCGGGCCCGCGGACAAGGTGGCCCTGCCTCATGGCGGCAGGGCCAGCAAGGGCCGCGACCGTGAGCTGGACTTGAAGGGCGGCCACAACCTCTTCATCTCTGCCGCCGCCGTGCCTCCAGGCGGCCTCCTCGGTGGCCCTGGCCTCGTCACTGTGGCTTCCTCGGCGGGCAGTACGACCCCTGCTGCCCAGGCTCCGCGGCCCTTCCTGAGCACCTTCCCCCCGGGGCCCCAGTTCACGCTGGGCCCCATGTCCCTGCAGGCCAACCTGGGCTCTGTGGCCGGCTCCTCCGTGCTGCAGTCCTTGTTCAGCACCGTGCCGGCGGCCGCCGCAGGCCTGGTGCACGTGTCGTCCACTGCGACCCGACTGACCAACTCGCACACCATGGGCAGCTTCTCCTCCGGGGTGGCCGGCGGAACCGTTGGAGGTAGGCTGGGAAGGGAGGACCGCGGAGGTCGGAGCCCCAGGCCCCGGAGCCCAGGCCCTCTAGAGGGCGCAAGGGGAGTGTGGCCCTGTGTCCACGCTGGCGTCGTCACGGTGTGACCCGAGGAGACTGGCTAGTCTTGTAACGCGTGCCTCTTGTTTTCAGAAGACCACGGTGCACTTAACTAGGCCTTTCTTTCTTCTGGGGCGTCCCCTGTTTGAGGTCACCACCCACAGGCCTCCTGGCGGGTCTGTGGAAGCGGGCCGGTGCGAGAATGAGTCCAGGAGGGCCTGCGCACACGCACACGGGGCGTGCGTGCGTCAGTGTGCGTGCGTCAGTGTGCGTGCGTGCGTGCGGAGTCCGGGCCGCCGGCGGCCAGGCCTGGTGCAGGCCCGGCTGGGCAGGGGCGGGCAGGTGGGCCCGAGGGCCGGGGCCTCGGCCCGCAGGTAAGTGTCCCGCGCTAGCCCGCTGCTTCTGCTTGTGCCTGCGCTTGGACCGGAGTCACGCTGTCCTCTGCTTCTCCTGCCGGCGGCTCCGCTGCTCCTGCTCCGCCTGCCCGGCCCGAGCTGCCTGTTGAAGCTGCTTTTTCTCTCCTGTTTGCAGGTGTCTTTACCCACGCGGTGCCTTCTGCCTCTGCTCACCCGTTTGGAGCTGGTGTCGGCAGCGGGGCTGTGTGTAGCAGTGCCACGCTGGGCCTGAGCCCGCTGCAGGCGGCGGCCAGCACCTCGGCTTCTTCCTTTCAGGCCGCGGCCTCGGTCGAGACTCGGCCGCCCCCTCCCCCTCCCCTCCTTCCTCCTCAGCACCTGGGCAGGCCCCCTGCGGGGCCACCTGTCCTCCACGCACCCCCCCCTCCTAACGTCGCCTTGCCTCCTCCACCCGCGCTGCTGGCTTCTAACTCGGAGCCGGTGCTTCTGCAGAGCCTGGCCTCCCTCCCGGCTAACAAAGCTTTCTTACCCCCCTCCTCTGCCGCCTCTCTGCAGCCTGCTAACGCCTCTCTGTCTGTCAAGCTCGCCTCCCTCCCACACAAGGTCTCCCGCCCCTCCTTCACGGTGCACCACCAGCCCCTGCCCCGGCTGGCCCTGGCGCAGGCTGCGCCCGCCGCCCCGCAGGCCAGCTCCTCGGGGCCATCTGCTGTGTGGGTTTCCCTTGGCATGCCGCCTCCTTATGCCGCGCACCTTTCGGGGGTTAAGCCTCGATAAAGACCTTGCTTAGCTAGCAGTTCATGTTCTGTAAGGTAAGGCTAGAGCCAGACCGCCCCTCCTCTTGCCCGGAAGACGGCTGGCAGGGCTCGGCAGATGTCCGGGGTCCTGAGTGGTGGAGATGGGGGGCTAAGGGGGGCAGGGCCACCGTTGTGCAGGACTGCCGTCCTCAGCCAGCGGCTGAGAGGACATCTGAGGTGATGAGGTTCAAGTGTGGCGCACCAAAGCCAAGGTAGCCCCAACCCACCATGAGGCTCCGTCCTGGCCCACTGCAGTCCGTGATTGTGGGGTCCCATTTTTAGTTCTAAACTAAGGCCTCCGCCACCAGCCTACCTGTGCAAGGGAAACAAGGGTTGTCAGTGGATGAGGTGGTAGGCCCTGTCCACGGGCAGAAAGCTGCCTAGGGTGGCGGGGGCATCTGGAGCACAGAGTTGGGGCTTAAGGTTCAGGGAGCAGGTCCTGCCCACCCCTGCCCGAAGAGCAGCTGTCCAGCCCTGCCTGGCGGTCATCGGGGTACATGCTCTGGCAGTAAAGAGCCGGGTGGCAGTCCCCCGCCTTCTCCATAGGGTGTGGCCCTGCGGTGGCAGTAGCCTGGGCGCAGGACAGGCCGGCCAACTTCATCTGGTGGGCCTAGGGCTAGAGCCTCTCCAGCTGACCCGTCCTGTGTGCTCAGCGACGCTGGAGGGGGCTGGGTCCAACAGAACCTACCAGGGGCACCCTCTGCCCTGTGTCCTGTGGGGCAGCTCAGCCATGGTGGGCGTGGGGAGTGTACCTAACCCTGGGCCTGTGCCTCCTCCCCGCAGGTAATTAGGACTTCTACCTCAGCCACGACCTATGCAAGGACGGTGTGGACCAAGCCTGCTGCCTACCAGGCCGGCGGAGCCGGACGTGGAGCCACTGTGAATCGGCGGCACCGCAGGAGGTGCTGGACTGGTCCAGTTTGTACTGTCGATAGTTTTAGATAAAGTATTTATCGTTTTTTTTTTTTTTTTTTTTTTTTAAAGTATAAGCAATTCTGACTTATTTTATTCCATCAAAGTCGTCCAAGGCAACCTCTTGAGACGTCTAAGTGTCTGTGAGAGAGAATCATATAGACTTGGCCTGCCGGGCTGGCCACCACGAGGACTCCTGACTCCGTCCCGGTGCTATCTCACCACCGAGCCCATGCCCGCCCATCTCCAACTCCGCCCCGGGTGCTGCCCCAGATGTGGACCGTGGCCAAACAGTTCAGACGCGCCCCCACAGCTTGACTGATACCAAAGGCACGCCAGGCATGCCCGGTGGGGGCCGACCTCCGGTCCCTCCTCGGAGCTCGCCCGCTGTCACTGTGAACAACCCGCGGTTAACCCTGTGGCTTCAGGCATGCAGACGGACTGGGCTGAGTGGTGCTGACAGGTGTGGGCCGCTACTGCAGGGCTCGGGGGCTCCTGTGACAAGTGCATTTACTTTGTATTTCTTTGCTTTTCTGGCTCGGGGCATGCTGGCCAGGTGACATGGGGCTGGCCCACTGTGGGTCCCCTGGCATCTGTGTATAAGAGAGTCACGTGATGAGTGACAGTATTTTATAGAGATGTGATGGAGATTTATAAATTTCATAGACTTGACTGCATTTATTTTTAGATTGTATAATGCACAGTGAACTTTAAAGGAAAGAAAAGTGAGGAGGAAAAATACCTTTATTTATTCAAATGCACAAAAAATGGCACTGGCCAGGGGCCCTGCAGGAGTGTGGCCCAGATGTGCTGGGCCACCCAGGGCCCCTGGTCACTGTGGGCACCGTCTGCCTGTGTCCAGGGCTTGCCTCCTGGTCCCGGGACAGGTGCACTGGGTGTGGCTTCGAAGGGCCAGGGCTGGTTTGGCTTGCTGAGGCTGTCCTGACTGCCCTCAATGCTGCTCACTTCAGGTTGGGGGGAGGTGGGCTGAGGGGGGAGCCGTGTTGACCCCCTCCGCCTGCCCTGCCTCCCATGGCAGTTGTGAAGATGGTGCTGGTGTCCCTTCCCGCCCCCCCACCCCGTGATGGTGCTCATGCTCGCCAGGCCTGTTCCTGCGCACCACAGCTAGCTACGGTGCTGCGGGACGGGGTGGCCGTAATGTTAGCAAGGCCCAGGCCTGGAACAAGACAGAGTGAACACGCGTGCACACCGCCTGCCACCCTGGCAGCTGCTGCTCCAGTGGTCGCTGCTTCCACCTTACTTGAGTGTTAGGGGACAGACACTGCATGTTCGTGGCCCGCATGGCCCAGTGGGCCACAGGTGCTCTGGGCGGGCACAGCTGCAAGTCCTTTCCTGAGCCCACAAGAAGGGGAACCCTTAGTAAACTGACCATGGTGAATGGTAGCCCCAGGTTCCCAAGCTCATGGTCCTAGCATGGGGTGAGGCTGCCTCACTAGTCCCTGCCACTCCAGCCCAAGGCTGCTGCGGGGCTTGAGCTCAGGAACTGATAGGAAGCCCTGCCTGGGACCCACTCCCACGCTAGCCCACATGGGGACCCCGCTGGACACACCTCCCAGTTCCCACCCTCGACCTCCACGGCTTTTTCGGCAGCCTGGCCTGTTGTGACTTGATGCAGCTTTGCTCTGTCTTGTAACGACCTCTGTACTTAACGGTGCACTGTTCTCTCCCTTGGTTCCCCAAGGCATCTCACACGTTGTTGCCGCCTCTAGACACAGTAATAAAAAGCTGTTTTCACTTGAGCCGGGTCTCAGTCTGGTCTGTCTGTGTGCTTGCTGTCATCTGACAAGGAGAAGCAGCAAGCCCCCTCCGAGGGCTGACAGTGGCTCCGGAGGAGCCCAAGGAAGACCCAGCCAGTGAGTCGATGCTCACAGCCAGTGAGGTATGCGTCTCTTACCCAGGGCCACCTAGGACTCCCACTTGCATGTGCACCCACAAAACCCAGGCAGGGTTCCACATTTGCCCAGTGGGGGTATCCGTCCAGGTCGGGCACGCTGGGAGCAGAGCCTGTCTCGTGTGTGTGTGTGTGTGTGTGTGTGTGTGTGTGTGTGTGTGTGTGTGTGTGTATGTGTCCAGCCCTGCCATTTTTTTGGTTTTTCAAGACAGGGTTTCTCTGTGCAGCCCTGGCTGTCCTGGAACTCGCTCTGTAGACCAGGCTGGCCTTGAACTCACAGAGATCCTCCTGTCTCCGTCTCCCGAGTGCTGGGATCAAAGGTGTGCACCACCACGGCCCCGCTCATAAGCCCAGCAGCTAACCTTGAGAAGGGCAGCTCTGCCCCCGCTCCCCAAGTCACTTCACTGGCTTGGAAAAGAGGTACCTTTATTAAAGGGCAGGCTCAGCACTGAAGGCCAGCACCGTGGCCTGCTCCATCAGCAGGAGTGGGTTCACAGCTTTACCTAGCATTATACATTCACCTGGTAATGGACAGGGAAGCCGGGCCAGGCTCAGTCCCTGGGTGGGGGCACTCAAGGATACGGGCAGGGAGATGGCACGGGAGCAGGGACCACAGCCCCTGCCACCTCCTCTGACCTCTGGCTATGAACAGATGTTTTTACAAAACACCTCCCGAGATAGCCAGGAACCTGGTGAAGGTCAATCCAACACATCGAGCTGGGAGCCAATGCAAGCAGTCCGACCGTCTCTAGGCAGGCTGTCCAGCTGGAATCTGGCCTCGGAGATACCGAACTGCTCCAAGGGGTCCTGTAGGGTGCACGGTGGCTGTGAGCAAGGCCAGGGAAGGCAGCCGTGCCCCCCCCACCCCCACCCTACACACCTTGCCTGTCATCTTCCTGATCTCGTTCCTGTAGAAGATGAGGCTCTGTCGCATGTACTCGTAGCTGGAGGAAAGGGCCAGGCTCACTGATGACATTCCCCCATGTTTCCACCCAGCTCCCAGCGGTCCCCAAAGCCCTACCTGGCCCGGCGAAGAGCCTCCATCCACTCCTGACACTGTTCTTGGCTACAGCATTCGAAGTGATACTTCCTGCTGAGGTCTTCCACAAAGCCTGGAAAGGGTTAAAGGAAGAGAGCCACCTCTGGTGGGTGTCCACCTGGCCCACATCCTGCTGGCCACAAGGCCCAGCTTCCTCCCGCCATGGCTTGGATCCTCCAGAGTCCTGACTCCGGAACCCACAAACAGGGAACCCAGTGGGAAGTCGGGTAATCGCATATGGAATTGGTTAATGTGAGGTTATTAGGGTAAGCCCTAAATTGAATGGAAACAGGATTGGGGAGAGAGCTTGGCTGGTAAAGTGCCTGTCACACCTAAGCATGAGGACCTGAGTTCAAGGCCCAGCACCCACGTCAAAGAGCAGGATGCACCTGCAATCTCCGTGCTGAGGAAACAGATGGGAGGATTCCCAGGGCTTGGTGGCCAGCTAGTCTAGCCTAAAAAGAAGTCCCAGGTGGGGCTGGTGAGATGGCCAAGCCTGATGACCAGAGTTGAATGTTGGGGACCCCACACACTGGAAGATGAGAACCAACTACCTTAGTGGCACGCTCACTCACACACCAATAAATGTTTGTGTACATACAAATGTATTGTTTTAAAGGTGCGTGTGGGGGGGGGGTCAGGACATCAGAAAATTAATTCTGGCCTCCATATACACGTGCAAAAAGCAGAAAATAGGGGTATAGAAGGAGAACCCCGTGTGATGATGGAGGAAGACAAGGGCCGAATCTCTACGAGACGGTACTGTAAAGGTCGCCGCCAATGGAGAAGCCTGAGATAGCTGTTACTTCCAAGCCTCAGAGGCCCTGCCCGAGGCTGAAACTGTTTCTGCTATACACACCAAGTCTGCGCAGGCCGGACCCACGCCTGCCGTGAACAGGTACTGACGGCTGGGGAAGAAACTATGACCGCACCAGCGGGATCCAGGACAAACGGAGGCTCCTGGGGAGTGAAGGGACCACAGGTGCGCGGAGCAGAGCCTGGGCCGGGGACAGCGGGGACCACAGCACTTACTGATGGAGAAGCCGCCGGGCTCTTCCTGGGCCACTCTGCAGCGCTCCAGCAACAGGGCTCCGAGGGGCTGCGCGAGACACGGCCGTGAGCGCCGGCCTCCGGGCCGCGCGGGCCCCCCGAGCCCCCCACGCCCCTACCTCGGCCTCGTCCGGGCGGAAGTAGAAGAGGAAGTTGACCACCAGCTTCACCAGCCGCCGCTTGGCCACTGTGGACACAGGGCGGCGTCAGCGCGGAACTGGTCTCCTCCGCCCACCCGGGAATCGCGCCGGCCTGCCCAGGTGCCCCAGCTCCAAGGCCCCGACCCGCTCACCGCTGCCCTTCTTGGGGCCCCGCATGCCCAGCTCGGCCGCCATCTCTGCCGGCTGACGGGACAGCGCCTGCAACTCCTTCTCGTTGTACCGCATTACGACGCGGGGATCCGCGCGAACCAAAACGCGCCCTGCCTCTCGGCCGCCGTCGTCCTCTGCGAAGCCGCAACCAGCGCCAAAAAAGTCTCAGGGAACGTTACCGGAAGTCCCAGCAGGGCTACTGCGCCTGCGCGGTCGGGGCTCCTCGGCCGTGGCGTGGCGCTAGCGTGCGGGTGGGCGTCGTTCCATGCCCAGTCGGAACGGGGGGAAGTCGCCTTCTTAGGTAACCGTCGAACGCACTAATCGTAAGGTACTAAATCAGACTCATCGCACCCCACGTTAGACATAAAGACTCCCTCCTGTCGCGATAGTCGGCGCCACGAGACTTAGAGCGGAACGAGAGTCCGCGGACAACTCGGCGCGCGTGCGCACTCCAGACTCCCTGTGCCTCGCGCCTCTGGAAGCCGCGTCCGTCTTCCGAGCTTGCGCGCGCCGGAAGCCCCGCCTCCTTGGCTCCAGGAAGTGATTGCCTCGTCCGTCGTGCGCGTGCGCACAGCGAAGTCGCGGCCATCGCGGACACTAGGGCCGGACCGCGCGGCCTTGGGAGCCGGTGAGCAGCTACGCGGCTCGTCGGTGGCGCCCGTCCCGGCCGTGGGGCCCCTGGAAGGGGGTCGGCAGTGGAAGCCGGGGCGGGCGGGCGGCGCGCTCTCCTCCCGCAGGCCCGGCGCGCGCCCGGAGAGCGCGCCCTCGCGAGGCCCGTTGGGCCGGGGCGGGATCGTGGGTGGCCGGGGCGGGATCGTGGGTGGCCGGGGCGGGTCTGTGGCCCCCGGCGTGGTTCGGGGTCTGAGAGAGTCTCTTGACCTCCTTGGTTGCCTCAGTTTCCCTCATCGTTGGTCTCGGCCCCGCCGAGTCGGTCGGTTGCTGGAATGTAGCGGTGTTTGCACGCGGGGCTCGCTCCGTGGCCGGGCCCCTCCCGGACCGCCGCCTTCACGAGGACCACATTCCTTCCCTGTCGGTCTGTTCGCCCTCCCGTCCTCGGCAGGACTTTAAGTTATTTCGGACGTGGTCACAGTCTGGCTGGCCTGAAACGCGTGTGTGATGCCCCCGCCCCCCGAGCACTGGGATTCACAGCGTGCGCCACCGCACCTGGCTGTCCACTCTGGTGGGACAGAGGTGGTGTCCCCAGGAGTTCGAAGCCGCCGTAGTCAGGAAGCAGAAGGATAGTTGCTGGTGTTCACATTGCTTTCCCCGTGTTTCTTCTTCTCTCTGTGTGTGTGTGTGTGTGTCTGTGCATGTGAGTATGGTACCCACCGGGTCCAGAAGAGAAGGGTGCCTGCCATATCCCCTGGAGCTGGAGTTTGGGTGTTTCGTCAGCCACCCGGCTTGGGTGCTAGAAACTGAACTCTGGTCTTCTGCAAGGGCACCAAATGCTGTTCACCACAGAGCCGTCTCGCCAGCCTGCCCAGCGCTTCTGTGTCTCTCTCTCTCTCTCTCTCTCTCTCTCTCTCTCTCTCTCTCTCTCTCTCTCTCTCTTTTGAGACAGGGTTTCTCTGTGTAGTTTTGAGCCTTTCCTGGAACTCAAGTCTGTAGCCCAGGTTGACCTCGAACTCACAGAGATCCACCAGCGTCCGCCTCCCGAACACTGGGATTAAAGGCGTGCAGCACCACCACCCAGCCCTTTTATCCCTTTTTTTAAGACAGGATCTCACTGTGTAGCCCAGTCTGGCCTTCAACTCGGGCATCTTCCTATCTTGGCCTCCCAAGACAAGAGCTGGTGTGAAAGGTCTACACCGCATGCCCCACAATTACTTGTGTTTTCTTGAAAACTTCATGGGCTGAGAAGGTAGCTCAGTGGTGAGATTTATAATACTCTGTGCTACTCCCTCAGAATCAAGGAGTGTACTCACCCAGGCTGGTTTTTTTCTTGTTATTGTTGTTTTTCCCTCCAAAACTGATGAGTTGCATTTTTCCTTTAGTGGATGTATACACGCATGCACATCTGCACCTCAGGTAAGACAGTTGCTAAAGGATTTTTAAAAACCCGGAGCCAGGTAAGGTGAGCTTGGCTGTGGCTTCTCCTATTTCTCTGATCTCTCAGTTTTAAACCCCAGTATCTGGCTCTGGGTTTTTTATTTATAAGACCGTTTAGCAGGGGCTGGAGAGATGGCTCAGTGGTTAAGAGCACTGGCTGCTCTTCCAGAGGTCCTGAGTTCAATTCCCAGCATCCACATGGTGGCTCACAACCATCCGTAATGGGATCTGATTCCCCCTTCTGGCCTGCAGGAGTACATGGAGGCAGATCACTGTGTACATAATAAATAAATCTTGCAGGGTGGTGGTGGTGCACAGCTTTAACTCCAACACTCGGGAGGCAGAGGCAGGTGGATCTCTGTGAGTTCGAGGCCAGCCTGGTCTACAGAGTGAGTTCCAGGACAGCCAGGACTACACAGAAAAACCCTGTCTCAAAAAACCAAAAAAAAAAAAAAAAAAAAAAAAGCCGTTTAGCAAACATCTAAGCACTCTAGGGTACTAGACAAGCGCTCCAGCCCTGAGTTGCACCCTCAAGCCTGTGGCTGAACACCCTGTCCCCTTGGGAAGGATGGCCAGAGTCTCATGGTTGTGTTTTTTGTTGTTGTTGTTTTGTTTTTCGAGACGGGGTTTCTCTGTGTAGTTTTAAAGCCTGTCCTGGATCTCACTCTGTAGCCCAGGCTGGCCTCGAACTCACAGAGATTTGCCTGCCTCTGCCTCCCGAGTGCTGGGATTAAAGGCAAGTGCAACTGCTGCCTGGCGGGTCTCATATTCTTGGGAGTTGTCTTTGCCAGAGGTCAGAGGAATTTTCCAACCTGTCACTGCTCTAAGTGCCCTCTTATTCTGGGGGGCTGACTTCCTCTACGGGAGTGTGTCTCCTGTAGCTTTTGAAGATGAGGACAATGCTGCTCTCCGTCAGTCCTTGTGTGACTGAGTCTGAAACAGACCACAGCAGTGCACATCGTCACAGCAGTCCCAGCATGTATAGAGACCTCTGTATCCCTGCTGGCCCCTCCCTCCTTCAGAGCTGACAGCCAGTGATCTCACAGTGTCTGTCTTGAGCCCTAATTAACTTAGTAGAGAATTAGGATTCCTGATCAGGTTTGCAAAGTCCCTTTTGCTGTATGAGATCCCAGCAGTGATGACAAGGACTCCCTCCACTTGTCTCTTGGCCATTATTTCTGGGTTTAAACCAAGGCCCTGGGGCAGACACTGAGCAGTCTAAAGTGCTCCACCATCAGAGAACATGGCCTGGTGGCTTTGGCTGAGCCCAAAAGGTGGGGCCCTTGGCACAGAGCAGTCTGCAGCTCTGTGGACAGTAAGTTTTACAGAGGGCAGAGGTGGCGCATACCTGCAATCACTTGGGAGGATCAGGAGTTCAAAGGCAGGCAGCTTTCCCCCAGCCCCCCACCCCGAGATGAAGGGAGTTCAAGGCCAACACAGGCTACATGAGACTCCTACCTGTCCCCTACCCGCCTCATAATAACACCAAAGGCCGGGCAGTGGTGGCGCACATCTTTAATCCCAGCACTCGGAGGCAGAGGCAGGCGGATCTCTGTGAGTTCGAGGCCAGCCTGGGCTACAGAGTGAGATCCAGGAAAGGCGCAAAGCTACACAGAGACACCCTGTCTCAACAAACAAACAAAAAAAGAACACCAAAGAAACAGATGTAATGGCACACTTCTGTAATTCCAGTGCTTGGGGGGATCAGGTGTTAAAAAACTATCCTCAGCTACATAATGAGTTTACGGCCAGCCTGGGCTACATGAGACTTGAAGAAATAAACGATCCTAGGGTCTCAGGCTGGCTTGGTAAAAACTGGGCCGTTGGCTGTTCCTGCACCTGGCCCTCAATGGCCTTGGGGATTATGTAGAACCAGTCTGGGGCATCGAAGACAAGGGATGGTCCTCCCTGCTGCGGGGATGTCTCTCCACCCCATGGTCCTGGCAACATCAGTGTTCTGAGCCTTTACCTTTCCTGCTCCCCCAGGTTACTCCTCTTCCTCTGAAGGTCCCAGGCCTGCACCATGGACTTCCAGCACAGACCTGGAGGCAAGACCGGGAGTGGGGGCGTGGCCTCCTCCTCCGAGAGCAATCGGGACCGCAGGGAACGCCTGAGGCAGCTGGCCCTGGAAACCATCGACATCAACAAGGTGGGGGGCTGCCTGCAGTGGGGGTGTGGAGGGGACAGTGTCTCCACACTCACAGAAGCCCCTGCCACGCCTCAGTCCCTGGTTCACGGGCCGGGCTGTGCGGTCTAATGGGCCCGTTGTGTTCCCTCCCAGGACCCGTATTTTATGAAGAACCATCTGGGGTCCTATGAGTGCAAGCTCTGCCTGACGCTGCATAACAATGAGGTACGTGCGGCCCTGACCCCAGCTGTGCAGGCTTGTGGCTTTACACTGATGAGGTGACATTGGTGGCCCTTGGACCTGTCACCCAGAGCCAAGGGCTCCCTCCGTGTTGGTCTGGTTTCGTTGGATCTTTTTTTTTTTTCCTCAGCTGTGCTGGGTAAGCAGCCAGTGTACTGAACTATATCCCCGTCAGTTCTTGAGGCAGAGTCTGTCGGTGAACTCCTGACCCTACACCAAAGGTGGCCTGGAGACCGGCTACCCTTTTCCCCTTTTTCTTTCTCTGGCCTTGGTGTCGAGATAGGAGGCAGCATGTTTGATCTGTGAATGTCTGCAGCCAACCAGCAGCAGGGCTGCTTCTGTATCCCATCAGGGAGCGGTGTAGCTATGGTTCTGGAGAGAGGACGCTGGGGTCCGTTGGTCACCCCCGGGAGTTGCCTTCCCACCTCTCACTGGATGACCAGACCGATCGATCAGCAGGGGGTGGGACATGTCTGGCCTTATGGGCAGTGGAGTCAGGTGGACACAACTGGACAGAGCCCGAGCAGGAGCCTAGGCCTCCACCCCCTGTTGGGAGCTCCCCGGGCTTCTGCCAGACCCCTGTGGTGGGGTCAGCGCTGAAGACCTCTGTGGATGCTGGTCCTGAGCACAGGAATTCCCAGGGTGGCCGCTGTGCGTCCCCTGCAGGCTCCATGCTCCCAGGAGCTCCAGGCTCTGGGCCTCCTGTCGGGGCTGGACGCCATTAGCGCTGTCCTGCCTCTCCACCTCCCACCTCCAGTGACCAGTCTCCTTTCTCTCTGCAGGGGAGCTACCTGGCCCACACGCAAGGGAAGAAACACCAGACGAACTTGTGAGGAGCCCTCACTTGGTGTGGCGGGGTGGAGCGGGGAAGGGCCCTGCACTTAGGTGCTCTGCCGCTGTGTGTGTTTCAGCCCGAATGTCCCCGCTGCAGAGCTGACGGCTAAGGAGGGGGACAGCGGGGGACAGCGGGGTGACTGAGCGCCTTGCTGTCCCTGTGTGCTGTCCTCCACGGCTGAGCCCTCAGCCTGTCCATGGGCTCCAAGGCCAGCGGCTTCTGGCACCTGGGCGCTTGGCCTTGGTGGCTGGTGGAGAGGCCACACACCCCGTTTCCTGTTTGTAGGGCCCGGCGAGCTGCCAAGGAGGCCAAGGAAGCCCCTGCCCAGCCAGCACCCGAGAAGGTCAAGGTGGAGGTGAAGAAGTTCGTGAAGATTGGCCGCCCTGGGTACAAAGGTGTGTGGGGGGTGGCGGCCTGCCCAGGAAACACGGTTGTGGGCCCTGGCACAGGAAACCGTCCCTAGGACACACAGCCACTGCTGTCTGTCCTCACGGTAGCCCACAGGTGGCCGATAAGCACCCACCCCCCACTAAACTTCAGAAGGAGGAGGGGGAGGCAGGTGTCTGCAGTCAGTGTACCCAGAGCCCCTCAGCAGGGGCCCCTGAGTGACCTGGCCTAGCCAGAAAGCCAGGCATGTGGCCAGCAAGAACCCAGGGAGCCAAGTTCCCTGGAGTCCCCCCTGGCAGGCAGGCTGTCCCTGCTGTCCTCAGTGCTGGGCCGGGGTGCCCTCGGTCAGACCCAGGCCTTGTATCGGGAACCCATGACACATGACAGCCCCGTCCGTCCCTGTGTGTTGCAGTGACCAAGCAGAGGGGACACGGAGATGGGCCAGAGTCTGCTCTTCCAGGTGAGGAGGGCTGGTGCCGGGTGCCGGTGGGCGGGCCGGATGGGCCGGGCACACGGTGCCGGTGCTAACGCCGCTGTGCGCTCGCCACAGATCGACTACCCTGAGATTGCAGAGGGCATCATGCCTCGCCACCGCTTCATGTCTGCCTATGAGCAGAGGATCGAGCCCCCGGACCGCCGCTGGCAGTACCTGCTCATGGCTGCAGAGCCCTACGAGACCATTGCCTTCAAGGTAGTGACCCGAGGACAGGACAGGAGAGCCACTGATTCAGGTCTGTCTGTCTGTCTGGTCCCCACCCTGGGGTGCTGCAGCTTCTGCTTCCCTCCTTACCCCAGGTACCGAGCCGGGAGATCGACAAGGCGGAGGGCAAGTTCTGGACCCACTGGAACCGAGAGACCAAGCAGGTGAGAGGCCAGAGGCCTGGCCTGGGTACTCCACCCCCCAACCCCCACCCGCTCCAGTCACTGACCCTGCTCCCCCCCACAGTTTTTCCTTCAGTTCCACTTTAAGATGGAGAAGCCCCCTGCCCCACCCAGCCTCCCAGCCGGCCCGCCAGGCGTCAAGCGGCCCCCGCCCCCTCTCATGAATGGCCTGCCTCCTCGCCCGCCACTGCCGGATGCCTTGCCCCCACCTCCGCCTGGTGGCCTGCCTCTGCCCCCTATGCCCCCGACCGGGCCTGCTCCCTCTGGACCCCCTGGACCTCCCCAGATGCCTCCGCCAGCTCCTGGGGTCCATCCCCCCAGCACCAGTGGTCCACCCACCAACATCTGGAGTCCATCCCCCAGCTCCTGGGGTCCATCCCCCAACACCAGTGGTTCACCCACCAACATCTGGGGTCCATCCCCCAGCTCCTGGGGTGCACCCGCCAGCCCCTGGTGTTCACCCAGCAGCCCCTGGTGTTCACCCAGCAGCCCCTGGGGTGCACCCGCCAGCCCCTGGAGTGCACCCGCCAGCCCCTGGGGTGCACCCGCCAGCCCCTGGGGTCCACCCTCCCCCATCAGCTGGAGTGCATCCTCAAGCTCCAGGAGTACACCCCACCTGCTCCTGCAGTCCACCCTCAGGCCCCTGGGGTACACCCCCCAGCCCCTGGTATCCACCCTCAGGCCCCTGGGGTGCACCCCCAGCCTCCTCCTGGGGTCCACCCTGCTGCCCCTGTGGTCCACCCTCAGCCTCCAGGGGTTCACCCCTCAAATCCTGGGGTGCACCCAGCTCCTATGCCCCCCATGCTAAGGCCCCCACTCCCCTCAGATGGCCCTGGGAACATGCCTCCCCCTCCCCCAGGCAACTGAGCAGTGGCCCCAGCAGTGGCCCCTGCTGCCTGTGTGTGGCCTTTTTCCATGGCCAGTCCTTGGAAGGTTTTCTATTTTGTCCTGTCCCCAGTCCATTAAACAGCCTCCCCCGTGTCTCCCTGTCTGCTGTGTGCTTTTGGTGGAGGGGACGGGCGGGTACTGCATGCCTTTGTTGAAGGCATGGTGACCCCGGGTCCTGGGTCCTCCAGGTGGGCTCCCTAGACAGATGGGAACTACCCAAGGACAGCTCTGGCTTCTGCAGCTGTGGGCCTGCCTCCGAGGACAGAAAGCCCTTTGAGAAGGCCACCTCCCACCTGCTGGGCACACAGGGCACCATGCACTGTCCCCCAAGGTCACCTCCAGAGTTGATAGGGGTGTCCTCCCAAGCATGTGGGCTCAGCCATACATATAGGCAGGGCCTCCCGGCCCTTGTTGCCACACCATGCAGAGACCACCCCTCTCTCCGCTGGCTCTACTGCTGGTGACCCTACTGCTGGTGACCGCGGGGGCTGTGCTACAGGCCGAGACCCGCGGAGAAGAGCTCCAAAGAGCCACCAGCACCGGGGGCCTCATCTTCCTGGAAGATGGGGTCTGGCCTCCGAGCATTCCCCCAGGGCCCCTGTGCCTGGTGACGCTGAGAGGCGTGGGCAACGCGAGCAGAGCCCCGCTGAGGGTGGTAGGGGGTCTGCACAGCTATGAGCATGCCTTCCTGGAGGCCGTTCGGGAGTCTCACTGGGGACCCCGAGACCTGGCCACCTTCGGAATCTGCAGTTCTGACGCCCAGGCTACCCTGCCGGCGCTGCAGCGCCTTGGGGCCTGGCTGGGGGAGCCTGGGGGTCTGCAGGTGCTGGTCCTACGTCTGGATGAAGGTACGTGAGTGAGGACACTTCAGACCCTGTGCCTTGGGCCTGTTACCGCCTGAGGGTCCTCCCAAGGTCTCGGCGGAGGCTGCAGGGAGGTCCCATTGCCAGGCAGAGCCTTGTGCACCCATGGGTGAGCTGCATTGGCAGGATGGCAGAGCACAGCACCCAGACTCCTCCTCAGACGGGCACAGGTCACCCCGTCCCTTCAAGCAAGTCCTCCCTCAACACCTTGGGTCAGAGTCCTTCAGGCCTGCATGGCCCCAGGAGACCCCAGTTAGATTCCCGCTGAGGGACACTAGGACAGATCGGAAGCTAGGTGCCTCCACTCAGTCGTCACCTCCACTCAGTGGTCACCTCTGTTCGGCCCACAGTGATATGGGAGCCCACGCTCTTGCTGAAGTTCCAAGAGCCTCCACCCGGGGGAGCCAGCCGTTGGGAGCAGGCCCTGCTGGTGCTGTACCCTGGACCCGGCCCCCGGGTCACCGTCACAGGGGCTGGACTGCAGGGCACACAGGTACCTGAGAGTGGAATGGGGCCATCCCCCACCAGCCGTCTGGTGGAAGGGTCCCTGGGGTCGGGAGGACCCCTGGGAGTCCTCTCCCAGTATGGGAGAGGTGGCGCCTGGTACCCTGGGCGTCCTTACCAGTCCAGCTGAGTGCCCGTGTCCACAGAACCTCTGCCCTACTCCGGACACCCGCTATTTGGTGCTGGCTGTGGACGTCCCTTCGGGGGCCTGGAGCGGCCCCGGCCTCGCCCTAACCCTCCAGCCACGCCGAGAAGGTAGGCCCGGGCGGAGGGGGAGGGACACGGGAGAGGCTGCCTTAGCCCTTGCTGACAGCAGGTGCCCACCTCCGCAGGGGCCGCCCTGAGCATCGGCCAGCTGCAGGCCTTTCTGTTCGGCTCTGACGCTCGCTGTTTCACACGCATGACCCCCACCCTCTGCTGTTGCTGCCCCCTGCCCAGCCAGCGCCGCAGCCAGCGCAGGGCCAGCTGGACACCGTGCCCTTCCCGCCGCCCAGGTGCGCGCAGGGCTGGAGCAGGAGCTGGGAAGATGGGGGGGGAGGGGGGGAGGCGCGGCCACAGCCTCTGGTGCTCACGGCTGGCCCACTGCGCTCTATTCCAGGCTGTCCCTGGAACCCGAGGATCTGCCACACAGCGCCGACCCCTTCCTGCAGACCCTCACTCGCTTGGTGCGTGCCCTGCGGGGACCCCCGACGCAGGCCTCGCACACGCGTCTGGCCCTGGACCCTGGGGCGCTGGCCAGCTTCCCACAGGGCCTGGTCAACCTATCGGACCCCGTGGCGTTGGAACGCTCTGCTGGATGGGGAGGAACCCCTGCTACTGCTGCTGTCTCCCACTGCGGCCACCGTGGGGGACCCCGCGCCGCTGCAGGGCCCGGCCTCTGCTTCCTGGGCCAGCCGGCCTGGCACGCAGGGTGGCCGTGGAGCTGCAGGCTGCGGCCTCAGAGCTGCGGGGCCTCCCGGGCCTGCCCCCCGCTGCGCCACCCCTGCTGTCGCGCCTGCTGGCGCTGTGCCCAAACGACTCCCACAGCCCCGGGGACCCGCTGCGCGCGCTGCTGCTGCTGAAGGCGCTGCAGGGCCTGCGTGCCGAGTGGCGTGGGCGGGAAGGGCGCGGGAGGGCGGGGCGCAGCGCGGGGACAGCTACGGACGCGCCGTGCGCGCTGCGCGAGCTGAGCGTGGATCTGCGCGCGGAGCGCTCCGTGCTCATCCCCGAGACCTACCAGGCCAACAACTGCAAGGCGCCTGCGCCTGGCCGCAGTCCGACCGCAACCCGCGCTACGGGAACCACGTGGTGCTCCTGCTGAAGATGCAGGCGCGGGGGGCCCGCCCTGGGGCGCCTGCCCTGCTGCGTGCCCCACTGCCTACGCCGGCAAGCTGCTCATCAGCCTGTCCGAGGAGCGCATCAGCGCGCACCACGTGCCCAACATGGTGGCCACCGAGTGCGGCTGCCGGTGACGCCCGCCTTGCCCCTACTCAGCACCAATAAAGAACAGCAAACAGCTGGGGTGTCTGTGGGTGGAGGGACCTCCTGTCACCTCCCTTCTCGAGTGCAAGGCCTGCACGCACGCGCGCGCGCACACACACACCCCGTGAGGAAGCTCTCTGTTCCCATCACTTTTCCTTTTTTAAGACAGGGTTCTCTGTGTATCTCCCCCGGCTGTCCTGGAACTCACAGAGATCTGCCTGCCTCTCCTCCCCAGAGCTGGCATTAAACTCCCAGACCATGTAGCTTTTCAAATTAGTTAACTAATTTGTATGTGTGTGTGGGGGGGGGTTTGAGGGGGGGTGTTGAGGCAGGAGAATTGTTTTGAGTCAGCCTGAACTACAGAGTAAAATCCTGTTTCAAAAACCAAAAGAGGTAGAGAAACAGCTTAGCAGTATGGACACTTGCACATCTCAACACACACACACACACACACACACACACACACACGCTCAAGTCTTTTTTAAAGAAACAAAAAACAGGACAGGCGGCGGTGGTGGCGCACGCCTTTAACCCCAGCACTCGGGAGGCAGAGCCAGGCAGATCTCTGTGAGTTCGAGGCCAGCCTGGGCTACAGAGCGAGATCCAGGAAAGGCGCAAAGCTACACAGAGAAACCCTGTCTCGAAAAACCAAAAAAGAAACAAAACGCCAAGTGTGGCGCACACCTGTCACCCCCAGCACTATCTGGAGGTGGAGACAGGAGGATCAGAACTCCAAGCTGTGCTTACGCAGTCGCACAGAACACAGGAGGTCAGAGGACAGTTAACGGGAGTTCGTTCTCTCCCTCCACTGTGTGGGTGCCGGGGTCGAACACGGGTCGTCAGGCTTGGCGGCAAGCGCCTTTACCCACTTGGCCATCTCGCCTACCCCATCCCATCTCTTCGACCCCTGGGGTCCGGGCACAAAGGAGCAGACCACGTGGCTGCTGCAGCACGAGCTTTATTTGCCGGGGCTGCAGGGAGGGGGACGCGGACGCGGGCAGGGTCAGTCGCGCCCCTTCCCCCCACGGGGCTTCTGTCCGGGCCGGTTGTCACGGTCACGGCGTCGCCGGGGAGCCCAGGCCGGCCGCTTCTCATGCTCGAGTTCCCCGGAGTCCCGCGTCCACGGCCGGCGGCCTCCTCCGCGCGCCTCCCGGCGCCGGGACAGGAACGGACCGGGCTCCCCGGTGGCCCGCCGCCTCTCCTCCCTCCCGGGCTTCTCCCTCCTCGGCTTCTCCTTCTTCAGCTTCTCTCCTGTCCTCGGCTTCTCCTTCCGCGGCCTCTCCTGGGACCCTCGGTCTCCTAGGGGTGTGCGCTCCTCCCCAGAGGCCTCCGGGCCGGACCCCCCCGGCTCACCCTGGGCTTCTGTGGCCTCAGACGTGTCCTGCTTCTGGGCCCGTGGCCCGGGTGGCTCTGGTGGCCCGGGCGGCCCAGGCTCGGGCTCGGGAGGCCCGGGTGGAGGCCCCGAGAGCTGGGGCTTAGGCTGCGGGCGACAGTGCGGGGTCCTGGGGTCCGCGCCCGCCCCCCCACAGGCCCCTGCTCCCTGGGCGAGCCGCCCCACCAGGTGGAGTCACGCAGGGCTTACCGCGGGCGCCTCCGGCTTCTGGGGTGGAGGCCTGGGCGGGACCCGCTGCTGAGGGGCAGTCACGGCCACTTCCCCTGCCACCGCGTCTGAAAGTCGGTCAGTCTGGGCTGGAGGACGGAGCGCGCCCTCCCCGTCCTCCCACTCAGCCCCACAACTGCACTCGGGACGGACGAGGCTGCAGCCGTGGACTTCAGCGTCTGGGGAGGTGCAGCCCGCTCCTGCCGCTGGGTACCGCAACCTCTTCCCAGAGACCTCTGTCTCTGTCTCTGTCTCTCTCTGTGTCTCTGTCTCTCTCTCTCCTCTGTAGTGGCCATTGTCCGCCCCCCAACGCTGGCTAGCAACAATGTGTGTGTGTGTGTGTGTGTGTGTGTGTGTGTGTGTGTGGTGGGGCGGGGGGATCCTCTGCCCTGGGGTGGGGTGTGTAGGTCTCTTCTCTAACGAAGGAGTGGAAGAACCAGGCTTGGTCTTCTATGCCTGTCATCCTGGCTGGAGAATGCTGAGGCAGGAGGATTGCCATGAGACCCAGGCTAGTCTGTGCTAGAAAGTGAGCCCTTGACTCAAAAACAAACAAAAAAAGCCAGGGTCCAAGATGGACTTCTGTCGTCCCAGCTCTTGGGAGGTCAAAGCAGGGGGATCGGGAGGCCAGCCTGGGCTACATGAGACTTTGTCTCAAAAAGAAAAAAAAAAAAAGCCTGGGTGTGGTGGCGCACACCTTTTACTCCCAGCACTCAGGGGACAGAGGCAGGAGGATCTCTGAGTCTGACTGAGGCCAGCCTGGGCTACATGCCTCAAAATGAATGAATGACAAGCCCAGAACACCCCAAAGGCAGGCTTGGGAGCCTAGGTGTGAGCATGGAGCTCACGGGCTGGTGGCCAGGCTCTTTCTCCCCAGGGTCGGGAACAGCGGAGTCACAGCGTGCGCAAGGCTGCGGGCTGCACCCCACCCCTTTGGAGCGGACTCCGCCCCGTCCCCACCCCCGCGCAGGCCAAGTCCCTCATCCGCAGAGCTCACCCTGACACAGCTGGAGGGCCGAGCCCAGCAGCGCCACCAGCGAGGCCAGCACCAGGCACTTGTTGAGCGTCAGGTCCCCCCAGGGCAGGTCGTCGCTGGACGGCGGCGGCGGCGGCGGCTTCACGGGAGGCGCAGCCTGTAACTTCCTGCGCGCGGGGACGCTCCGGGGACCTGCGGGACGAGCGCTCCGTGGCCTGTGGCTCCTGCCGCGCCCCGGGGTGCAGGCCCGTGCAGCGCGGGTCCAGCCCCGCGCCCCGCTCACCCTGGCCGAGCAAACCCACTTGTCCCAGCTGTCGGCGTCCCTTTGCTGGTGTCCGGAGCCTCCCTGGCCTCGAGCTTCTTTTCCGCAGCGCCTGCAGTCCCTGGGGCCTGGAGGACCTGCAGGGGTCAGAGACAGCCCGCGAGGGACCTCAGTCCAGCTTCCTTCCGGGGAGGGGGCTGTGGAGCACCTCCTCCCCACAAGTGAGTGACCCGTTCCGTAATCCCAACACCCGGGAGGCTGAGGCAGGAGGATGGCCTGCAGCTGGACGCCGACCTGGGCTGCACAGAGAGACTGTCTCTAAAACTCAAAGAGAAGGGTCCAGCCACGCAGCTCAGTGATGGCGGCCTCCGAACCTGACAGCCTGCCTGAGTCTGATCCCTGGGAACCCCCGGTGAAAGGAGAAAACAGACTCAGGGAAGATGGCTTCTGACCCACGCTGTGCGTGTGTCCACACGCGCGCGCGCACACACACGCACACACAATTATATATGTGTATGCAGATATACACAAATACACGTGTACACATATACACATAACTACATGTATAAAATATATGGATACGTATGTACATGTAGTATAAATGTATATATGAATACATTAGAAGTTGGAGAGATGGCTCAGTGGTTACAGCAGGGTAGCTCTCACAGAGGACCCAGGTTCTATTCCCAGCACCCACAACGGCAGCTCACAACCATCCGTAACTGCAGTTCCAGGCGATCCGACGCCCCCTTCTGGCTTCTGAGGGCATCAGGCACACGTGCGTGCAGGCAAAACACATACAATAATAAGAATTAGGTAAAAATAAACACCCGTACACATAAAAATGAAGGGAAATTTGTTTTTGTTTGTTGAGACAAGGTTTCTCCATGTAGTCCTAACTGTCCTGGGACTCCCTCCGTGGACCAGGCTGGCCTCGAACTCAGAGATCCACCTGCATCTGACTCTGGAGTGCTGGGACTAAAGGCTGTGCGCCACCACTGCCGCACTGGGAAAAAGCATTTAAAGGAAGCTGAGGTTGGATGCCCACCACTCTACACACCAGGTGCTGTGCCCTGTCATCCTAGCACTCAGAAGGTGGAGACGGGAAGGGAAGGGAAGGGAAGGGGAGGGGAGGGGAGGGGAGGGAGGGGAGGGGAGGGGAGGGGAGGGGAGGGGAGGGAGGGGAAGGGAGGGAAGGGAGGGGAAGGAGGGAAGGGAAGGGAAGGGAAGGGAAGGGAAGGGAAGGGAAGGGAAGGGAAGGAGAAGGGGGAAGGGAAGGGAAGGGAAGGGGGAAGGGAAGGGAAAGGGGGAAGAGGAAGGGAAGGGGAAGGGAAGGGAAGGGAAGGGGAGGGAAGGGAAGGGAAGGGAAGGGGAAGGGAAGGGAAGGGAAGGGGGAAGGAAGGGAAGGGAAGGGGGAAGGGAAGGGAAGGGAAGGGGAAGGAGGGAAGGGAAGGGGGAAGGGAAGGGAAGGGAAGGGAGGAAGGGAAGGGAAGGGAAGGGAAGGGAAGGGGAAGGGAAGGGAAGGGAGGAAGGGGAAGGGAAGGGAAGGGAAGGGAAGGGAAGGGGGAAGGGAAGGGAAGGGAAGGGGGAAGGGAAGGGAAGGGAAGGGGGAAGGGAAGGGAAGGGAAGGGGGAAGGGAAGGGAAGGGAAGGGGAGAAGGGAAGGGAAGGGAAGGGGGAAGGGAAGGGAAGGGAAGGGGGAAGGGAAGGGAAGGGAAGGGGGAAGGGAAGGGAAGGGAAGGGGGAAGGGAAGGGAAGGAAGGGGGAAGGGAGGGAAGGGAGGAGGGAAGGGAAGGGAAGGGAAGGGGGAAGGGAAGGGAAGGGGGAAGGGAAGGGAAGGGGGAAGGGAAGGGAAGGGGGAAGGGAAGGAAGGGGAAGGGAAGGGAAGGGGGAAGGGAAGGGAAGGGGGAAGGGAAGGGAAGGGGGAAGGGAAGGGAAGGGGAAGGGAAGGGAAGGGAAGGGAAGGGAAGGGGAAGGGAAGGGGGAAGGGAAGGGAAGGGAAGGGAAGGGAAGGGGGAAGGGAAGGGAAGGGAAGGGAAGGGAAGGGAAGGGGGAAGGGAAGGGAAGGGAAGGGGGAAGGGGAAGGGAAGGGAAGGGAAGGGAAGGGAAGGGAAGGGAAGGGAAGGGGGAAGGGGGAAGGGAAGGGAAGGGAAGGGAAGGAAAGGAAAGGGGAAAGGAAAGGGAAGGGAAGGGAAGGAAAGGAAAGGGGAAAGGAAAGGAAAGGAAAGGGAAGGGAAGGGAAGGAAAAGGAAGGAAAGGAAAGGGAAGGAAAGGAAAGGAAAGGGAAGGAAAGGAAAGGAAAGGAAAGGAAAGGGAAGGAAAGGAAGGCAGGAAGAAGGACGAAGCGAGATGGAGAACAAGAGACCACCATTCCTTTGCTCAGGCTGTCCCCAGCTCCCAGGGCCACAGCTACTCACATGTGTCCAGCTACTCGAGTCAGCCGGCCTGGATGCCCCTGTTGGTGGAACAGGCAAAGAATCGGAACTATTCACCACCCCTGACCAATCCCACCCCATCCTCTACCCCGACTCCTCTGCCCGGAAATGGGTGACCACAGCTTCCATTTCAGATGGCAAGGGGCACGCAGCAGGTCTCACAGTGAATTCCACCCCAGAGCGGTGCAACCAGCCCCTGAAGCTGCAGGTCTGGGGCTGGAGCCCGCTTGCCCGGCCCAGCCTGGGAGATGAAGCGCTGGTCCCCCCTCAGCTGAGCCACCAGGCTCTCCCATCAGTCACAGTACCTCGGGCCTTGCCGTCCGGCCGCCGGCCTGAGCGTGGTTCCTCCAGTAACGGGAACTCATCGCTGGGGAGGCAGCTGCCCAGGCCCCCATCCAGATCCTCCAAGCCTCTGGTTGTCATGGAGACTGGAAGATGGGCAGGGAGACAGGGTATGGTCTTACCCAATCTTGGTCTTCACAGGAGAAATTCATGCTCTTTTTTTGTTTTGTTTTCTCAAGACAGGGTTTCTCTGTGCAGCCCTGGCTGTCCTGGATCTCACTCTGTAGACCAGGCTGGCCTCGAACTCAGACATCCTCCTGCCTCTGCCTTGGGGTGCTGGGATTTAAGATGTGCGCCACCGTGCTGGGCAGAAATTCATACTCTTGCACGCCTCCAGCACTGCCTTGGGACCCCTTCCCCGTAGCCCACGCTGGAACCCTGCTCCCCGGGGCCGGCTCAAGTTCTCTGACCACGGACTATTTTTATCCGGTGTCTGACGCCATCAGGACAGGTCAGTCTGGCAGCCCGGCCTCTCCCCAGGCTTCCCCCCTGCTCTTCCCTCCTCTGGCCTCCTACCTGACCCAGGGCTGGGGGGGGGGGGCTGAAGCCTCGGCAGCCTGCCCAGCCTGGCCCTCACGGGACAACTGAGGAGCAGGACGAGGGTGCTGAGGATTTTCCAATCACAACACTGGCCCTCTTGCCCCTGTTTCCACAGGGCACATGGAGAAACTGAGAGCAGGGGCTCTGCTGAGCTTGAGGCCAGACCCAGGCCTAGATTAGTGGTCTCCATGGTCTGTGGCTGCCCCCATGTGCCCCATGCCCAGACAGAAATACTTTAAAACCAGCGAGGGGATGGGCCAGCGAGATGGTTCAACAGGTACAAGAGCTTGCAGCCAAGCCTGATGATCTGAACTCAGTCCTTCAATCACCCCCCTTTTTTTTTGGGGGGGGGGTTCAAGACAGGGTCTCTCTGTAGCCCTGGCTGTCCTGGAACTCGGTAGCCCAGGCTGGCCTCGAACTCAGAGATCCACCTGCCTCTGCCTCCCGAGTGCTGGGATTAAAGGCGTGCGCCACCGCCGCCCGGCCCTTCAATCCCTTTTACCCACAACCCACAGCAGGAAGGAGAGGCCAGACCCCTCAGGTTGTCGTCTGAGGACCACATGTGCACCTTAACCCGTACCCTAGCACGTACACTTACAGAAAACAAAAATTTTAAAACGTCTTTTAAAAATGAAATTAAAAAAAAAAACACAGACGGTCCCCCATGGGGGGAGGGGCCCAAGCACAGGCGAGGCCGGGAGTTCGGCCCCTCCCTGGGGGGGGGGGTGGTCATCGGAACTGAGGGCCCTGGTGGACATCGGGGTCCCCTCACCGCGCCCCAGGGCCCACAGCTCTGTCCAGGTTTCCCCACAGCCCCTCTTACCCTACAGTCTCCGAGCTGGGCCCGAAAAGCAGGGGAGCGCGCAGGACGGCGGCCGGTGATGGACAGCAACAGGTGGCCGGAGACAGCTGGGGCCGACGGGAGAGGCCGGGGCCGGGAGGAGGCGGCGGCGGCGGCGGGCAGGGTGGCTGCGTGGGCAGGGTGGCTGCGTGGAAACCACCCTCCTCCGGGGACCTGCTGCCGCCGGGGTCAGAGGCCGCAGCCCAGCCGGGACCCCTGGGGCGGCTCATGACGCAGAACTGTTCTCCGTGCAGACGATTCCGTTTAATCTACGTATTTGTGCGGTAATGTGGATTAATCCTGGACCCCAGCCCCTCACTGGGGGATTCTGGGCGGGGTTCCACCCTGACCACGCCCCCAGCCCCTCACTGGGGATTCTAGGTGGGCGGGGCTCCACCCTGACCACGCCCCCAACCCCTCACTGGGGATTCTAGGCGGGGCTCCACCCTGACCACGCCCCCAGCCCCTCACTGGGGATTCTAGGCGGGGCTCCACCCTGACCACGTCCCCAGCCAATCACTGGGGGATTCTAGGCGGGGCTCCACCCTGACCACGCCCCCAGCCCCTCACTGGGGGATTCTAGGCGGGACTCCACCCTGACCACGCCCCCAGGCCTCCCTGGGGGATTCTGGGCGGGGCTCCACCCTGACCACGCCCCCAGCCCCTCACTGGGGGATTCTAGGCGGGGCTCCACCCTGACCACGCCCCCAGGCCTCCCTGGGGGATTCTGGGTAGGTACTGTGGGCACAGTGACTCAATACTGTCATAGCTGATGCAGCAGGGACTGAGGGACTGGGGTTGGGTGGGCTTCCTGACGGGAATCATCTGACACTGGTGAACAGGCTTCTGTGAGGAATCCAGATTCCGGGACAACCCAGCTCATCCTCATGTGCAAAGTGGGATTTCTTCCGCGACGGTGCTGAGGTAGAAATGGGATCACTCCCTTACGGACTAATGTCCTGCGGCCGAACGCTTTCTGAAATTGTGCCGCCTGCTGGGGGACCTGCGTTCTGCACCGCAATGCTTCACAGCTCTGAGGAACAGATGACGCGTCTCATCCAAGAATTTATTATCATGCAGTCGCTTAGTCAATCAACAAACACACCAGCGCAACCCAGCCATATGGAAATAGTTGTTACTGCTATCAATGTCCTAGTTGTTACTTCTTGAACTCAGGTCATCAGGCTCGCTGGGTAAGGGCGCTTGCCAACAGAAGCCTGATGACAGTCTGTCACCCTGGATGACCTGGAACCAGGTGACTTTGAAATTGCAACTGTTGCCTCTCGAGCTGGATCGGAGGCGAGCACCACACAGGCAGCCCAGGCCGGCCTGACTCACTATACAGCCGAGGGTAGCCTTGAACTCCTCATCTGTCTTCCTCCGTGACCACAACTGGCTCTGGGTCTTCAGGGTTTTGGTGTATGTCTGATGAGTTTATCTAAATTTATTATTTATTATTATTAAAAAAACTCAGGAGTCAAATATAGGGGCAAAAACCTGATGGATTAGAGAAGCAGCGGAGAAGTGGTCAGTGACCTCTCTCCCTCTCTCCCTGATCCAGAAGGTTCCACAAATCTTTCTAAGCCCCTCCCTGCTACTTCCTGTGTCTCTCCATATTCCCTGGGTCCTCCAAAACCTCTATGGCTAATTCTGGTCGGCTTGTCACTAACTCTGCCCTCTAATTCAAGGTAAATTTTATTAACAATCTTGGAGTGTCAGTACAAACAAATATCCTGCAATGTTTCCCTCTTTTTGTCTAAATAAAAAGAAAAGGTTTTAACTCTAACATAATAAAACTATATACAATAAGAACAATTATCAGGCGTGATTACATTCACAACATCCAGTCCATCTGTATTTGGCAATTTTGGAGAGAATACTCCATTATCTATCCTATCTTGGTGAGTCCAAAGTACTGTACCTAATTCACTTTTTATCATAACTAGACCTTAAAACATTTTCTTAGAGAAACAACTGAAGCTTTTACATCTCTCAGCCTTTATAAACTTCACATCTCTCTTGTGAGTTTCTTTTCTGGATTTGGAAACAAGGAAAACTATAACTATAATTATCTAGTCTTCAACCCCATCAGAGACTCGAGAAGGATACATTACCTGAGTAAACAGGAAGTACAGAGCAAGCCACTTCCAAAACTATAGAAATGACAGAAACATCTGGGGGCCTGGACAGCCACCCAAGGTTCCTCTGCAATGTTGAGGCATCCATCTTCAGCCCACAAGCCTAGAATATCTGACAGATTTTCTGTGAAGTGGGATTTTTGAAGGACTGTCCTCCCTTGTCTTGGCAAAGTTCAGCAGTCCTTTCTTTTGTGTCCTGCTTGTCCAATTTGTACAGCACACTGTCAGCAGTCAAGGTAAGGGTAGTTTCTTGCCCAGTGGCTAATTTGACACAATGAAAGCAAACTCCATCTGGAGGTTCTTTGATGCCCATCATCCTTTTCTGAAGTAAATTGGTGCTGCTGGTGAGCAAATGTCTCACTGTCATGAAAAGCATTATGTTATTAAAACATCTTAAATGCCATATTCTGTAGGTCTCTGAAGTGTTTGCAGATGACCTGTCTATCTAAAACATACACTTTTTGACCTTGAAAACATACCTAAGATGAATATAAGTTTGATTGTAACAGGTGACTAACTACTAACCTGAATTTTCTTAATTCTCCTAAACAGTTTGTAATAATAGCTTTCAAGGACTAGAACTTTACATTACATTTTTTAATGAGTTACACAGTTACAATACCTTAAATAAAAGTAGAAACATATATGTAGTATGTTGTAACAAAAAAAAACCCTTAAATTTGTATCAACATAAAAAAAATCCATGCCAAGCCGGGCGGTGGTGGCGCACGCCTTTAATCCCAGCACTCGGGAGGCAGAGGCAGGCAGATCTCTGTGAGTTCGAGGCCAGCCTGGTCTACAGAGCAAGATCCAGGAAAGGCGCAAAACTACACAGAGAAACCCTGTCTCACAAAAAAAAAAAAAAAAAAATCCATACCAATGTAAAATATTTAAGATTAGTAGCTGCTCTTTAGTTTAGATGTAGATTCACTAATCTGCCCTTTTATCCTATCATTCCTATATTTATCCCCTTTTTAGATCTTCTTAGAAAGAAATCCTTCAATCTAACTTCTTTTGTTTATTTTCCTCCCTGACCATGACCAATAACATCTTGTAACCAATCCCTCTAAACAATGTTAAACATTCATAACCCACCCACCAACCAAAATCCACCCACCGCACCTTCTGGGAATCTGGGTATTGTGTTCCTAAAATCACTTCCTACTGTCTGGGAGCAACAGCATCTTTAAGTGACCCTAAGAAAATTGAGATAAAATTTATACCTTAAGAAAAGTTTTGCCGGGCGGTGGTGGCGCACGCCTTTAATCCCAGTACTCGGGAGGCAGAGGCAGGCGGATCTCTGTGAGTTCGAGGTCACCCTGGACTACCAAGTGAGTTCCAGGAAAGGCGCAAAGCTACACAGAGAAACCCTGTCTCGAAAAACCAAAAAAAAAAAAAAAAAAAGAAAAGTTTTAAGCCGGGCAGTAGTGGTGCATGCCTTTAATCCCAGCACTCAGGAGGCAGAGCCAGGCGGATCTCTGTGAGTTCAAGGCCAGCCTGGGCTACCAAGTGAGTTCCAGGAAAGGCGCAAAGCTACACAGAGAGACCCTGCCTCAAAAAACCAAAAAAAGAAAAAGAAATAAATAAAAGTTTTAAACAGTAAAAATAAAACCAAAGAATTATGAGATTAGTGGCAACAGAATAGTCCTTGAGTTTTGGTTTTTCTTCTGTCCCATATCAGGTGGCTCTTCTGACATGAGACAGATGTTGGATTTTCCTCTAACAAGCATTCTTGGGTTTAGAGGAAAGCCATGCTCCAACTCCAAAGCCAGCTTTAATTTTTAATTGAATTGGGACTACAAAAAGACCATTTGCATTATGTGTCTGTAGGGAACAGCAGAAACAAACATTTGGGAAGATTTATGAAATTTTATCCTGTTGGAAACATGATATACCAATAGGCCAATTTACTCTTTTTCTTGGGACATTTTCTCTGGATGATTCATCGTTTTTCTTCAGATGCCTCATTAGTCCAGTGGTCTTCAGATTCCTTAGCTGGATGCCTTCCTTCTCCTGGAAGGACAAAAACAAAACCCTGCCCCAATCCTAACCTTGAGGAGTTTTCCTTTTGGCAAGTTATATCTGATCAAATGAAAAGCATTTCTTAGTCTTATAAGTTATTTTAGATTGAATGGTCATGCTGGTTGATGAATTATCATCTCTTCTAATCAAGAAGTCTCTCCTGTTCAAATCTAATCTTTATCAATTGTGATGGTATCCAAAAGCAAGACCTATCTCCCCAAAGTAACACATATCCTGGTTCCATTCTGAATTCAACACACCTTTGAAGTATACTGGCTGATTTAATTCAGGTTTTTCATTATCCAATGTCTCTCTGAAGCTGCCATGTTCCTTTCTCATTAGCATTTAGAAAATTTAAAGTTAATAAAGCATAGTGTAATCTACCTTTATTACCCCTTTATGTCTATTAAGGAGAACATCTGCATAGCCTTCGGGGTGCCTAACATCTTGTGCTCATCCTTGTTTGTTAGCTGGATAAATTAAAGTTGGTTTTCTGCCAGGCGGTGGTGGCGCATGCCTTTAATCCCACACTCAAGAGGCAGAGGCAGGAAGATCTCTGTGAGTTCGAGGCCAGCCTGGTCTACAGAGTGAGTTCCAGGACAGCCAGGGCTACAGATAGAAACCCTGTCTTGAAAAAACAAACAAACAAAAACAAACAAAAACACACAAAACAAACAAACAAACAACTAAATAAATAAAGTTGTTTTTCTAATAACCTTGGGCTGATGCTCTTCAGGTTTTTTTTTGTTCTGTTTTGTTTTTTTGGTTTTTCAAGACAGGGTTTCTCTGTGTAGCTTTGTGCGTTTCCTGGATCGCACTTTGTAGACCAGGCTGGCTTCGAACTCACAAACATCCACCTGGCTCTGCCTCCCGAGTGCTGGGATTAAAGGCGTGCGCCACCACCGCCCGGCTTGCTCTTTAGTTTTAACATGCAATCGTGGTGTTGTTTATTTTTGATCTTCTGTCTTTTGGGGGCTCCGCCACCCAGCTACCAAATACATACATGGAGGCTTATTCTTAATTATAAATGTCTGACCTTAGCTTGGCCTGTTTCTAGCCAGCTTTTCTTTTTTTTATTAAGAGATTTTCTATTCATTTTACAAATCAACCACAAATTCCCTGTCCTCCCTCCTCCCACTTTGAAGCCTTCCCAACCAACCCACCCCCCAGCCAGCTTTTCTTAACTTTAACCCATTTACCTTTTGCCTTTGGACTTTTACCTTTCTCTGTTTCTGTATAACTTTCATCATTTCCTACTCCACGGCCGGCTGTGTAGCTGGGTGGCTGGCCCCTGATGTCCGACTTCTCTGGCTCCTTCTTCCTTACCTCCCAGGTCTCTCCTATCAATTCTCTCTGCCTGTCAGCCCTGCCTATCCTTTCTCCTGCCTTGCTATGGGCTGTTCAGCTCCTTATTAGGCCATCAGGTATTTTAGACAGGCACAGTAACACAGATTCACAGAATTAAACATATGCCACATAAAAGAACACAACAGATCTTTGCATCATTAAAGCAAATGTTCCACAGCATAAACAAATGTAACACAGCTTAAAATAATATTCTACAACATTTTCTCCTTTTTGTCTAAATAAAAAGAAAGGTTTTAACTTTAACATAGTAAAACTATACACAACAAAAACAGTTACCAAGTAAGAAATACATGTACAATATTTTGTCCATTTGTAGTTAGCATATTCAAAGAATATAATGCATTATCTATCCTCACTTAGTGACTTCAAAGTTTTACACCTAACTTACTTTCTATCATAACTGAGGAAAACTGCAACTATAACCATCTGGTCTTCAACTCCATCGAAGACCCAGAAGGATGTAACATTATCTAACAACAGAGACATCTGGCTGCCTGCACAGCCACCCAGAGTTCCTCTGCAATGTTGGGGCATCCATCTTCAGCCTACAGGCCCAGAATATCTTGCAAACTTTTCAATGAAGCAGGAATTTTGAAGGACTGTCCTGCCTTGTATTGGCAAAGTTCATCATCAGTTTCCTCTGTGTCCTGCAGAATATCTGGTAGACTCTTCTGTGAAGCAGGAATTTTGAAGGACTGTCCTGCCTTGTTTTGGCAAAGTTCAACAATCTTTTTTCTCTGTGTCTTCCTTGTCCAGTCTGCACAGCACGTTGTCAGCAGTCAAAGGCAAGAGCAGCTTCTTTGCTCAGAGGCTAACCTTGCCACAATGAAAGCAAACTCCATGAGGAGTTTTTTTTGCCCCCTAAAGATTTAGTTATTTAGTATACAGTGTTCTGTCTGCATGTATGCAAGAGGGAGACAGATCTCATTATAGATGGTTGTGAGCCATCATGTGGTTGCTGGGAATTGAACTCAGGACCTCTGGAAGAGCAAGCAGTGCTCTTAAACACTGAGCCATCTCTCCAGCCCCATAAGGAATTTTTTCAATTTACATCTCTGAAGTAAATTGGTACTCCAAGATCAGATGTGTCTCATGCGTCTCATCTCATTTCATGAGATGTCTCTCATGAAAAACTTTAGCTTAACAAATCTTTTTAAATGCCGTATTCTATACATCTTTGAAGTGTTTGAAGACCACTTATCTATCTAAAATATACCTATTTAACCTACAAAACATATGTAATGTAACTATAAGTTTAAATATTATATATTAACTACTAACTTCATTTCTTATCTATACATTCCATTTTTAAATGAGCTACATTAGCACAATATCCCTAAGAAGAGTAGAAACATACATTCAGTATGACAAAAATTCAAATTTGTATCAATATACTATATTCCCCAAAATGATGACAAACATCCATAACCCACCAAATAACCTACATCCACCCACACCCCAACTCTTGGGAATGTGGACATTGTTTTCTCTAGACTGCTTCCTGCTGTCTGTGGGTGAGGCAGCTGTAGGGTCCTAGAGAGAAAATTTGTGATAATGACTTAGTCCTGGGAAGACCAGCCATAACGTTTGTTGGTACATGTCACCCATTAAGGTTCAGGAGGTCTCCCTTGATCAAACCTGATCCATATTATTCCTGAAGGAATCCACGGCCTCTCATCTCCTGTGGAAACAAGACTCTAAAGCAGTTTTAATTTCCATTTGAAAAATACATTTTTGTACCTCCATTTCAAAGATAAGGCATTCCTAAAGTATCTAAGCTGGTGTATTTCAGCAGTCCCTCTCTCAACCCCAGGTCTCTAAGCTTGCTTGCTTCTCAGCATTTAAAAAATTCTAAAGCAACACAATAACATACAGGATCCAGACTCCCTGGATATTTACCATCTTACGTGGCTTTTTTCTTTTATATTACTTTTACTCTCTCTTTAAAGGCTTTATTTTATTATTTTTAAATGATTTTTCTTTCTATAACTGCCCATACCCTTTTCCTTTCTTTCTGAAGCCTACCCACACTGTAAAACACACTGGAACCTGTTTCGTGGGTTTTTCCATCTGGACTCTTTTACTGTGTATCTTTTAGCCTTTTTTGACCATGTGAGCAAACCTTTAAACTGCTAACCGACACCTGGATTCTCTGCGAGGCTCTCTTGGCTGGCTCTGCCCGCTTCTCAGGTTGTGAAAGCCAAGCCTAAAACCCTCAGCCCAGTCAGAGGTGGGTGACCAAGAACTGCATTCAGCCTTCCTAGGGCTCTGGAATGCAGATGCCTGGGATGTGGCGTTGTTTACTTAGTGTTTTGTTTCTATTTAGCAGGAAAAAAGCTGTGCTTTGCCACACAGCAGGGTTTCTTAGAGGAGCCATATCCTCTTTTTTCCCCCCGCCCCCAGGTTTTTCAGGCCCTAGGGATAATCACGCCACATATTGGTATGCCAAAATGTTCTTGGTTGTTTTTATTCTTTTGGGGGGCCGACCATCCAGCTCCCAAATAAATCACACATGGAGGTTTATTATTTCTTATGAACACCCAGCCTTAGGTTGGCTTGTTTCTAGATAACTTTTCTTAACCTTAAATTAACCCATCTACCTTTTGCCTTTGGGGTTTTACCTTTCTCTGTTTCTGTATAACTTTCATTTTTTTCTTTTTCTTTTCTTTTTTTTTTGAGACAGGGTTTCTCTGTGTAGCTTTGTGCCTTTCCTGGATCTTGCTCTGTAGACCAGGCTGGCCTCGAACTCACAGAGATCCACCTGCCTCAGCCTCCCGAGTGCTGGGATTAAAGGCGTGCCACTTTCTCTACTTACTCTAAGGCTGGCTGTGCCGTGGGGTGACTGGCTCCTTGTATCCCCCTCTCCTTTCCCTCTTTCTCCCCTTGCTCCCAGATCTCTCCTTCTAATTATCCTCTCCGGCTGCCAGCCCTGCTTATCTTTCCCCTGCCTTGCTATTAGCCGTCCAGCTCTTTATTAGACCATCGGGTGTTTTAGACATAGTAACACAGCTTCACAGAGTTAAAAAATGCAACATAAGAGAACGTAACACATCTTCGCATCATCCAAGCAAGTGTTCCACAGCATAAACAAATGTAACACATCTTAAAATAACATTCTACAAACGGCGGTAGTGGTGCACATCTTTAAAACACTTGGAGGCAGAGGTAGGCAGATCTCAGTGAGTTCAAGGCCAGCCTGTGAGGATTCTGTCCTTAATTACGTCATCAGCCTGTGACAGCGTCCCAGCCTAAAAAGCAGGTGGGCCCTCTGTGCGTCCCTCTCTTTCCTTTCTGCTCCTTCCTTCCGTCTGTCCTCTCTCTCCCTCTCTTCCTCTCTCTCTCCCCCTCTTCCTCTCTCTCTCCGCCCCCCTCCCAATAAAGCTCTAAAAAGGTAACCATGGCTGTGATTCTTCTGATCAGCCAGCATGGCCACCACGAGCGCGGGCGTTTAACCAACACAGCCTGGTCTACAAATAGAGTTCCAGGACAGCCAAGACTGTTACACAGAGAAACTATGTCTTGAAAAACATGATGATGATGATGATGATGATGATGATGATAATAATTGAAAATTTCCCAGGGGCCTGCCCTGAGAAAATCTTTCCCAGAGTCCTGGGGAAGACACTACATCCAGCTTGGGGTTATCTGAGGGAAAGGAATCTGTTTCTTTTCCCAGTTTCTTATGTCCGTTTACTTTATTTCTCTTTTTTTTTTTTTTTTTTTTTTTTTTTTTTTTTTTTTTTTTTTTTTTTTTGGTTTTTCGAGACAGGGTTTCTCTGTGTAGCTTTGAGCCTTTCCTGGAACTCACTTGGTAGCCCAGGCTGGCCTCGAACTCACAGAGATCCGCCTGGCTCTGCCTCCCGAGTGCTGGGATTAAAGGCGTGCGCCACCACCGCCCGGCTACTTTATTTCTCTATAACAAACTTGTATCTACACAGCTTCAGCTCCTCTCTGTCCCTTCTTTTTCTGTCCTCTCAAGCCCTAGTAATACCTACGCTCTTATGCTCTCCATCTCATCTTCGTCTTCTGTTCCTGCATCCTCCATCTTTCTTTCCCCTTCTCCTCTCCTGACCTGATTCAAATCCACCTACAGTCTGCAAAACTTTTCCTTGCTCCTGACTCCTCGGCCCAAGTAGTCTGCCCTACCATCTACAGAAACAATGTCTTGTTCTTTTCTCTCCAGCCACATGACTCTGACCAGACCAGGAATTCTGCTCCAGTCCTTACTGCACCTGGTCATGCAAAAAACTCTTTGCTCTAGAAGTTGCTCTAGGGCTGTAAGAGGAGGGGAAATCTGAGCTTGGTTTGCACAAGAAGCAAAGCTATGCACCTAGGAGCCAGGCTGTCTCCGAAAGGATGTTTTACCCTAGTTTAGGGGCTTCGGGTGCCTAGAGGGTGGTCTGGCCAGATACTCTGTTATCCCTATCTTTGGATGTAGCTAAAGGAGATATTTGCAAAAGGCAGATACCCAATTCAAATGCTAAAAAGGGAGCAGGGAGCTCAGAGGCATAAGGACTTGTCTATGTGACCTTATCCAAGTACTTTGAGTGTATATGCCCAAGGAGTGGTTCACACACACTGTTCTTGGGGAATTATGAGCACAAGAAATTCATAGCAAGAGCCGGGCAGTGGTGGCACACGCCTTTGATCCCAGTGCTCAGGAGGCAGAGCCAGGCAGATCTCTGTGAGTCAAGGCCAGCCTGGTCTACAGATCCAGGACAGGCACCAAAACTACAGAGAGAAACCCTGTCTCGAAAAACAAAAAAACAAACAAACAAAAAAGTAATTCATAGCAAGAAACAGCTGAATATTAGAAGCTGAATAACACCCAATATTCCCTGATAAATGGCTTCCCTCTAGAAAAATTCCTTGACCTTTCTAGGTATAACTTTATTATATACCGCTGAATCTCTATAATAGACTCGTGAAGCTTGCAGAAAATAATAATAATATTCTACAACACAATGGTCTAGTAGGTTCTGCCCTAGATTCCTTAGTTTCGTTAGCAGGTCTTTCTAAGGCTTGGATCTTATCAGTCAATTTTTCATATTTGGCACAGATATCAAACCACTTTTTTTAAAGGATAAAGTATGAATTACCAAACTGATAATAATTATAATCAACATTATGTCAATCCCAGCTAAATTGGTTAGCCTTTCATTTAATTTTTCTATGTCCAAACTGTCCATTGGGAAGCCATACAGAGTCCTCCCTACATCATAATATTTCCCATTCCCTTTTTTTTTAAAAAATTTATGTATTTATTATGTATACAGTGTTATGTCTAAACATATACCTGCAGGCCAGAAGAGGGAGCCAGATCTCATTACAGATGGTTGTAAGTCACCATGTGGGTGCTGGGAATTGAACTCAGGACCTCTGGAAGAGCAGCCCGTGTTCCTAACCTCTGAGCCATCGCTCCAGCCCAATATTCCCCATTCAACTTGTGTAAGATACATATATATAAAACCTAATTCCCTTCTTAAGAATCCTCAGGTGTCTCACCAGATCTGCTGACTTTTCATTTTCTCCACATCAGTAACTAGGGATGGCTGAGCTGTGTAGTGGGATGGGGGGTGTGGCCGGCAGCGGCAGCAGCAGCAGAGCTTGCTAGGCTGGGGGGGGGGGGGGGCGCCCAGGCAGTCAGGCTAGCACGGCAGGAGCTGGGGTCGCCCCTGGCTGCTGCTGCACTGCATAGGCCAGGCTGAGGGCACCCGCATCTGATCGCATGTAACTGGGGCTGAGGACGTGTGGCCAAATCAGCTGCAGCAGAATCCTGAGCAGGTACTCACGGGTGTGGAAGCGGCCAAGCGGACGTAGTCCAGGGAGGGGAGTGCAGCGAAGGCCCGCAACCCACAGGGAGAGGGAGGAAGGAGCCTAGAAAGCCAATGCAGGAGGACAGGCAGGAGAAGCCCAGGAGGTGGGGGGTGATGGCATGGGGTAGGGGTGGTGGAGGGGCACCTGAATGACAGAGTCAGCCGGGCGTGGTGATGCCAGGGCCTGCAAAGCTGGTGGCGAGCAGCTGCCTTGTGATCTTCTACCTACATTGAAAGCCACATGATGACTTTATCTAAATGTTTCTTCTATCAATAAAAACTCAGCCATCAAACATCGGGGTAAGAACCTGACTGAGCAGAGAAACTGCCAAGAAGCGGCCAGTGACCTCCTCTATCTGTCTCCTTCCCTGATTCAAATGGCCCCAGGAATCTTTCTAAGACCCTCCCTGCTGCTTCCTGTGTGTTTCTCTGTGTATCCTGAGTCCTCCAAAACCTCTATGACTAATTCTGGATGGCTAGTCTCTAACTCTGTCCCCTCAATCAAGGTTGTAGCTGGAAGTGTCTCTGCTCCTGCCCAGGCCCCCACATAGTACAGACAAATCTCTGTCACCCATGGTACCGCAGCCACTTATAAAATAATCATTCAGGGCCGGGCGGTGGTGGCGCACGCCTTTAATCCCAGCACTCGGGAGGCAGAGGCAGGCGGATCTCTGTGAGTTCGAGGCCAGCCTGGTCTCCAAAGCGAGTTCCAGGAAAGGCACAAAGCTACACAGAGAAACCCTGTCTCAAAAAACCAAAAATAAATAAATAAATAAATAAATAAATAAATAAATAAATAAATAAATAAAATAATTATTCAGAGGCTTAATAGTAATTACACACTGGATGACCTACGGCTAAGAATTCTTGCTGGCTAGCTCTTTCATCTTAAATCAACCCATTTCTATTCATCTATTATTGCCATGTGGCCATGGTGTTACCAATGCTGCCACACTGCCCCTTGGGCGACAGGCTGGCATCTCCCCTGCCTCTGCCTTTCTTCTTCCTGTCTCTCTCTTGGATTTCCTGCCTGGCTACAATCTGACTCACCCATAGGCCAGAGCAGCTTCTTTATTAACCAATCATAGCAACACATATTCACAGCATGCAGAAAGACATCCCACAGCACTTCCCCTTTTCAGTCTCATCAAGAAGGAAGGTTTTGACTTTAACATAGTAAAATTACACATAATAGAACAGTTATCAAGCAAGAACTATATTTACAATATCTAGTCTATTTGTATTTGGCAAAATTAAGAAAATATTCTATCATCTGTCCTATATTTGTGAGTCTAAAGCTTCATATCTAATTTATCTTTTATCATAACCTAGGAAAATTATAATCATAATTATTTAATCCTCAACTACATCAAAGACCCCAGAAGAATATAATATTACCTAAGTAAACAGGAAGAGCATTGTAAGCAATTTCCAAAAATCTAGAATGACAGAGACAGCTGCCTGCCTAGACAGTCACCCAAAGTTCCTCTGCAATATTGGGGCATCCGTCTTCAGCCTATAGGCCTAGAGTCTCTGGCAGACTTTTTTTTTTTTTTTTTTTTTTTGGTTTTTCGAGACAGGGTTTCTCTGTGTAGCTTTGCGCCTTTCCTGGATCTCACTCTGTAGACCAGGCTGGCCTTGAACTCACAGAGATCCGCCTGCCTCTGCCTCCCGAGTGCTGGGATTAAAGGCGTGCGCCACCACCGCCTGGCTTTTTCCATTTTTTAAAATTTTTTTTGGGGGGGACTTTTTTTTTTTCATGACAGGGTTTCTCTGTGTAGCCCTGGCTGTCCTGGAACTCACTTAGTAGCCCAGGCTTGCCTCGAACTCACAGAGATCCATCTGGCTCTGCCTCCTAAGTGCTGGGATTAAGGGCGTGCGCCAACACCGCCCAGCTGAATCTGTCTTTTGTGTACCTATAATCCTTTTCTGGTCATTGCAAACTGCAGCGTGGCTAAGATTGAAGTGGCATCCGTGGCTGCTGACTCCGCCCACTTCAGCTTCCCAAAATGTTTGAGGTATCCAGGAGAGTCATGCTTACCCTTACAACTCTGGGGTCCATGCCGCCATCAGGTAGTGTGCAGCTGGCTCATGAACCCTTTTTGTCTGTATGGGTAAAGGCTAAATCCACCGTGCAGCATGCGGCACAGCTTGGAGACAGCTCTGTGTACCGAGGTGAGGCGGGAATCCTTCATGCTCTAGCTCACAGCTTGCCTGAGAGACAGAACTAGGAAGCTGTTTTTCCGCTCCATTTTAGAATTTTTTTTTTTTTAATCTTTCTCAATTTTTTGGTGGAAAATCTTGCTACCATGTTTGGGCGCCAAGGGTAGTCAAAAGATTTCCTGTGTCCCGCCCAGCCCATGGTCTGGACAAATCTCTCCCACTCTTCCCGCAGCTTCTTGCTTCCAAGTAAACACACAGAGGCTTCATAGTAATTACACAGTGGATGACCTACGGCTAAGAACTCTTGCTGGCTAGCTCTTTCATCTTAAATCAACCCATTTCTATTCATCTATTATTGCCATGTGGCCATGGTGTTACCAATGCTGCCACACTGCCCCTTGGGCAACAGGCTGGCATCTCCCCTGCCTCTGCCTTTCTTCTTCCTGTCTCTCTCTTGGATTTCCTGCCTGGCTACAATCTGACTCACCATAGGCCAGAGCAGCTTCTTTATTAACCAATCATAGCAACACATATTCACAGCATGCAGAAAGATATCCCACAGCACAAGGCAAACGTTATTAACAATCTCAGAGTGTCCATGTGAACAAATATCCCGAAACATTTGTCCACAGTAATGGCATTGCTGGTGCACATGTGTTTTGAAGATAATTCTCAAATATTACACAGCACCCACATTATTTAACACGCCTCTAGCTTGTGACAGATTCTGTTGCCCATGCTCCTGCCAACACTTAATATGTTCTTTTTCTTTGATATTATTTTTAAAATTTTTATTCCTGTGTGTGTTTGTTTTGTGTGTGTGTGTGTTATGTGTTTGTTTTGTGTGTGTGCATGTGTGTGTGTTGTGTGTGTGTGTGTGTGTGTTTTGTGCACACCACCTGTGTGCAGTACCTGCAGAGGCCAGAAGAGTATGTTGGGTCTCCTGGAACTGGAGTTACCCATGTTTATGAGCCACTGTGTGGGTGCTGGGAACAGACCCTGGTCCTATGGAAGATTAGGCAGGGCCTTAACTACTGACCGTCTGCAGCCCCTGCTTTTATTTATTTTATTTTATGTGCATGTTATTTTACCTGCATGCATGTCTGTGTGAGGATGTTGGATCCTGTGGAGCTGGAGTTACTGTATGGGAGCTGGGAATTGAATGAAGGTCCCCTGCAGAAGCAGCCAGTGCTCTAACCACTGAACCATCTCTCCATCCCTAACAGTTGTTTTCTTCTTTTCCTTTCTTTTTTTTTTTTTTTTTCAAGACAGGGTCTCTGTGTAGTCCTGGCTGTCCTGGAACTCACAGAGATCTGCCTCCCTCTGCCTCCCAAGTGCTAGAATTAAAGGCGTGTGCCACCACCTCCTGGCTATAGGTATTTTTTAAATAAAATATTGTAAGTATAGATACTTTTTTTGGTTTTTTGTTTATGTGTGTTAGTATTTTTGCCTGCATGTATGTCTATGTGAAGGTGTCAGATCCCCTGGAATTAGAGTTACAGACAGTTGTGAGCTGCCATGTGGGTGCTGGGAATTGAACCTGGGTCCTCTGGGAAAGCAGTCAGTGCTCTTAACCACTGAGCCATCTCTCCAGCCCCTAGATACTTTTTTATAAAGGAAGTAGTATTTACTAGAAAACACCTCCCACTGTAAGATCTGCCAGCTCACTTTTGGTCCTCCAGACCCACGCCCTGGCCTGTGTGTGATGTCCCAGCCTGATCCCCGAGCAGCGGTAGTGGCTGGCCTTGCCTTTATCACTCAGCCGCAGCCGGGGTGGGGACTGCGGCCACAAGAGAGTTCCTTCAGCCTGCAGGGCCTTGCTGAGTCAGATCCGCTGGGGCTCTGAGATCTGCGAGTCAAACACTCCCAACCTTTTGATTGTTAGCCTAGCCATTAACAGCTGGACCGTCTGTCCAGCCTTCTTCCCCTTTTTAAATTGTTATTGAGTGATTTGGTGATGTTTTTGGTTTTTGAGTCAGGGTTTCTCTGTGTAGCCCTGGCTGTCCTGGAACTCACTCTGTAGACCAGGCTGGCCTCGAACTCACAGAGATCCGCCTGCCTCTGCCTCCTGAGTGCTGGGATTAAAGGCGACATCAAGACCCACCTTTTTTCTTGTTTTTTTTTCAGTCTCACACTGTAGCCCAGGCTGGACTCTGACTTACACTAATCCTCCTGTCTCAGCTCCCCAAGTACCGGGATGATAGTTGTGTGCTATCATGCTTGCTTGATCTTTTAAAAATTGTAAACGGCGTTTCAGTTTGTTTCCTGTGTGCTTGTTGATGGACCTTCTGGGGGCGGGGGGATGGTGCCCTCGTAGGGTCAAAGGACAACCTTGGAAGTCCGTTTGCTCCTTCTACCGTGGGTCCCAGGTCATCAGGCTTGGCAGCAAGCCTCTTCTGGCCCTTGTCCTCTGTGTCCCAAGTCCTATCTGTGGACACACTGACACAGTGACCCAGCTTAGCAGGTCTGCATGCTGAATACCAGGTCCAGAACGGTTCCTCTGCAGCTAGGCATGGTGGTCATGTGGGCGGCTGAGGCAGAAGATCCTTAGTTTCAAGCCAGCCTGGGCGCCAGAGCTAGACCCTGTTTCAAAACAGAAACTATGGGCAGGAAAGACGACTCGGTGGGTACAGATGTTGCCCACTAAGCTTGCTCACCTGAGTTCAAACCCCAGGACCCACCAGGTGTAAGAACTGAACCTGCTCATACTCAACCTTGCCTCTGACTTCACAACGGTGTGTGGCTGGGGGCGTGGTCAGGGTGGAGCCCCGCCCAGAATCCCCAGTGAAGGGCTGGGGGCGTGGTCAGGGTGGAGCCCCGCCCATAATCGCCAGTGAGGGGCTGGGGCGTGGTCAGGTGGAGCCCCGCCTAGAATCCCCCAGTGAGGGGCTGGGGGCGTGGTCAGGGTGGAGCCCCGCCTAGAATCCCCAGTGAGGGGCTGGGGGCGTGGTCAGGGTGGAGCCCCGCCTAGAATCCCCAGTGAGGGGTTGCGGGCATGGTCAGGGTGGAGCCCCGCCTAGAATCCCCCAGTGAGGGGCTGGGGGCGTGATCAGGGTGGAGCCCCGCCTAGAATCCCCCAGTGAGGGGCTGGGGGCGTGGTCAGGGTGGAGCCCCGCCTAGAATCCCCAGTGAGGGGCTGGGGGCGTGGTCAGGGTGGAGCCCCGCCTAGAATCCCCCAGTGAGGGGCTGGGGGCGTGGTCAGGGTGGAGCCCCGCCTAGAATCCCCAGTGAGGGGCTGGGGGCGTGGTCAGGGTGGAGCCCCGCCTAGAATCCCCAGTGAGGGGCTGGGGGCGTGGTCAGGGTGGAGCCCCGCCTAGAATCCTCCAGTGAGAGTCTGGGGGCGTGGTCAGGGTGGAGCCCCGCCCAGAATCCCCCAGTGAGGGGCTGGGGGCGTGGTCAGGGTGGAGCCCCGCTCAGAATCCCCCAGTGAGGGGCTGGGGGCGTGGTCAGGGTGGAGCCCCGCCTAGAATCCCCAGTGAGGGGCTGGGGTGTGAAGCTCCTTCCCCAAGTCCCCAAGACCCTAGGTTCTCTCCCCAGTGACACATAGGAGTAAAACCCACAGCAGTGTCCATCTTGAGCACCTAATACATAAGCTCCCTGGTGCTGAAGAAAAATTCAAGGCACCACTACTCTCCCCATTTTGCAGAACGCTTACAAGCTGAGACACTGATTACGAAAAACAAATCCTGCAGGAGAAACCAACCCAATTTCCAGTAAATGGTTCCTCTTTTCTGTTGCCAAGTTTAGCAGAGGCTCCCACCCCCAAAACCAACACGGAAACCTAACCCTAACATCCGGGATCCTCGTTTGAGTTTCTTATTTTATTACATTTTATGTCTTCACTGTGTGTTTTGTGTGTGCACATGTGCGGAGGTCAGAGGACAATCAGCGTCAGTTCTGTCCGTCCGCCGTGTGGGTCCCTGGGATCAAATTCAGGTTGCCACCCTTGCCGGAAAGCACCTTCATCCACCCAGCCACCTCACCAGCCCCCGAAAGGGGAGCGTGTGCCTGTCTAGCACACCTAGATCTTCTTCTAGCTGGCTGGGGCCAGTCATGAGTCTGACTGGTGCTGCTGAGGTCAGGAGAGGGCGTCAGATCCCCCGGAGTTGTATTTATGGATGTTTGTGAAAAGCCATGTGGGTCCTCTGCGACAGCACTCAGCACAGCTCCAGGCCAGCCTGGTCTACAGAGCGAGATCCAGGGCAGCCAGGGCTGCACAGAGAAACCCTGTCTCAAAAACAAACAAAACAGCAGCCAGCCGCACTCTAACCACTGAGCGTCTCTCCAGCCTCCGACTGAAATCTTGATGCTCCAGAATCCAAGATTCACAGCTTGGAGTGTGTGAATCGTTTTACACGCTCATGCACCTCCACCACCTGATCTTAGTCATTACTGTGGATGGAATCAGGGGCCTCTGGAGTGCAAGCCTGGCTTCTACCCACTTTGCTAATTTTTTTTTTTTCTTTTCTTTTTTCTTTTTTTGGTTTTTCGAGACAGGGTTTCTCTGTGTAGTTTTGGTGCCTGTCTTGGAACTCACTCTATAGCCCAGGCTGGCCTCGAACTCACAGAGATCCCCCTGCCTCTGCCTCCCGAGTGCTGGGATTAAAGGCGTGCACCCTGATCACGCCCCCAGCCCCTCACCGGGGATTCTAGGCGGGGCTCCACCCCTAAGCTGTACCTCCCAACAGTTCAAAGAAGCCTCGGTCACCATCAGACCGGAGGTTCTCTCAGTGGTACACCTCTGTATGTGCGACCCTGTCTGTATTCAACCCTAGCACAAAACGATCACAGACCCGTGCAAGGAAGTGTGGTCTAAAAGTAGCAGTTCCGATTTCTCATGTTTGAGGTTATGTTCACCGTGTGGGTGCGGGCACTCTCAGAAGGTCACTGCTGTGGGTGCTGGTGACTGATCCTGGATCCTCTGCAAGAGCAGTAAATACTGCTGAGCCATCTCTCCAGGCTCGGGGAGGTAGTGGTTTGGTTTGGTCAGTCTGAAAAGCTCACCTCCGAAGATGCGAACTGCTCGTGAATTAGCTTGGGGGGGGATGGAGAGTATTGCTTGGTGCACACGAGGTTCAGTCTCCATCAGAGTCTGTCCCCGTTGAACAGCTGAGAACTCTGCTTCTCCTTCCCACGTGCAAATGTGTTCCAAACCCAAAACTAGTTCTGATTTCAACCCGGAAGTGAAATATGGTTGCTTAAGTCAATTTCTAGTTCTGATTTCAACCTGGAAGTGAAATACGGTTGCTTAAGTCAATTTGCTGTTCGAATAGGCTATATTTGACCAAGTTTAGTCTCAAAAGACTGTATTAGGCCAGCCCGGGATACTGAATGAACTCCAGGACAGCTGGGGCTACTCACAGAAACACTGTCTTGGAAAAAAAGATGCTTTTATATGTGTTTTGTCTGCATGCATGGCTGTGCACCGTGTGGGTACAGGTGCCCACAGAGGTCCGAGGGGGTGTGAGATCTCCCAGAACTGGCGTTAGAGACAGTTGTGAGCTGCCATGTGGGTGCTGGGAACTGAATACAGGTCCTCTGGAAGAGCAGCCAGTGCTCTAACCTCTGGAGTTCTCTCTCCACTCACTCATTTTCACTATTTTTTAATATGTGTATATTTGTGTGGTTCAGTGTGAGTACCTGCCTGTGAGTGTCTGAAGAGGACAGAAGCCGGAGTCCTGCTGACAGGATCTGGTGAGCCGCCTCTTCAATTATTATTTATTTATTTATTTTTAATGTGGGTGCGCGCTCAGGTGCTCTTGGAGGCAAGACCACGATGATGCTGGATCACTACATGGATGCTGGAAACCAAACTTGTCTTCTTACAAGAGCCGTGAGGACTCTTAGCCACTGTTTCTTCTCTAAAGATGACTGGATTTTTGTTGTTTTTTGAGACAGGGTTTCTCTATGGAGCTCTGGCTACTCGCTCTGTAGACCAGGCTGGCCTCGAACTCACGGAGATCCGCCTGCCTCTGCCTCGGGAGGACAGGTTAAAGGCATGGTCACTACTGCTCAGCTAAGTTTCTGAATTTTATCTATTTATTTAAAGACATGGACTTTTCTGCAGTCCATGCTGATTTGGAACTCACAGCAATCCTGCTGCCTCAGCTTAGAGGTGTGGTCTGCACCACTGAACGGACTTTTCCTGAATTCTGATTTTTGTTTGGATCACACTGTGAGTTTGGAAGGCGGTGGTGGCTCACGCCTTTAATCCCAGCACTCGGGAGGCAGAGGCAGGTGGATCTCTGTGAGTTCGAGGCCAGCCTGGGCTACAGAGCGAGTTCCAGGACAGCCTGGGCTACACAGAGAAACCCTGCGTGTGGGGGGTGGGGGGGGGAGGGAGAAAGAAAGAAACCCTGGGGGGATGGAGGGAGTGGGGAAGAAAGAGAGAGAAAGGACATGAAAATAAGAAATGAAACGGGGGAAAACCTTCAAACTGGGTTTACGACAAAATATTCCGCTTAAATGTTTTTAAAATTTTGCTTCAAGTTTTGCTTAAATTTGACTTGAAACATTTCTGTAGACTGGAATCATCTTTTTTAATATTTAACTTAATTTTCTTTTAGCGTCATTATTCATTAGTACAAGGTCATCAGAATAATTTTCGGGTAGGGGGATGGGCGCTCGGCAAGCCGCCTGGCGCAGCCTCATGCAGTCAGGCGGTCTGGGGCGGGGTCCCGTGCATGGAGGGGCCATAATGGCGTGCGGCGGAGGAGGTGACAGACGCCACAATCGCGGCCCGCAGCTCCGGGTCCTGGCGCGGGGCTGAGGACCCCAGGCCTGGCCGTGGGGGCTGGGCTGGGCGGGGCTCTGCGTCGTGTACGGCGACTTCGCCGAGGCCCCGCCCCCTCCCACGCCACAAAAGCTCGAGGGCGGGCTCATCGGCGCTCCAACCAATCCTCGGTGGAGCCAGTGCCGTCCATTTTTGTACATTGACCAGTCAGAGTCTCGTAGGGGCGGGACGCGTCCGCTTCTTCCTGTCTTGCCTCCCGCAGAGTGACGCCAACACGCGAGGGCGGGATTCTCCGAGCGCCAACCAACCACCAACGGGAGCCTTCCGTCTGTTTTTCCATTCCCGCCAATCAGAGGCCGGAGGGGGCGGGACGCGGTTGGTTTTTTCCGGGCGTCCGCCGCGGCCCCACCCCGTTTCTCCACCGCCGCACGCGGTCGCGCTCACGCCTGCGTGTAGGGGCGTGGCCTGCGGGGACGACGCGTATAAATGCGGGCGTCGGCGCCGGCGCCATTTTGCGAACGGCGAGCAGCGGCGGCGGCGCGGGGAGTGCAGCGGAGGTTTTGCTGGTTTCGGACCCCAGCGGCCGGATGGTGAAATCCTCCCTGCAGCGGATCCTCAACAGCCACTGCTTCGCCAGAGAGAAGGAAGGGGACAAACGCAGCGCCACGCTCCACGCCAGCCGCACCATGCCGCTTCTCAGTCAGCACAGCCGCGGCGGCTGCAGCAGCGAGAGGTGAGCGCCCTGCCCCCGCCGCCGCGAAGCCTCCGGGAGCGCCGTCCGCGCAGGCCCGGGAGGGCAGCGCCGTCCGCGCAGGCCCGGGGCGGGGTGGGCCTCGGGGCGCCAGATAAGTCTCGTCAGCGCCAGATCCGCCCCTTTGTGGCGGCCACGATCGCGCCGGGGGCGGGGCGGGGCGGGGCCTGCGGCGCGGGGCCCGGGCCCGGGCTCGGGTTTGCGATTCGAGCGGAATTAGGGAGTCGCGGGCTGAGGACTGGGGGTCGGGCTTGGGGTTCGGATTCAGGGGCTTGCGAGCGGAGCCCACGATTTGGGGAGGACCCGGGAAGGGGACTGGAGACCCGATCCGACGTCAGGTGGTGGAGGGTCTGGGGTTAGATTGGGGGAGGGCGCGGCTTGCCAGGCCGTGTGTCCTGCAGAGCAGGGGCTCCCTTCCAACTGGAAGGACTCTGCAGAAGTCTCGGATCTCGGGTGCTGTCGGGTCCAGGTTGAGGACTCATTTCGTGGTGGGAGAGTCTGGGATCTGGTCTGGGGTTTTCAGGGAGGACCTTGTGTGGGTTTAGGGGTGGCAGTTAGGGGAGAGGTTGGGACCAGATTTATGGTTTAGTTTGCATCTGGTGTTTGCCTGTTGATGACTCGGGTACTGTGGGTGGACTTGGGGGGTATTTGTTTTGTTTTTGATGTATAGAGAGCATCTCTCTCCTGTGGGGGGACTTGGGTATGTTGTGGGAGGACTTTGAAAGTGATGAGGTTTTGGGGGGCGTGGAGTGGGTGGTTGGGGTGGCAGGGTGTGAATGTCTGGGTCCCAGGAGAGGGAGCGGGTGGAAGAGCCCGGCTCTGGGCGGGTGTGGACTGGGTCCACTTGGGCTTTGAAGTCTGCAGTGGCTTGGGTGAGATGGAGGAGGGTCTCACCTGAAGGATACAGGATGGGGACTAGTTTGAAAAGGGCGGAGGTAATGGTGGGAGGGCTTTGGGGTGACTGAGGACTCTGATATGGGCTGTGCTGGGTCCTATTGGGTGAGAGTGGGAAGGGGAGGGGACTTGGTTCTCTGTGACTCCAAAGCTTAAGTGAGGTGTTGGGTGAAGTGGAGGCTGAGGAGGAGGGCGGGACTTTAAGAGGGGCTGGGCCTGAGCTGTAGAGAGGAGGAGGTGGCCTGGTATGGGAGGTTGCCTTGGCAGCATGGGGGGCAGGATAGCCCAGCTCCCTGCTGTGGACCACAGTGCTGAGGTGACACCGCCTGAGGCCCTGATGGGGCCCTGCTTTACTCCAGAAGGGGCAGAGCCGCAGAGGTGAGGGCAGTGAGCTAGGACCACCGTCCTCAGTGGCTGTGGAGTGGGGAGTCTGGGGAGCCCAGTGACTTACTGCCCTTGGGCACTGTCTCCTGCAGTTCTAGGGTCGCCCTCCATTGCTGTAGTAACCTGGGTCCGGGGCCTCGGTGGTGCTCCTGATGTCCCTCACCCACCCCTGAAGATCCCAGGTGGGCGAGGGAACGGTCAGCGGGATCACAGTCTTTCAGCTAGCGTCCTCTACTCCGTAAGTACCTGTGGGGCATGCGTCCCGGTGCCGGCCACTGCACGGTAAGCTGGCCATCCTGACAGCCCTGCTCCCCCAGGACGAGCGGCTGAATGTGACAGAGGAGCCAACGTCTAACGACAAGACCAGGGTCCTGAGCATCCAGTCCACGCTCACGGAGGCCAAGCAGGTCACCTGGAGGGCAGTGTGGAACGGTGGTGGCCTCTACATCGAGCTCCCGGCTGGGCCTCTGCCTGAGGGCAGCAAGGACAGGTGGGCCACTTTCCTGTGGGGCTGTAGGGGGTCTGGGGTCTGGTGGCTAATGGCCACATGCTCTCCTCAGTTTCGCAGCTCTCCTGGAGTTCGCGGAGGAGCAGCTCCGGGCCGACCATGTTTTCATCTGCTTCCCCAAGAACCGTGAGGACAGAGGTGGGTGTTGCTGCGGGCTCCCCAGGGAGGGAAGCTCTGGCACCCCAGGCTCTGACCCTGTGTCCCCCACAGCCGCCCTACTCCGAACCTTCAGCTTTCTTGGCTTTGAGATTGTGAGACCCGGGCATCCCCTCGTCCCCAAGAGACCCGATGCTTGCTTCATGGTCTACACGCTGGAGAGAGAGGACCCGGGCGAGGAGGACTAGGTGCCAGCCCTGCCCAGTGTCCCTGTGCCCTCTCCTGGGTTTGTCCACATGTCGTGATTGTGCAGAATAAACGCTCACTCCATTAGCGGGGTGCTTCTTTGAGCTGAATGCTGTGTTTGTCATACTCAAGTGTTGGCTTTAATTCTAAATAAAGGTTTCTATTTTACTTTTTTTATTGCTGTTTAAGGTGGTCAGGTGACCTGTGCTAGAGCAGCCTCCTTTGAAGCCTGGCAGAGATAGATAGTGTCACCTCCCTGGCTCAAACCCAATAAAGTGATCTTGCTCACCCGTCTTGTGTCTGTGTCCTGCCTCTGGGGCTGGGTTGGGCTCCTGTCGGCTGTGGCTCAGAACCAGGGAGGGTTCTGGGATTTTGCAGCCCTGGCCTCCAGGCGCTGCTGAACCACTGCATACATGGCTGGTAGGGCTGGGGTGTCCTGGACCGTTGTGAAGCTGTGGAGTCTGACAGCTTCCCAGGTGACTGGCTAAAGGTGGCTGTGATGTACTTCCACAGGGTTGAAGTGTCACCTGCTGGCCACGGTGGGGTGTGGGAGACAGGTTGGGCAGGAGCTGTGTGCTCGGCTGTCTGGGGTGTAGACATGGGTACTCTTGTCACTGGAGTGGTCTCAGGTTGGAGCTGGGTTGTAGGTAGGACATAGGACTTCAGTTACAGACAGCATTTGTTTGTGGTGGGCTAAAGGACCCCTGACCTCTGCTGTGTAAGCCCCTTCACCACCTGATGCCATGGTGTCTGGGAGACTAGTGGACAGGACTGAGGTGAGTGTGTGTCTGTCCAAGAAGGGGCCCGAGTTGAGACTAGTGTCATTTTAGGCTGCTGTGTGCTTACTCTGTATAGGCCTGCTCTCCGTGGAGCTCAGCCTTGGGGGGCAGGGCAATGGGTAGACCAGGAGAACTTGGCCTCAGGTGGGGTCTGTGTTGAGGGTCTGTGTGTATCTAGCTGGGAGAAAGGTTAGGCCTCAGCAGTGGCCAGGCAGTCCCAAGTTCCGGGCATCAACCATTTTGGAGTCTCTTCCTCTCCTGGGCACATGGGGGTGCTGTGGGGTTACACATGCTGTCCAGTCACGTAAATGGCTGCCTACCCTCATGGAGACCTGATCCTCTGGCCAGCAGCATAGCTCCTTTGTTCTGTTTTTCAGGTAGGGTATTTCATAGCCCAGGCCAGCCTCGAGCTCCCTATGTAGCCAGGGTGTCCTAGAATTCATGCTCTTCCTGCTCATGAGGGCTGGGGTGACTGGCTTGTGCCACTACCCCAGATTGTCTTGTCTTTTGACCTAGTAGCAATGTATGGTTTGCCTGGGGACCCTGGTAGACTCAGCTGATGACAGGGACCCCCCTCAGGGATCTTGGGGGTCACATGTCCCACTGGACCACCAAGAGCAGTTTCTGAGCTTTCAAGGTCTCAGGAACTTGGCTGGGAGCCTCCAGTCAGATTCTGATGTTGGGGTGAGTTGTTACCTGATGAGGACCTGATAGCCCAGGCCTTTTGGGACAGGTTAGGGCTCGAGGCTCCCCGTTTGCCTGTGGCCAGCTCTCCCTGACCATGGCCTCCCTAGGAAACTGTAACAAGGGCACACCTGTCATCCCCAGAGGGCTGGGACGGGGAGATTTGTGTTACAAGCTGGTCTGGTCTACACAGCCAGACTAGAAGAAGGGCTAAGCATAGTCTCCAGCAGAAGTGCCACAGGAGCCTGAGGACCCCCTTTCTATCCGGAAACACTTGGGAGGGGAGACAGTCACTCCCCTAAAAAGATGTACTCACAGATGTGCCTGGTAGCTTTGCTGAGGTAAACAGTTCATGTGTGCAGGGTTAACGGCATGCGGAGCCAAGAGATGTTAGCCAGACAGCGGGTCTCCCAGCAAGGCAGAGACCCTGGCACTTCCCCTCCCTCTCCCTTCTCCCTCTGGAGACAGCATCTCTCTGTGTAACTGGCTGGCCACAAAGATCCTCTAGGTTAAAGGTGGATGCCACCATGCCTGGCAACTTTGAATGCTTTGAGTTTTGTATGCAAGTGTATGTGTGCCATGTTATGTGGGGTTGCCTGAGGGGACCCCGGGCATTGGATCCCCTGGAGCTGGAGTCACAGGCCAGCCAACACGGGTGCTGGGCCAGACTCAGATCCTGCAAAGCCATGCATGCTCTTAGCCGCTGCTGAGCTGCTCTCCAGCCCGAGCTCCCTCCTGCTGAGGATGGACTCGGTTTCACATGCTAGGCAACTGCTTGCCACTGACCACACCCTCAGCCACCCTCAAGCCAGGCCTATCTCATAACATACAAGTTGGCCTTGAAGTAATCTTGCCTCAGTCTCCTAAGTAGCTGGAATAACAGTTTGGGAACATGTTTTCTTTTCTTTTTTTTTTTTTCATTTTTCTTTATTAAGACATTTTCTACTCAATCCATATACTATCCACAGATTCCACCCCTGCCCCATGTTTTCTTCTTGTTTGGACCATAAATGCCCTATATGGGGCCTCTGGGTTGTGGCTTCTTCCTGGGCCCGGGTAGCCGCCCCCACAGTGGGTGGCTGGAGTTACTCTTGCTGTTATGGAGATTTGGGGGCACATGCAGGCAGAGCATGTGCACAGCTAGGGTGCCTTTTTTTTTTTTTTTTTTTTTTTTAGATTTTATTTATTTGTTATGTACACAGTGTTCTGTCTGCATGTATGACTGCAGGCCAGAAGAGGGCACCAGATCTCATTACAGATGGTTGTGAGCCACCATGTGGTTGCTGGGAATTGAACTCAGGACCTCTGGAAGATCAGTCAGTGCTCTTAACCTCTGAGCCATCTCTCCAGCCCTAGGGTGCCTTTTGAGGAGACGGATGAAGTCCTTTGCTCCAGGGACCCCCTGAGATGGAGGTGACCCCTGGACTCTAGCTCTGTGACCCCACCTTAATGGTGCTCTGTGGTCATCGTGGGCTGCTTGCCTTCCCTGGACTTATTTCTCCCCTAGGAAATAGTGCAATCATCTTTCAGGACACTAGGAATTACCCACTCCAGGTCTGGGACAGGGATAGTGTCCAGCCCAGAGGACATCGGGAGGAAACAGATGAGCCACTGTACACACAGGGCCTAGTCCCAAAGAACTCAGCCCCAAAGCCAGGTCCCCTTGACAAGGGAAAGTGTCAGACCCAAGTGGGAAGGAATACATGGACAGCTGTTAGGCCAGGCCCAGGATGGGGCAGGGGCCTTCCCAGGGCCACCCCTCACCTCTGGCACCCTCAAGGATGGGATGTTGTGGAGACAGAAGCCAGGAGTTGAGACCCTGAAGTGAGTAAGCCCTGGGGCAGGGTAAGGGAGGTGCAAAGATTGTCACCCAGCACGAAGGAGGGGGAGGTAGAAGAATCCCAAGTTCAAGGTCATCCTCAGCTATATGGCTACATGAGTTTCTGTTTAAAGAATAAAGCCCGGTGATGGTGGAGCACACCTTTAATCCCAGCACTCGGGAGGCAGAGGCAGGTGGATCTCAGAGTTCGAGGCCAGCCTGGTCTACAGAGTGAGTTCCAGGACAGCCAAGACTACACAGAGAAACCCTGTCTCAAAAACAAAAACCCCCAAAAGAATAAATTATAAAAAGACAGCCTAGTGTCTCAGAGCCAAGAGCTGTGGAGACTTCTCGTTAGGGGAACTGCAGAGGAGGCAGTGCATCCTGCGACCTTCCCCTTTCTGAGGCTCATAGTCTCCTTGGTGGGGCCACCTAGGAAGTCCTTGGTGCCTCTGTCCAACTACAGAGCTTGTGGGCTGTCTGCCAGAGAACTCTCCCAGCCCTGTTCTGCCCTGCTGCGTGGCCACAGGAGAATCGCTGTCCCTCTGTCCACGGTAAGGGTATCTCCCACATCCTGTCTCCCACATTCTACCACGGCCACCTACACTTTTCCAGTCTTTTCCAACTTATATTCATTTTTATTTTGAAACCATTTCTTGTAGCCCACCTGCCCGGGAGCTCCTGAAGCTTCTGCTGAGATGACAGACATGTCCCACAGCTGTCGTCCGAAGTTTCTGTCCTACCCACCAGTTCCCGAATATCCAGCAGCTGCTTCCCAAATAATTGACTCAGAGGCTTAGTATTCCTTGTAAATGCTCGGCCGGTAGCTCAGGCTTATTACTAACTAACTCTTACACTTAAATTAACCCATATTTCTATGTGTTTAGCCATGTGGTTTGGTACCTTTTCTCAGTAAGACATTCTCGTCCTGCTTCCTCTGTCTGTCTGGTGACTGTGTCTGCCCTTCCTCTTCCCAGAATTCTCCTAGTCTGGTCACCCGGCCTACACTTCCTGCCTGGCTACTGGCCAGTCAGCATTTTATTAAACCAATAGGAGTAACTAATCTTTACGGTGTACAAGAGCACTATCCCACAACACATAGCTGCTGCTGACACCATTTGTCTGAGGTGAGGTAGGTGAAGAGCCCCAGCCTCAGCCCTGAGGTCTCTGACGGTTCAGCCTCCAGTTTGTTATGTACCTAAGGCTGACCTTGAACTCCAGATCCACCTCCCCAGTGCTGGGTTGACCACAGTGGTCTCTGCCAACTCCAGCTTCTCTCCTGGGTCACCCTTGCAGCCAGCGCCACCTAGCTTCCCAACCCTGAGGGAGGGACCCGGCCACACTGCCTCCCACGCCCACATGGGAATAATAATAAAAACCTTTTGTATTAAATCATTTTGTTTTATTGGGTTTCAGTCAAACACAGCGGGGTGAGGATAGAGGTTGGGAATGGGGAACCCCAGTGTAACGCACTGACATTTTGTGACCCCTAACCCTGCCGAGTGCACCCCTCCTTGTCTTTTAATGACTCTAAAGGCACTTGGATTTCGTTGGTGGTTGTTTTGAGGGCCCTCAGGGTTGCCATGGCAACGGGCTAAGAGGCTACTCCAGGACTAAAGGGGTCAGTCCTGTCCGGCTCAGGGGTGGAGTCTAGAAATGCCATTCCGCCCAGTCACTGGTGTCCTGTGGACCAGCTTGTGTGTGGTGCAAGGGTTGGGAACGGCAAGGCCAAAGGGTCCCCCCATGTTCCCAGCCAAGTTCAGACCAGCCACGCTTGGTCTGAGGCTTCGATTGCATGGGCTTGCCTTTCTCTCTGGACACAATCGGGAGGGCTCTGCGAGGCCTGGCCTCAGCACACAGGGCAAAGGCTGCCCGCTCAGATCTGTAACGGAAGACACCGAGGTGCCCAGATGACCACAGCTGCCACAGCTGGGCAGGAGGAGAGCCGCAGTCTGTCTTTCCCCAGGTCCCCTCCCTCAACACTGCTCTAACCGCAGGGCCAGAGGTGGACACCGGGAGACCCCTGCTGCTCACCGGCCACAGGCGACCACATCTGCCGAGCGAGCGGCAAAGTGGATATGGCTGTCTAGAGGCATTCCTGCAAGCAGATGTCCAGGACAGCTAGGCAGGGCGGAGGCACCTGTAGAGGACATGGGGACATGGCTTCTCCTGGCAGGTGGAAGTTCCTGGTGGGGGACAGGGCTCCTTCAGTGACTCTGAGCCACTCAGCAGGGCCTGGGGGAGCCCTGGGTTGCCTGTTGGCCAAGTAGTGGTGAACAGGAGCTGGGCCAGGGCACACCCTGTCCTCCGAGGGTCCCTGCAGCCCTGGGCCTTGTGTGTGCCCGGCTGTGCCAAACTAAGGCACCTACTGTAAGCACTGTGCCTGTCCGGTGTCCCCAGGGGCCTCCCACCGTAGGCATCGGGGGACCTGACTGCTGAGGCTTTGCCGCCACAGCCTGCACCTGCCTAGGTAACCTTGGGCCTTGAGTGTCCCCAGCCATTGGGGTCCCAGCACAGCAGCCACAGCAGAGGGCGGAAAGGACAGGTTGAAACCGTTAGAAAACACTTCAGGAACTGCAAAAGGTGTGATCTGCTCAAAACAGTCCCGTGGATGTCTACAAAAACGAGGAAGTTCTGCCTCCATGCTTGCCCCTGGAGAAAATATGCATAGGTGGAGATTATCTGGGACTAGATGGAGGCTGAGAGGTTCCCCCACCAGCCCACCGTGGGGTCGGCTCAGATCATCTTCATGTTGAACTTGCGTGCGCCGCCCTGGCCGGCCGCGGCCGTCGGCCCGTCCACCTTGCGGAAGGAATATTCCACGGAGAAGTGATTCTTGTGCTGCCCCCGGCCGCGGCTCCACACGAAGAGCAGCAGGAAGCAGAAGAGGACCACGCCCAGGAAGGTGATGCACCCCATGGCGGTGGACACCAGGATGGTGGTCAGGTCCAGCGGGAACCGGACGCCCACCTGCGTCTCGTTGTGCCCATCGCCCTGGGTCCGGTTGGCAGCCGGCTGGACGGTCAAGGTGGCGAAATATGTGTCGTTTCCTCCGGCGTTGCTGGCCACGCACGTGTAGGTGCCGCTGTCCTGGGGCCGCGTGTCCGCCACGGCCAGCGTGCCCCCGGGCAGCACGCGTGCCCGGCCCCGGCTGGCAGCCGTCACCGTGTGGTGCTGGGGCGTCACCCAGACCACCGTGGGCACCGGCTCGCCCTCGGCCCGGCACAGAAAGCGCACGTCGTCGCCCTCGGTGGCCGTCACGTGCTGCAGCCGCCTCTCCCGGATCTTGGGCTTGCGACACACGAAGTACTCAAAGAGCACCGAGTCCGGGAGGATGTGCAGCGCGTCGCCGCGCACCTCGGCGGGGGTGGCGCAGGCCGGGAGCCTGCCGTCGAAGTTCAGGGTCTTCCGCCTCTGCACGATCCACAGCAGGCGGCAGTCGCAGGCCAGCGGGTTGCCGTCCACGCGCAGCGTCTCGAGCGTGTTCACCGAGTGGAACGTGTTCTCCTCCAGCGTGGACAGCAGGTTGTCCGAGAGGTTGAGCAGGCGGATCTGCCGCAGCCCCACGAAGGCCTGCGGCTCAATGACAGCCAGCAGGGCGCCCGCCAGGTGCAGCTCGCGCAGTCGCACCAGGTCCCGGAAGGAGCCCCGCGGCACGGTGCTGATGGGGTTGTGGGACAGGTTGAGGCACGTGAGGTGGGCCTGCTGTCGCAGCGCGGCGGCCGGCACGGCCGTGATGTTGGTGTGCGTGATGGACAGCGACGTGAGGTTCAGCCCGCGCAGGCTGCCCGGGGCCACCTCCTCCAGCAGCGGCCAGTTGTCGATCTCCAGGTGCGACAGGCCCGGAAGCTTCTGGAAGTTCTGGTCCTCCAGGGCGGCGATGGCCAGGTGGCGCAGGCGCAGGGCGCCCAGGCCCCGCAGGTGGCCCAGCGACTCCGGGGACAGAGAGGTGAGGTTGCAGCGCTCCAGGGTGAGCTCGGCCAGCCCCAGCAGCCCCGCGAAGGCCCTGCGGGAGATGAACACCAGGTCATTGTCGCCCACCTCCAGCCGCTGCAGGCTGCGCAGGTCCTGGAAGCTGAAATCCAGCAGGATGACCAGCTTGTTCTCGCTCAGGTCCAGCAGCGTGAGGCTGTCCAGGTGCGTGAACACGCCGGGCGGGATGAGCTTCAGCTGGTTGCCACGGAGACGCAGGATGCGCAGGCGGGGCAGGTTGGCGAAGGCCCCGGGCTCCACGTGGGCGATCACGTTGTGGTTGAGGTCCAGCTCCTCTAGGGTGGGCAGCGAGGCCAGGTCCCCGGGGTTCAGGCAGCGGATGCGGTTGCGGTTGAGCTCCAGGAGGCGCGTCTCGGCCGGGATGCCTTCGGGGATGGCGGTCAGCCGGCGGCGTCCGCAGGCCACGGTCCGGGTGGACGCAGAGCACTCGCAGCGCGCGGGGCAGCCCGCGGCCAGGGGAGGAGCCGTGGGCAGCAGCAGCAGGTGCAGGCCCAGCATAGGCAGCCAGCAGGTCATGGTGTAGGGTCTGGGCCTAGGGCCGCGCCAGCATCGTCCAGGACACCTGGAATGGGGAAGGGGAGCGTGACATCATTATCCATGGCACTTGGGCAATTCTAATCCCAGCCAGACACACCCAGAGACGCTGACCCACGACTGCACACTCAGGAAATCTCCCCACGGATACCCACGGTGACAGTATACATGACAGAAGCCCATGGCCCACGGACAGACGGCAGAAACGTAGCATGGGCCATCCACACTGGAGCGTGACTCGGCCATGCCGCCTGCAGGGCCACTGAGGACGCTGTGCTCAGCGAAAGACCAGCTCCTAAAGCCCACTCAGCAGGACCCCCGTGCAGCACCCAGAACAGGTGGACGAGGTTAAAAACAAGCTCTCTTGTAGCGCAGGCTGGCCTCAAGCTCACTGTGTAGCCGAGGCTAACTTTGAAGATGGAGGCACAGCTGAGTGATACCTGAGCCTGAGAACCTAAGAAAGACAGGAAGGACCCTGCCCAGCGCCTTGGAGGGACTGAGTATGCCAGGCCTAGTGGACACCCTGGAACTGTGACAGAGGACATCTCCCTCCAAGGACACCCAGTTGGTGACTTATGGTGACCCCATGGCTGTGGGATGCTCTAGGAGTCAGGTACTCTAGGATGGCCCTGACTCCAGGTGTGGACGGAGGGCCAGAGTGGGCAGGATGCTGAGACTTCCTGCAGCGCCTGCCTGGCTAGGCTGGACCAGGTTCCCCCAGACAGCCTGATTGCAGCCCAGACCTAGGGGTCCGGGGTGGGGGAGGGACAGCTGGACTGGGCTGCCTGGCCTCTTTTGCAACATGGTTTTCCATCTGCCAGGCAGGCTATTTATAGCATGTTAGCAGCTGAAGCCCCCCAGGCAAGACCTCTCCGTCTGTGTCAGCCTGCCTGTCTTCTCAGTGTTCAGACTGAGTACGCCCGGCTTGTGAGTACAGAGACTGGAAGGCGCAGGTGCGGAGGAGAGCCCCTGCCAGGAATCCCCCAGTGAGGGGCTGGGGGCGTGGTCAGGGTGGAGCCCCTGCCAGGAATCCCCCAGTGAGGGGCTGGGGGCGTGGTCAGGGTGGAGCCCCTGCCAGGAATCCCCCAGTGAGGGGCTGGGGGCGTGGTCAGGGTGGAGCCCCTGCCAGGAATCCCCCAGTGAGGGGCTGGGGGCGTGGTCAGGGTGGAGCCCCGCCTGGACTCCCCAGTGAGGGGCTGGGGGCGTGGTCAGGGTGGAGCCCCTGCCAGGAATCCCCCAGTGAGGGGCTGGGGGCGTGGTCAGGGTGGAGCCCCGCCCGGAATCCTCCAGTGAGGGGCTGGGGGCGTGGTCAGGGTGGAGCCCCTGCCAGGAATCCCCCAGTGAGGGGCTGGGGGCGTGGTCAGGGTGGAGCCCCTGCCAGGAATCCCCCAGTGAGGGGCTGGGGGCGTGGTCAGGGTGGAGCCCCGCCTGGAATCCTGCCTTCCCTGCTGTCTCTCCGGGGTGTATGCTCACACGTGTGGAGCCCAGAGTAGGATGCCGCCCGCTGCATTCATTCTCCATTTTGTGTTTTGAGACTGTGTCTCTCAGTGGGACCGGAAGTCTGCTGCCTGGGCTGGGCTGTCCAGCCATGAGCCCCAAGGATCCTCCTACTTGTCAGTCGGCTGAGATGCAGAAGTGTGCCCTGTGGCAGCTTCGCATGTGGGTGGTGGGGATTTGAACTCAGATCTCCTGGCTCGTGTGACAAGCCATCCCCGTCACCCCGGCTCACAGCCTTCTGCAAGCCACCGAAGGGCTCACTCCTTGAACCCCTCACAGGTGTGTGGTTTTCTGAGCTGGGGCCTCGGGTGGCCCAGGGTGGCCGGGAACCGTCTATGCGCGTGGTCTGAACACCCAACACTCTGTGTTTCGGCCTCCCAAGTAGCTAGGCTCAGGAAAGAACCTCTAGTTCTGAAAGACAGAGGCACGGACTGGCAGGTCCCTGGTCACCGCCACTGAGCCGCAGCCTCCTCCCTGTGCTATCGGTGGCCCCGCACCCTCTCTGACCCTGGCTTGTCAAAGCTCGGCCACCAGATCCCTCCAGGGCACTGGCAAGTGTTCTCTCTATAATTACTCCACCGCGCGGGGACACAGAGCTGCCCAGCAGGGGCCACTCAGAGGGTGACCTAGTTTTTCAACTCTAACCTCTCCTGGCAGGCCTGGCCCTGTCATCTCCTCTGCGAGTGGGTTAGAAAATCCTCGGGGGTGGGGAGAGGGGGGAGGGGCAGCTATCTGAAGCGACTGTCAGCCCTCCACCTCGGACCCTGCCCCGTATTACTGTAGGCCTGAAGGTAGGGGAGTGGAATCACAGGTGCCTGAATCCCCCTCCCCAGGTGAGGATGCTGGACGCCCCAGGCGAGAGTAAACCCTCTCTGAGCCTCTGAGACCCTGAGCACGCTGCAGGGCCGAAGGCTCCGGACCCCTGGTCCCTGATGACAGCGGGGAATTGGAATTCCAGGGTGGCTCCTGCCACTGGGTCCCGGGCCTCTGGGCTGAGGTCCCTGACGTTGAAGAAGGCCGGGAGAGGGGGTCTAGGGCACTGGGAAGTGGGGTCGTGGGGTGCAGATAGGATGTGGGGCTCACTAGCCCCCTAGAGCGGGCGAGCGAGGCTCTGGCAGGCCTTCACACACACACACACACACCCGTTCCCCTTCCCTGCTCAACCGTTGGGTTCCGTCCCTAAAGCCAGGCACCGTGGTCTAGTCCCTCATGTGGCCACTTCCTCCTCCTGAGACTGACTAGAAAGTCCAGCTTCAATGTGTTGAAATCATCCAGCCATCAGAAGCCCCCCCCCCCCCCCCCCCCCCCCGCAATCAACATGCCGGTCAGTACAGAGCACTCAGCCTAACACGGAGTTCCCCCTGGGCCTTTATAAACCTACGGGCCGCCTGTCTCCTCTATCCAGAGGCGCTCCTCTGTCCTCGGGGACAAACACCCCTCCCTGTCCCTTGTTCCCTTCCCCTTCTCCCTCATCCCTGTCTCCTGTGTCCCCGATCCCTGCCCTCTGTCCCTCGGGGGCAAATACATCCCCTTTGTGCCGAGAACGTGGTCTGGGGGTCCTTTCGCCGCGTGTGGCCTTCGGGGAGAGACGCCCACAAAGCCATCTCTCCAGGTCCTGGTCCTGCCTGGAGTGTCTCACTTTTTTGTGTTCTTGCTGCGGATTCTGAGACACTACAGCCCCAGCAGGCCTGACACTGTCAGCAATCCTCCTGCCTCAGTCTCCCAAGGGTTGACAAGTGTGAGGCAGTAGGACCCGCTGAATGGTCCTCTTTTGTCCTGTGTGCATCACCCCGGGTTCCCCCGAGTCCCACCCCAGGGACAGAGGCCCATCTCCTCACATCCCAGTCTCACACCTGGTGACTTCAGCTGTCCTGACTCCACTCTCACACAGGCAGGAAAGGGGGTGCTTCGCTCAGCCCCCACAGACACCCCACCAGGTGCTGGCAGCTCTGTAAAAAACTAAAAACAAAAAGATATCCCAAACCCACTGGGGGCCGTGTCACACACCTGTTCTCCCAGTGCCCCAGAAGCTGACGCAGGAGGATTGTGAATTTCAGGACAACCTGTAACTTAGTGAGACCCGCTATCAAAATAAAAAAAGTAAGTGGCTGGAGAGATGGTCCAGTGATCAGAGTTCCGAATGCTCTGCAGGGTTCGGGGTCCAGCACCCATGTCGGGGCTCACAACCCCTGTAACTCCGTTTCCAGGGGGCCCAGCGCCCTCTTCTGGTTTCCTGGGACACTGCACACATGTGGTGCAGTCAGACATTCAGGCAACACACCGTACATATAAAATAAATAAATAAATCTGAAGAAAAAATTAGCCAAGCATGGCGGTACATTTCCTTCACCCCAGCACTCGGGAGGCAGAGGCAGGCGGATCTCTGTGAGTTTGAGGCCAGCCTGGGCTACAGAGTGAGTTCCAGGACAGCCAGGGCTACACAGAGAAACCCTGTTTCAAAAACCAAAACCAAAACCAAAAAACCCACAAAACCCATACCCTCCAAACCCAAATAAGTTAAAAACTAAAATTTATATCGGGCGGTGGTGGCACATGCCTTTAATTGCAGCACTCAGGGAGGCAGAGGCAGGTGGATCTCTGTGAATTCAAGGCCAACCTGGTCTACAGAGTTTCAGGACAACATAGAGAAACTCTGTCTCAAAAAACCAAAATAAATAAATAAATAAATGAATAAATAAATCTAATTTAAAAAATGTAAAACAGGGCTGGAGTGTGGCTCAGGGGTGGAGCCCCGCCTAGAATCCCCAGTGAGGGTCTGGGGGCGTGGTCAGGGTGGAGCCCCGCCTAGAATCCCCAGTGAGGGTCTGGGGGCGTGGTCAGGGTGGAGCCCCGCCCAGAATCCCCAGTGAGGGGCTGGGGGCGTGGTCAGGGTGGAGCCCCGCCCAGAATCCCCAGTGAGGGGCTGGGGGCGTGGTCAGGGTGGCGCATTGGCCTAGCATGTGAGAGATGTGGCTTCCATTCCTAACACTGTGAAAATAAAGGATAAACAAAGGGATAGTTTTGTCCCCAAAGGTCCCTGTGAGGCTCTGCTCCAGACAACAGGAGCAGACAGCTGCCCTGTGGACCAGAATCTGGAACCTTCTGGCCTTTCTCACCCCCGCCCCGTGGTGGAAGCCTGGACGCCAGGCTGCCTGGGCTGGCTCATGCGGCCACCATTGAGATCGCCTTCGCTGGGCTTAGGGGGCCTGACAAGCCCGGTGTGGACCCCTGTGCAGGGGACAGCCCAGCGTAAGGCTTCAAGGACACGAGTCATTAATATGCATGAGAAGCCACCGCAGCGGCCTTGGCAGGGCCTGGGAGCCTGGGCCGGCTGCGGGGTCCGGCCTGCCCAGTCCCTGTCCTTCCTGGAGCCCCACGGTTTCCAGCGCACCCCAGGGCCTCTCAGTGCACACAGCAAACACCTCTCACTCAAGGCTCCGCCACCCCAAAGGTACCCGGCTCCAGCCCCGCGGTGTCCACAGACCTGTGTCCTGTCTCCGGGCATTTCCTACCATGGAGACCCACACAGTGGTCTGGCTGCGTCCTGTCCCTGCGACCACTGAGGGTGAACGGACAGAAACAATCTGAACACATAAATCAGCTGAAGGTTTGGAAAACCTCCCGGAAGGAGGTGAATCTGAGGCCAGGGAAGGGCAGCACCTGGGACCGGGTCACCCCTGTGCTGGGTCACCCCTATAGTGTGCCCAGGAGGACTGGGGGTCACCAGTGCCTGGCCAATAGGGAGCCACGGAGGAAGACAGAACTCCGCCAGGAGGCCCGAGTTCCATCCCCGGACCCACACGGTGGAAGGGAGGGAGCACCAACCCGGCCAGTCGTCCTCCGACTGCCACACGTGTGTTCACACATGCACACACAGAGTCCCGACACCCAGGGGTCTGCAACCACGTCCATCTCTCTTGAGCCTCAGTTTCCCATTTTGATGGAAACCAAACAGGGCCCCTGGGCTGCGGTGTGAAGGAAAACTCGGCCTAGCAGCTTCTCCACAGACCGGCCTGCTTCTAGAAGTTTCCACCCGGTGCTGCCTGGATCAGGCGTAGATCTCCAACTCACTCATTCAACGAGCATTTAGTGGATGCCTACTGTATGCCTGGCGCTGTTCTCAGTCTTTATGGAAATGGGACCATCCTGGGCCCCGGGGACCGGTCACCCTCTGTGTGCAGTCAGGACGCTGCCGGTGGGCCCAGGCTGAGAACCGTCCGGGGTCACTGTGGCCCAGTGTCACCTCGAGACGGTCAGGGGAGACGGGCAGAAAGATGTGAAGATTCCGTGACATGGGTTCTCAGAGGGGGGACGGGGCCAGGAGCCACGGGGTGCAGGCCTCCAGACACTGAGACTGGGGACCGGTGCTCTCTGGGCCGCCTCCCCTGCCTGCGTCTGAGGCGGGCCTGTGTCCCTGAGGCAGGGGGAGCCTTCTTCCGGCAGCCTGGGGGACTCTTGCCCAGGGCCACCGTGCTTTGGAGGAGGGAGTGGCATGTGGGTTCCCGGCAGCCCGGCAGGTTCTGTTGCTGGGGGACGAAGGTGCTGCCCGCCCTGGGGTCTAACCTCTGCCACAGCCAGGCTGTGGGACCTGCTCCAGGCCCCCAAGAAGCAGAGGCTACCCCTCCCAGCCCCTCACTCTCTCTGACTACAGATTCTGGGGGCCGCGGGGGGGATCTGACGGAGAAGTGTTCAGTCCACGGGGAGGCAGAGTGCGCTGGGGGATCCCAGGTCCCTTGTCCTCTCTTAGGCCACAAAACACTGAGGCCTGTTGGGAAAGCATGAAGCTCTGTGGTGGCTCCTGTCCGTCACCCCTGGGTCCCCCCACCACAATAAGAGTACAGGGATAAAGTGGGGTGGGGACAGGCCTGGCACACTCCCACGAGCGTCCTCCTCTCTGAGTGCACTTCTGGGGACTCTCCCAGCCCCCCACCTCCAGGGCTGGTCCACTCTTCCGTCCTAGATCTAGGCTCTCCCGGGGCTTTCAATCCACGACAATTCATTAAAGCCCTAATTAACCTCCCATCTGCCATGGGTCCCTGTCCGCCGTCTTGGGGGCCGGGGGGGGCCTCCTGACCCAATTTCTTTAGTAGCTTGTGCCTGAGGGGCGCAGTGGACTCCCCACCACCCAGAGCAGCAGGGAAGGAGAGGAAGGTTCTAGACTTGGGAACTCTTAGCCCCTGGTATGTGCTGTACCCGCTCACCAGCTCGTCCGCTCGCCCGCTCACCGGCCGGAGAGCAGAAATGGCAGCATTCGGGGGACGGGGAGACGAGTCTGGGGGTCAGAGCGAACCCCAGCTCTGCTTCTGCCAAACCCCAACTCCTCAGGGTTCTCAAGGCTCAAGATTGACAGGGGAGGTAGTGGGCGGCTCACCCCGGCTGCCCGCCCCCCACCCCGAAGGTTGCTGGGAAGTTCTGCTGAAAGGCTTCCTACCTGGTGAGTCGCTAGTGACTCAGGATGCCCAGGAGTGACAGCCCCGTGGGTAGAGGCACAGAAACCTCGGCTTTGGGACCTCGTGTGCTCCCACCCTTCCAGGCGCGATCACAGCATGGCTGCATCTGGGGGTGGATGGCGGCGGCCACCCCCACTCTACAGATGGAAACACTGAGGCCCGCCGCGCATGCGTGCTGCATGGGGGGAAGTGGTGGCCTGGATGGAGTGTCAGTTGTAGGAAGGAACCAGGGACGGAGGAGCAGTCAGGAGGCTGAGGGGACCACCCCCAAGCACCCCCATCCTGGGTGCTTCTTCCTCTTTCCCCACCTCACTTGGGTGTCTGTGTGGAGGGGACACCCATGGGTCACCTGACGCCATCCGAGCGGCTGCTGCAGCTCGGAGGGGCCGGGGCCGAGTTTTGAACCCTCAGGACACCGAGGGGTGCTGTTCCCAGCTGAGTCCCTCCACCTCCTCTCACCCCGAAACACCCTTCTTACAATCTCTGTAGCCCGGATGCCTCCTCCAGGGAGCCTTCTTGGGTCACCCTCAGCCTGACAGATCTGCTCTTGCTAAAAGTCTCCACCAGGTTCAAGTCCCAACAGCCCCTCCCCACCACCAAAGGCAGGCACCCGGTGTCCTCAGGAAATGAGGGGTGTCTCCGGCCTGGCCTGGGTTCTAGGTCCCCCCCCAAGAAGCTGCCTGGCACCGACACAGGTTCCCAAATGCACCAGACCCCCAAGTTCTGAGTCCTCCCCACCGGGAGGAGGGGACACCTGTGTCCTAGGGACTCCGGCGTTGGGAGCCCTCACTCTGGAGCTGGGGTGGGAGCACGCACCCGTGTCCAACTGGAACCCAAGCTCTGCGTCTCCCAACTTGTTGAATGGGGCCCAGTGGCCTCCCTGGCCAGGCCCCAGGCCCCAGGGGACACCAGGCCCGGCCTCTGGGATGGGATGGACAGACGCCCCCACCACCCTGGCTGCCCCCGGGACACGGGCCTGCAGAGCGTGTGTGTGGGGTCCGTCTAGCATCCCAGTCCCTCCCTGCGGGAACGGGACCCCAAACACGCGCGAGTCCTCGCGTGCAGACACCCCCCCCCCAATTCATCTCGCGCGCATCGCCCCGCACTGGCTGGCGGGGGATCGCAGGGCGCCAAGCCGCGGCTCCATCCCGGGTGTCCCCCTGCCGCAGTGCGCATCCCCATTCCGCCGTTCCCCGGGGTGCTCCCGGAGCTGAACCCCTCAATCCCCTCGACTCTGCATTCCCGGAGGCGGAGAGAACCCTGAAGTTTCCCGGGGGCGCAGAGGGGCTGGAGGGGAGCGCGCGAGGGGGGCTCGAGGGGGGTCCCCGGACTGCCGCGGTGCCACTCACCTGGGCGGCTCCGCCTCGGACAGGGCGCGGGGGCCGCTCGGAGCCGCCACGAGCCGCCGCCGCCGCCGCCACCGCCGCCGCCACCACCGCCTCCCGGGCTCCGCCGTGCGCGTCCCCGCCGCGCATCCCCGTGCGCATGGTCAGGGAGCGCGCGGGCTGCAAGGGGCGCGCGCGACACGTGTTGGAGCAGGTCCGGGGCAGATGGGGACTCAGCCCCCAGGCACCCCGAGTGCCTGGCACCTCCCGGTCCTACGGGCCTCCGCAGACACTGAGTTCCGGGAAATGCTTGGGGGCTCCCCAGATACGGCAGGTTGTCCCGTTGGAACCTTCCGGAAAGCGCCAACCCCTCCACTGTCCCCTCCCTCCCAGGCCAGGCCTCCAGCGTCTGCACCGCACCGCACACCTGCCTGGTTGGCCTTGCTCCTCAGTCCCCGCTGCGCCCCTGTCTGCCTTCCTCCACCGCCACCCCGACTCCGCGCCCCACCGTGCTCCCCTCCCCTCGCTGTGCTCCTCAGCACACAGCCTGGTGGAGGAAGATGCGGGCATCCACTACACAGGGGAAACATGAAGATGAACCCCGAGATAAGAGGGGGAGCCAGAGAGATGGCTCAGAGGCGAAAGCACCTGCTGCCTTCTCAGAGGACCCGGGTTCGGTTCCCAGCACCCACAGGGAAGCTCACAACCCGCTGTAACTCCAGCTCCAGAGACCCGAGGCCCCCTTCTGGTTTGTGGGTTCCCATATGCACACACAGAGTTAAAAATAAGATAAATCTTTCAAAACAGAGGTGAGTGTGCCTGTCCCTGCTCATGAGAGGCCTCACCGCACCAGCAGCCGCCTCAGCTGGAGGACCCCCCCCCAAGGCTGGGAACCGGGGCTCCCCCGTGGGAACAGGAGTTGGGATGTGGACCGCCCCAGTTGGGGGTTCAGGCCAGGGGTCCAGGATGGAGGGTGTGAGAGGGGACACAGGCTGGCAGTCCCTCAGAGCAGAGGCCCCGTGAGCATCCATCCTGGGGGGGCGGAGCTGGCCGCATCTGGCTCAGTCCTCGCTGGAGCGAGGTGAGTGCTGGACGCTCACCTCCAGTGCGGGGTGACCTATGGGCCTAGCTGCAGGGAGCCAGGGGGCATGTCCTGCCCTGTCGGCCCCCCCAAACCGTGTCCGCCCTCTGTGTCCTCCATCGGTTCAGTAGCAGCCTGGCGTTGGCTCCGCCACCTGTGACTCAAGCGGGCTCCATTCCCAGACCGTCACGTTGGCCAGAGGCCCAGAAACTGCATCCTGGGAGACCGTGGACCAGGTCCCTTCCCGAGTCACGGTTGGGAAGCTCCCTTCCAAGCCATGCAAAAAAAAGTGACCCCAAATATCCTTGGAGATAGGCCCCCAACTCCACATCAGGCTGGCCTTGTCTGTGTACTGATGTGCTGTGTGACCCCAGGCAGGCTGCGCCCCTTCTCTGAGTCTCTGAGGTCGTGACAACCTGATTGTGGGAACTCCCAGGGCAGGAATTTGTTGAGTGCCTACTGTGTACAAAGCTACATGGTATACTGGACTTTCCATGGATGCGGAGCGCTACAGCAAGGTTAGGGTGGATCTAAGCGGGATCAGGGCCACGGCTGACTGCCTGGACCCCATTCCAGGTCCTGCCCATCTTGTCTGAGTGCAGGCTGAGCACTCACCTCTGAGGATCTGGGAGCTCCCTGCCTAGTGTGCAGACTACAGCTTTAATGACAGGGGGGCGGACCCCAGGGCACTTAGGGGCTCTATCCAGCTTCCTCTTGCTGCTCTGGCGTTGAGAGGGAGCAGGGAGAGACCATGGTGGAGGGGACTGGCTCCCACCTCAGGACCTTTGCACATGCTGTTCCAGTGCCTAGCAGAGCGCCGTCCTCAGCCGTCTGCCCCACCCACCCCTGCTTCCTCCTGACTCACATCCCCACCCGGCTGCCTTCTGTCCCCCGTTCCCAGCCTCCCTGCAATTTCCTAAGATATCCTATAATCTACTCATTCATCCTATTTATGTCTGCCCTCCCCCCTTCCCCCTGCAGTCCGGCCTTCCTGCATGCATTTGGCAGCCCGTAGACTCTCCGTTGAACTAGTGACATGGGTGCTGGAGAGCTGGATCGGGGTGGTCTGAGGAGGAGAGATTGTGGGGTTTCTGAAGACCAGGGCGTTCTCTGCCCCCCCCCCCCCGCCAGTGTGTCACTTCCTGTCCCCCGTAGGAGTCAGCTGAGGACAGAGATGCGCTTGAGCAGTACATACCGCCAGCACTTAATAGACACTAGAGGTGCGTGTGAGGTCTGTGGTGCCCACGGGATGGGTGGTGGGTGTGAAGTAGTCCCCAGGCCCAGCTGCTGTGTGACCATGGGACGTCTCCCGGCCTCTCTGAGCCCAGCATCCCCCTCAGGCTCCCCCACCCCCACCCCGTAGCTCCTCAGAGCCGCCTCCGTGGGGAGGCTGCGTGGGAGAGCTGCTGGAGGGTCACAGCCTTCCAGGCAGTGGGGCGGTGAGCACCTGGTTGCCAAGGTTACGACTACCTGTGGATGGGACGTTGCCATGGAGATGGACCACCTGGGTGGCGAGGGTGGCTCCTGCTTGGTGTGTGGCTGGGGTGTAAGTGACGGCCTGGGAGGGGCAGGTGTGATCCACTCAGTGTGGTCTGGGGACGGCACGGGGGACCCACGATGAACTTTGGTGGGGCCCTGACGCACAGGAACGAGTTGTGAAATGGACGCCCCGTGTCTCCCCCCTCCCGGACTATGACTGACAGTTACTAAGATGTGAAGCGCTGGTTCCGGGTGCCGTGGGCCTCCCCCAGGGTTGGCAGGCCCAGCGCTGGGCACCCTCAGGTCGGTGAGCACCCTCTCCAAGCTCTAACGACCCCGTCTGTGCCTTGGGAGCCACGTTAATGCCCCTGCGGCTTTGAGCACGTATGTGGTGTTCACACGGCCACCTGGGGTCAACAACACACGTTTGGACAGTTCCAGGAGGTGGTGACACTACCTGGAGGGGAGTTCGGAATCACAGAGAGGATGGAGCACGATGCCGTTTGCCATGGCGTGTGGGAGAGGCCTTCACACGCCTCAGTAAGTGGACTCTGCTCCCAGAGGGAAGTTACTAGAAATCACTTAAAAATGGCCTTTTGTTCCAGGCCAGCCAGGACTACACAGGGACCCTGTCCTAAAGCACAAACGGCCGAGCCCCAGGGGGAGCTCCGGGAGTCCAATCGGCGAGAGAGAGGAGGGATTGTATGAGAGAGAGATGTTGAGACCAAGGTTGGAGGAAGCACAGGGACAAATAACCAAACTAGTGGAAATGCATGAACTGAGATTCAATGGCTGAGGAGCCCCCGGGAACTGGACCGGGCCCTCTGGATAAGTGAGACAGTCGATTAGCTTGAACTGTTTGCGAGGCCCCCAGGCAGTGGAGCCAGGACCTGCCCTTGGTGCATGGGCTGGCGTTTTGGAGCCTGGGGCCTATGCTGGGACACTTTGCTCAGCCTTGGTGTGGGAGGAGGGGACTGAACCTGCCTCGGCTGAGTCTGCCAGGCTGGGCTGACGCCCAGGGGAGACCTTGCCTTGGAGGAGGTGGGAGTGGGGGGTGGATTGGGGGGGAGGGCTGGGGGGTGGGAGGAGGGAGGATGGGGAATCCGTGGCTGATATGTGAAATTAGGTTAATTATAAAATAAAAATATTAAAAAAGAAAGGAAGGAGGAAGGAAGGAGGGAGGAAGGAGGAAGGAAGGAGGAAGGTGACCACCGGGCCCTAGAGGGACAGCTCGGGACTTGGAGCACTGGCTGCTCTCCCAGAGGACCTGGGTTCCACTCCCAGCACCCAGAGGGTGGCTCACAACTGTCCGTAACTCCAGTCCCGGGGACCCGATGCGGCTTTCCGACCTGCAGACACTCCACACGGGGCACAGCAGACATGTAGGCAGCACAGCCTCAGATAGAGAAAAGAAAGCAGGAGTGCTCTCTAGGGCCGGAGCTCAGCGGGGAAAGGTGCTGTCCAGTACGAGGATCTAAGTTCAGACCCCCAGGACTCAACAGCTGGGACACACACACATACACACACACACAGACACACACACAAACATACACACACATATACACCCACACACAAACATACACACACACACACATAAACACACACACACACACACACACACACACATACACACACACAAACATACACACACATATACACCCACACACAAACACACATACACATACACACACATGCACAAACACACACACACATAAACACACATACACATATACACACACATAGACACACGCTCACACGCACAAACACACACTCACGCACACACAAACACACATGCACACTCACATGTGCACACACACTCACATGCACACACACAAACACATGCACAAACACACACATACACACACACGCACAAACACACATACACACACAAGTACAAACACTCACATGTGCACACACACATGCACACACACAAACACACACATACTCATTTTTTTTCAGACAGGGTTTCTCTGTGTAACCCAGGCTGACCTCGAACTCACAGAGATCCCCCTGGCTCTGTCTCCCTACAGGCGTGCGCCACCACCGACCAGCATCAGCTTTTAAAAACTATACTTCATACATTTATTTTATGTGTGAGTCACGCACCCCAGGCACATGCGAAGGTCAAAGGTCAACTTGTGAGCGTCCCAGGGCAGAACTTGGGCCACCAGGCTGAGTGGCCAGTGCCTTCCTCGCCCGCATGTCACGGGCTGGGACAGACTCTCACCACCTCCCAAACCAGCCTGCGGCTGGTCATCCTCCTGCCTCAGCGCTCTCCAACGCTGGGACTCCACGATGGGCCTCCAGGCCTGGCTCTCTGCGTCACTGTGTCACGCAGGCTGCTGCAGACTTCGATGGAGACCACAGCTGCGCGTGTGCCCCTCTCCGGGTCCCGCCGTCGCTGGCTCGGGTCAGTTGCTGGCGGTGAGGACGCTGCCCGGGTGGGGAGGGGGTGGGGAGGGGGTGGGGAGGGGGTGGGGAGGGGGTGGGGAGGGGGTGGGGAGGGGCGGCAGCCTCCGGCCTCCGTCCGCACCACCTCCTCCCCGGTGGGACCCGCTGCCTCGGAAACTGATTGCGAAACATTCCTTCTGCCTCTGGTTTCGGGAGGAATTGGGGGCGCGAGTTCCTGGGAAGCGTCCAGATCGATCGATTTCTGCGGCCTGTGGAGCTGGAGAAGAACCCGAGGCTTGGACAGCTCCAAGTGCTCGCCCTGAGCCCCGCCCCTCCCCGGGATTCTGGGCGGGGCCCCACCCTGACCACGCCCCAGCCCATCACTGAGGATTCTAGGCGGGGCTCCACCCTGACCACGCCCCCAGCCCCTCACTGGGGGATTCTAGGCGGGGCTCCACCCTGAGCCACGCCCCCAGCCCCTCACTGGGGAATTCTAGGCGGGGCTCCGCCCTGACCACGCCCCCAGCCCCTCACTGGGGATTCTAGGCGGGGCTCCACCCTGACCACGCCCCCAGCCTCTCATGGGGATTCTGGGCGGGGCGCCACCCTGACCACGCCCACAGCCCTCACTGGGGATTCTGGGCGGGGCTCCACCCTGACCACGCCCCCAGCCTCTCATGGGGATTCTGGGCGGGGCGCCACCCTGACCACGCCCCCAGCCCCTCACTGGGGATTCTAGGCGGGGCCCCACCCTGACCACGCCCCCAGACCTCACTGGGGGTTCTGGGCGGGGCTCCACCCTGACCACGCCCCCAGCCCTCACTGGGGATTCTGGGCGGGGCTCCACCCTGACCACGCCCCCAGCCCCTAAAGTCCCTTCTGTAGGCGGAGATTCTGCATCTCTTGAAGGACGGAGGTGGAGGATGAGTGGAGTCAGGTGACCCACGGGTAAGGGGAGTGTGGGTCGATCTGCGGCTTGTTTGATTCTGAGTTCCCCGAGTGGTTGTGGATCTGATTTCGGCCACCGCGCTCATGTCCGGGTCACAGGACAACCTGTGGGGGTCGGTTCCGTCCGCCGTTTAGGTCCCAGGGTGGGACTCAGGCCGCCGGGCTTGGCAACGAGTGCTGTTAACCACTGGGCCATCTGGCCATCCAAGTTTTTGATATCCATATCCCAGACTGGCCTTGAATTGGTGATCCTCCCGCCTCCGTGGCCCCCTGTCTGGGCTCACAGGCCTGCTCTCCCCACTGTGTTCCTCTCAACGTCCACCTCCTTCTGCCCTCTGTCCGCTTGGTTCGTGTCCACACTGCTGCCTAGCATGGGGACGGTGGTGGCCACAGGGCCTTTGTGTCCCTGCGCCTCAGGGTCAGGCCTGCTGGATACGGAAGTGAATGACGGGTGGAGGCGCGCAAGCCCTGGGCCGCAGAGTGAATGCTCACCCACTGGACTAGAGACTTTTATTGTGTGGGAGACCCGGGTCCCCCGCTTCCTGATGGGGACCGCTGGAGAGCCCACGGGGCGCAGGGAGGTAGCTGGGCCCGCTGCGGAGAGATCTGAGCGCTTCAGGCTGGGGGTGGGGGCTCCCCAGCAGCCCACAGCCCCTGGGTCGGTCCTGCAGAATCCACCTCTCACGGCCAGGCTGGCTCAGGCCGCCTCCCGCTGACCGAGCAGTGACAGCCTCTGAGCAGGTTGGTCCGGGTGTGGGTGGCCCAAAGTCCCACTCTAGGCAGGGCCCCCCGGGCCCTTCCGGAACTGTCTGGGATGGACCTGCCGAGTGAGAGAGGAGATGTTTCTTTCCCCTGGTCCTGTTTAGTGTCCCCACATCCTTGACCCCCCAACCCCCATCCTCTCGCAGCCAAGGATGACCTGGAACTTCTGATCCTCCTGCCTCCACGTCCCCAGTGCATCAAAGACAGAACTGCGCTACCACACCTGGTTTACACGGTGACGGGACTCGATCCCAGGCCTGGGGCACGGGCGAGCACATCTTCAAGCTACAGCCACAGCCCCTTCAGACCTGGACTCCGCCCCCTCCCCTCCCCCGCCCCTTGGGGCTCCTTGAGGGTCGGGTGGTTGGAGGAGGTGGATACAACCGAGAGGGAGGAGGCAGAGGGAGGGGTGCTGGGAGCACCGCGTTCGGTGGAAGATGTGTGACCCCGTGGAAGTCCCTCCCCTCTCTGGGCCATTATCACAATGCAGAAAGGGGACGAAGGCAAAGGCTCGGCCGGCGGGGCGGGGCCGCGCGGCTGCTGACCGTCAGTACCCACAGGATCCGGCCCACTTTCCGAAGCTCCCGGAAGCGCCAGGAGGGGGCGCGTCAGGGGTGTCCTGCCGATCTGGGGTCAAGCTGTGACCCGTCTGTCGTTCCCCCTCCGCAGGGTCTCCGGGCAGCGTCTCCCAGAGAGGGGCCTCCTGGCGCAAGACGCGCGGCCTCTCTGCGAAGACCTGGAAGCCGAGGGCGGTGGTGAGCACCGGCACATGCAGCAGGCCGGGCCCCTGCGCTGGAGGCCGGAGCCCCTGGCTGCAGCCCCCCGGCCTGCGCCGGCCCGGACCAGGGAGCTGGAAGGGCGGGATCTGGGCCGGGGTCAGGGGGCGGCCGGTTGGCATGGTGAGCGGCGGCGGCGGCGGTGGGGGGGAGGCCCGGATCCCGTGTCAGGGTGGCTGGTGGCCTGGTTCCCGCTGTCCCCGCCCCCTCCGCCTCTTCATCTCTCTAAAGCTCTGTCGTCCTCTGTCCATGGCTGCCTTTCTCCCCTCTGACTCCTAGTGAAATATTAAATTTTCAATGTAATATTAAGGGAAAACATTAAATATTAAATTTCACCTTTTTAAAATATTAAAAACACTCGGAGCTGGATCCAGATCCCTGAATCCGTAGACCACTTTCTCCTGTCCCAAGGTGGCGAGGGACTCTTCCGACATGTCCAGTGCTTTGATTTTGTGACAGGATATTGTTTGTCTACAAAACTCGAAGTCACACACCCGCAAAATCTCATTTACAATAAAAATTAGGGGGCGGTGGGGGCACACACCTTTGACCCCAGCACTTGGGAGGCAGAGGCAGGAGGATCTCTGTGAGTTCCAGAACAGCCTAGGCTACACAGAGAAACGCTGTCTCCAAAAACAAAACATGTATGCACACACACAGAGAAAATCAGAAAAATACTCACCACAAACTAGACTCTTCTATACATATTCACTCTGTGTCAGCAAGTTTCTGGGATGCTACACTGTGTAACAAACACCCCCACACATAGTAACAGGAAGCTCTTTAGTATTTCAGTCTCACCCAGGCTGTCCAGTGTTTTCCATTCTATTTGTGTGTTTGTATCTGTGGGGACAAGTGCCGTGGCAGGTGTGCAGGGGTCAGAGGACAGCTTGCAGGAGTTGTTTCTTTCCTCTGTAGGTTCTGGGAACCAAACTGAGGTCCCCAGACTTGAAGGTAAGGGCCTTCCCTTGCCCATCCCTCTCACTGGCTGTTTTTGTGCCGTTGAGGAGGGTCTTGCTCTGTAGTCCTGGCCGTTTTGGAACTGGCGGCCTTCTTGCTCCAGTGGGGCTAGTAGGTATGGCCCACCTCTCCAGGCCTCAGACTTGCTGGCCCCAAGGAGTTGGGTCTGCACTTTCCTGTCTCCTGGCAACAGGTGCTGGGCCAGCTTCTTGAAATGGCTGCAGCTTCCAGGCCCTCCTGCAACAGGGGGATGCCCTGAGCTCCTCAGCCAGCTAGGCTGTTTCTGGCATGATGTCCACTGTACTTTTGTGGACACATGTCCTGCTTGCAGCGTAAGGTCTACAATGGAAAGTAGCCTAGAAGCTAGCAGGGGACACCCCACTTTGTGCTGATCACCCTATACGACAGCTCTTTTAGGAACTGGGTCAGTCACTCAGGTGGAGTGAATTCATGCCATTTTCGAGCTCTGAGTCTCCAGGGCCGGCGACATGTCTGCTGTCTGCAGGCAGGTGGGGCTGTTTGTCCACACTCCCTTAAGACTGTAGCTCAGCAAAGGTGGGGGAAGTGGACTTTCTGGAGCAGATTCGAGGGGTGTCAGGGACAAGGCTTGCTGACTTTGGGGAGCTGGGGAGGGTCAGCAGCACTGACTTAATTTCCTCCATGGCTTCTGGGAGCAGTAAGCAGGGATGGCTGGCACCAAGTCTTATTTCTGACGCTGAGAAGAGGGACTCTGGCTGACTCTGGCTCCCCCTGCCTGAGCTCCCCAAACTGAAGAGTGGCTGATTGTCTCTGGGGACTGTGGCCTGGGCTCCAGCCCTGGTGATGGGAAGGGCTAGGAAGGCTGAGGGCCAGGACTAACTCCCTAATTTATGGTTGTCCCACGCCAGTGCAGGTCCAAGTACAGCTGCAGGTCAGTTTGCCCGTCTGCCCCGAGGTAGAGCCCTGCCCCTTCTCTGTGGCAAATGCCCCATAGCTGTCCCAGCCTGAGACCCCAGGGCCCCAGGCTCACTGCCAGGCACTGTGCTCCACAGCTGCCTCTCCATCTCCCACATGCCCGAGCGTGCCAGGTCCTCTTGGCTCCCTGGACGGACAGAACGACGCACTGGAGACAGCTGATGAGGAGGACAGCGTGTGGGGGACGCTGGACAGGGCCCAGATGTTGTCCTCTTGCCACAGCCCAGCAGGAGAGAGAGGCTGTGAGGTGAGGCTGGGCTGAGGTGACCTCAGGTGCCCAGGCCTCTCTGGTCCCTCTGCTAGTCCCGTGCACCACGGCGTCCAAGCCAGGCCTCCACCCCACACCTGCTTCTCAGAAGACCAAAGTGACGAAGCAGAAGGGGTAGGGAAGGAGACTTGGATGCTCAAGTGGGCAATTTTATTAAAAAAACGAAACAAAACAGAAACAGAAACCAAAACACCACACAGAAGTTCCCCAGGAGGGAGTCCCCGGGGGCAGGTGGCGCTCCACCTAAGCTTCCTGCTGCTGTACAAAGGGGTTGGGGATGGCCTCCATGCCGTCCTGCGGGCAGATGAGCACCACGGAGGTGCCGCGGCAGACCACAAGCCCCAGCTGCCGCGTGTCCTCCGTCAGCTTGTACTGGTCATCGGGGTCTGGGGGTTGACAGACAAGAGGAACTGAAGACATGTCCTTTCACCCAGCGTTCCACAACCAGGACCTCATGGGGGCTGTCCCGTCTCCTGAAGCTCTTTTGGGGACGGGCAGACCCCGGCACTCGGGTCTCAGAGCTGACTGTGGACACGGATACCTGGATTCTACAAGAACCCTAAAGGGCAGATGCCCATAAACACCAAGGGGTGGTCTGCGGGGGAAGCAGAGGCCCCAGAGAGGGTGGACAGGAGGTGGAAATGGAGAGCGATTAGGAGGTAATTGTCATGGGTACTGGGAGGGGATGCTCTGTGGGTGTTACGGGCATTATTCTGGAATGAGCTGAGATCCTATGGGCCCAGAACCACCGACACAGGCAGACATTCAAGACAGAGGTCGGTGTCCTGGTGTCCCCAGGAGGGCTGAGGGGAATGGGCTGCAAGTCTCAAGCCTGGGGCCATCAGAGCAGGCTCGTCACCTTTCTGGCAGTCAGGGACAGTCCTGCACCCCTGCCTGCCCCCTACGTCACCACCTGCCACAATGTGACCCCACAGGTGTGGAGCAGGAACAGGGCCTGGTGGCACCCCACAACCACAGCCAGCTCACCTCGCATGTACTCGATGGTCCCGTCCAGCACCAGGTTGAGCAGGGGGTCAAACCCCTTCAGGATCCCGCTGGCTTGAGGAATATGGGGAGGAGAGAGATGGGGGAGGATGATGTCACTGTCCTCCTGCTGCAGACCCAGGCATGGGGACAGATCGGGGACAGCTGCCACTACAGAACTCATAGGGAGGTGTGTCCCTATGTGGTGGCCTGGTCACTGTGACTCCAACCCTCTTCTTTCCAGTGTGGAAGGGGCCACAGATAGTGAGTTCATGGTGGGCCAAGTGTTAATAAAACGTTATGCTCCCCCAAACTGAATTCTGCAGTTTCCATGTAACACAAAATAGCTTTTTTTTTTTTTTTTTTTTGGTCCTGAGAGGGTCTCATTTGCCCAGGCTGACCTCAGACTCACTAGGAGGCCAGAAAATAATCCCGAACTCCCCAATCCTGCCTTTACCTCCCTAGTGTTGGAACAGCAGGCTTGTACAACCACGCCTGGTTTACATGGTGCTGGGAATGAAACCCAAGGCTTCATGCACGCTAAACCAGCGCTCTGCCTACTGAGTTATAGCCTCAGCCCTGGCTGGGTTTTGGAGACAGGGTCTTGCGACATAGCTCAGACTGGCCTGGGAGACCCCCTGGGTGACTTCTGCCTCCAGGCTCTTGAGGGGACTCCTTCCTTCCATCTTTCCCGTTCCCTCCTCCTCTGTCCTCCCAGCCTTCTGGCCCTCTTCCTTCAGGATCTACCAATAATGGTCTAGGTGCTACCCCACCTGGCTCTCTTTCCCTGGGACTCAGTTTCCCCATCCACAATGGGGCCTACTGGTACTTCTCAATGTTACGGCACGGCCCAAGCTTTGCCTTGTTAAAAGTTAAAATGCCTGCCCTGTGTGGCTTCCCACGCTCGCCGCGACCCTGATTCTGTCTTAGGGAGCACTCACCTTCCCGGCCACCCTGGAATTTCACTCGGATGGTCTTGTCAATGTACTTAGACAGGTCCAAGATGCTCTCTTTCTTCTTCTTCTCTTTGTCCTGCTGGAGAGTGGTGGAGCTGAGGAGTGAGGCCCCGTCTTCCTATATCCCTGTTGCCTGGACCTGGCACCCAGTGACTCCTTTCTACCATACCATAGCCCCATCTGCACCCTTTCCACCTCCCATGCCTCCCTAACTGAATTCTACCTCCTTGAATCTGCATCTCTGTCTCTATCCCCATGTCCCCCGTCTGCATCCCATGTCCCCCGTCTGCATCCCATGTCCCCCGTCAGCATCCCATGTCCCCCGTCTGCATCCCTACGTCCCCCGTCAGCATCCCATGTCCCCCGTCAGCATCCCACGTCCCCCATCTGCATCCCATGTCCCCCCCATGTCCCCGTCTGCATCCCATGTCCCCCCCACGTCCCCCGTCAGCATCCCATGTCCCCCGTCTGCATCCCCACGTCCCCCGTCAGCACCCCATGTCCCCCGTCTGCATCCCATGTCCCCCCCATGTCCCCCGTCTGCATCCCCACGTCCCCCGTCAGCACCCCATGTCCCCCGTCTGCATCCCATGTCCCCCCCATGTCCCCCGTCTGCATCCCCACGTCCCCCGTCAGCATCCCATGTCCCCCGTCTGCACCCCATGTCCCCCGTCTGCATCCCATGTCAACCGTCTGCATCCCCACGTCCCCCGTCTGCATCCCATGTCCCCCCCACATCCCCCGTCTGCACCCCATGTCCCCCCCACGTCCCCCGTCAGCATCCCCACGTCCCCCGTCTGCATCCCCACGTCCCCCGTCTGCACCCCATGTCCCCCGTCTGCACCCAATGTCCCCCGTCTGCACCCCATGTCCCCCGTCTGCACCCCATGTCCCCCGTCTGCACCCCATGTCCCCCGTCTCCATCCCATGTCCCCTGTCTGCATCCCCACGTCCCCCGTCTGCATCCCATGTCAACCGTCTGCATCCCCACGTCCCCCGTCTGCACCCCACGTCCCCCGTCTGCACCCCATGTCCCCCGTCTCCATCCCATGTCCCCCGTCTGCATCCCCACGTCCCCCGTCTGCATCCCATGTCAACCGTCTGCATCCCCACGTCCCCCGTCTGCATCCCCACGTCCCCCGTCTGCATCCCATGTCAACCGTCTGCATCCCCACGTCCCCCGTCTGCATCCCATGTCCCCCGTCAGCATCCCCACGTCCCCCGTCTGCATCCCCACGTCCCCCGTCTGCATCCCCACGTCCCCCGTCTGCATCCCATGTCAACCGTCTGCATCCCCACATCCCCCGTCTGAATCCCCATGTCGCCCGGTCTTCAGTCCCACGTGATCCCAGTTCCTCTGCGTCCCTGTCTCCCTATCCGTCTTGGGGCGTCCGGCACCCTCTCTTTGCTCCTCGGTTCTCGCTCCCACAGTCCCTCGTGCCTGCGGCCCCGCTCTCCCCGCGACCCAGCAGTGCTCACCGCCATCTTGCCGCCGCGCGCCGCTCTGCGCAGGCGCCACTCCGCCCCCTTCCCGCGAGGGGGCCGTCCGCGCACGCGCAGGCTTGGCGCCTGCGCGTCGCGGCTCCCGAAGGCGTTGCCGGGAAACCTTCGGCCGGGAGCTGCGGTGGGACCGGCTGACATGGCGGCGGCGCGGCTGGCCGCGGCCCTGCTGCTGCTCGCGGCCCAGGTGAGGACCTCGGCGGGGCGGGGCGTCCCGGCCGCCCCTCTCGTGGCCGGGGCCATGACCTTGCTGTCGTCCCCTCGCTCTCTCCGGCCCCCGCAGACTTCCGGCCGGGCTTAACCCGCCCTGGGGCCCCAACCGCTGCTGCTGCTGCCGCCGCCCCTGCCGGCCGGCCTCAGTTTCCCCTTCTGCAGAATGAAGCGAGTCCCCGCGCTCCTCCCCCGGGGGCGTCCAGCGCAGCCCCCCAGATGCTTGCAGCCCTGCGCTCCGGCTTCTGCCCCGTGACCTTGGGCTGGAGGGGGGTCCCCACTTCTGGGTCAGTGCAAAACTGGGTGTGCGCGGGATGCGCCCCGACCTGGTACCCAGGCAGGAGGTTGGCTTTGGGTGTGCTTTGCTTTCGGAGGTACGATCGCATGCTGGCCTTGAACTCGCAGTGTAGCCCAGGCTAGTCTTGAACTCACTCTAACGCACGCTGGCCACCAGCTCGCTCTGCAGCCCAGGCTGGCCTCCAGCTCGCTCCGCAGCCCAGGCTGGCCACCAGCTTGCTCTGCAGCCCAGGCAGGTCTCTGACTTTGCCCTGTGCCCAGGCTGGTTCTGTATGCCCTGTGAGGCTCTGGCTAGCCTGGAACTCACAGCAGACCTCCTGCCTCAGTACCTCAAGCGCTGGGATGACAGGCCTGCATCCCCACACCCGGCTTAGTTGTTAGATTCCTTTTGGTTTGTTTCTGCGGTGGATCCTGGAGGGCTGCAGCCTCGGGCACACGGGGCGCTTGCTGGGTTCTACCGGGGACGGCTCGCAGGGCAGCCTGTGCTACTATCGTGAGTGCACTTTTTTTTTTTTTTTTTTTTTTTTTTTTTTTTTTGGAGATTACAAAGTTTTGCACAGGGTTTCCCTTTATAGCCTAGGCTAGCTGAGCTTGTTACTGCCTCAGCCTCCCCGGCGCTGGCATGGCTGGCTGGCATGCACCTCCTGGGTTGAAGTTAAGGCATTCCCAGGCAGTGGTTCCCAGCCGCTCCAGGCTGTGGTTCCCAGCCGCTCCACCGTGCGGCCCACATCTCCCCTGGGCCGCTTTTACCCTCACAGCCTGCTCTTGGCCGGACGTGAGCTTTTGAAAGTGTGTCAGGGCCTGCAGCATCCTGCCAGCAGTCCGGGGGCTCTGCGTCATGTGTCCTGGGCCACGGGCCTGAATCGGGACGCGCCCTCACTGGGCAGGTGATGTCCACCGAGGCTGTTCTGTGTTCCCCCTGTCTTTTGACTTCAGAATACCCCTGGTCATCTAGTCTCGACCGGTCCTGCCCTGGCCGGCCTGTGCCTTTCTTACTGGTCTATTTTACCGGATGGAGGGCTTTTCAGGGGCAGTGACACTGGGAGGTTCTGAAGGATGAATAGGAGTTTGCCAAGGATAGGAGAAGAAGGATGTGAGAGATGGCATTTCCCCGGGGATGAGCACACGATGACTGGAGTTGATACCTGTGGTGGTTCCCTGCAGTGGGGAGTGCCCCTCCTCAGGGTTGGAGACGGTGGAGCAGAAGGGCCTGGGTCCTGGCTGGCGGTGAAGCTGGGTGCCGGGGGGCTTCACCTGGGCAGGCGATGGGCATCACCGGGACCTTATCCTGCTTGTGAGCAGCTGTCCCTGTCTTTCCCAAATCTGGTGGGGAACAGGCAGGGGCGGCATTCTTGGCTGGGTCACAGCTGGTCCAAGTGCCCAGTAGTGAGGCTAGCTCAGAGTGGGAGGGCCTTGGTGGCAGTCCTGGACCCACTGCCACTTTGTGACCCTGGCTAAGAGACCGGATGTCCCCAGCTATACCTCTCTCCCCGTTACCGGGAGAGGAGCGTGCAGTGGGACTACTTGGCACCATGCCTTGGTGCCCCCGAGGCCCCCACCGCCCGGCTCCCCGTCTGGTGCCCCCGAGGCCCCCACCGCCCGGCTCCCCGTCTGGTGCCCCCGAGGCCCCCACCACCCGGCTCCCCATCTGGTGCCCCCGAGGCCCCCACCGCCCAGCTCCCCGTCTGGTGCCCCCGAGGCCCCCACCGCCCAGCTCCCCGTCTGGTGCCCCCGAGGCCCCCACCGCCGGCTCCCCTTTGTGTCCTCTTGGTTCCCCACCACTCTGAGGTGGTGTTGGGGGCTCGTGGTGCCCAGATGCGTCTAAGTAAGCTTGCTGCCGGGGGTGGGGGTGGGGGGCGTCCGTTCTCGGTTCTCCCAAGTGTGGCCAGATCACGGAGCCTTGGGTACTGGTTCTTGGAAGAGCCTGACCTGTTCAGAGTGCCATTGTGCTGTCCCTGTGGTGAGGGAGTAGAAAGCTGCCGTGTGCCCTGTGGGGTGGGCGACCATGAATGCGCCTTTGTGCTTGTAAATGAGCGCTGTGAAGAGAGGCAGTTCTATCGATTTCCGTTTCACACAAAAGCCACTTTTCACAGAGAGCCCCGGCCCCGGCCCACAGAGCAGGGCTCTGCTGGCCCGTATCACAGCTGCCCTGATGCTGGGACGGGAAGGAACCGTGGGCGCTCCCACAGGAGTGGACTTACTGTGTGCCAATACAACCTATAAACCCAGACGGCAGGCAGGAGGGGTTGGGGTGCTCTGAGCCCTGTGGTCTCTGCTGCCTTCTGCCCCTCCCTCCCCTGAGCTGGGGACTCAGGGCCTTCCTGGGACGCCCAGCAGCCTGGAGAGGTGGGGAGAATATTCTGGGGACCGCGGCTGGGCGGTCGGTGCTGGAGTTGACAGTGGGTCCCTGTGGTGGTGGTGGTGGTGGTGGTGGTGGTGGTGGTGGTGGTAGTTTGAAAACCGGGGCCAAGTGGCTTTCACTGTGTGGTCAGTGTCTCTGAGAGTCACAGGGGCCGGGGCAACCGGGGTCCTCCGTGCTGCTACCTTGAGATGACCAGAGTCCCTTCCAGGGAGTTGGGGCCCCATCTCTAAAAAGGACAAGCCCGGTCTGTGTGAGACCCAGGCGTCCTGGTGGGGACCCTGCCGGTCTGCTGGCTGTAAGTTGATATCCAAGGTTGGTGTCCATCCTGTTCCCACGGCAGGTCCTCAGGTCTTTCCCTGAGGAGTTTGCAGCCAGGAGGGGTGAGCTCCTAGAGCCCAGAGTGACTTCTGGGGAGTCGTAAACAGAGTCTGTGTGCCCTGGATAGGTCACCCACGGGACTGGAGTGGCTCCGCCCAGGTGGGGCTTAAGGAAGCAGTGGACTCATGGGGAGTCCTCACCGGAGTGTGAGTGGCTCGTCACTGAAAAGCTGGTTCCTGACAGGCCTGGCGGGCACTGGACTGACTCCCCCCAGCAAGTACTGTGTGTGTCCTCGGCAACCGGTCTTATGCGCTTACAGCTTTCTGAATTTAGGAAAGTTATGGTAGAGTTCCAAGCCTTAGACCCTCCCCCTTCCCCGCCCCAGTCCTTCCTCCTCTGCGACACGCCCTGAGCCTTGATGAAGGTTGACCTTGGCCCACTGTGCCACGGCTCTAGTCAGCTCTCAGGAGCTGGGTGGTTTCCCTCTGACTGAACGGGCCAGCAGCGGCCATGATCCTTAGACGTAAACACAGATGTGTAGAGGGCATCCTGACAGGCACATCACAAACGTTCATCAAAACTGTAGCGTGGACGAAGCCCTGGATTCCATCCCTGGCACCACAAAACCAGGTGTGTGCCTGTCATCCCAGCACGCAGATCACAAGTTCAGGGTCATCCTCAGTTACAAAGAGTCGATTACCAGCCTGGGCTACACGAGACTCTGCCAACAATAGCATCTGTGTTCCTGCTGCGGACTGTGATCTCCCCAGCGAAAGCCTTTGGCCTGGCTCACAACACACGTGAGTTGTAGGCAGGCCTTATGGCCAACCTGAAGTCATTGGTCACACTTGGAACAGCATGTCACTTCTGCGTCAGCGGTACATCCCCTGTGAGCTGTTGCGGTGTGGCACACAGGGCCTGTCATCCTAGTCTCGGGGTGGCCTGCCAGCTCGGGCCCAGCCTGATTTCTCTGTCTTGAGCAGCCAGTGTGTGATGTCTCTGGCATCAGGGGCCTGCTGTGGGGCAAAAGCAGCCACAGTGGCAGCAGTACACATTGTTGGCGTTTTTTGCACATCTGTGGGGCTCCGTAAGACTCTCAAGGCTTAGCGTTATGTAATGAAACTACATTTTTTTAAACATGCATTTTGCGTTTGAATCTGTGTGTGCTTAGATGTACGTGCTGTGACAACTTGTGGGAGTCTTCTCTCCTACCCTGTGGGTCCCAGGGCTGGAACTCGGGTCCTGAAACTTTGTGGAGGCTGGGCAGTAAGTCACACTGTCTCCAGCTGCTCTTGGGTGGCTAGAAGGATGTCCAAAGGGAAACACTGGCCAGGTCCAAGCTCAGCACTGTGGCGACGCTTCCCTCGGCAGGGAAAGGCTGGACGCAGCAGCGTGGACAGGGACATGCCGTGTAGCCCTCCGCCTCTTCATTCTTGGCCCACAGCTGTGGGGCTGCCGGGCTGGCCTGAGCCGGCTTGCGTGGCTCTTCCCACTCAGGCCCCATGGTGGAATTACCTCTGTAGACCTAGCTGGCCTCTAACTCACAGGTCCCAACCTCGAGTGCTGGGATTAGGACGTGTTGTGCACCATCTAGCCCCTTGTGCTCCTGTTAAGGGCGGGCTGGGATGTTGTCACTCATCTTTCCGAGCCCCGCCCCTCCACTGTCTGCTTCTTCCCACGGGTTCAAGTCTTTGGAGCCCAGGAAGCGCTCATTAGCACTGGGGCAGCCAGCCTGCACCTCCATGTCTGCCTCCCTTCCCCGACTCCTGCCAGCCTGAGCCGACAGGGAGGCTAAGGCCGTACTCAGGGCACTGGCCTTCTGGACAGACAGCTGAGCCTCAGCAAGTACTGGCATTTCAACAGATGCCACACAGCTGGCTGCGGGCTGCTTTGATCCCCCCCACCCCTCATGTACTGCTCTAACGGGTTGCGTATATCCTTAACTCCAGTGTGGTTTTGGGGGCATCCCCAGCTCAATGCCACAGCCGTCCAGGGCATGCAAGCAGCCACTGCTTCTCTCCTGGGACCCCGTCTCTTGTCCAGAGAGGTACCTGGCTTCCTTGGAGCAAGCCACCAGGGACTGGTCATGGGAACCCAGGGAAGCGGATGGGAGCCAGGAGAGGGTTGCGGGGCACCTATGACGTGTTGGTGCCACGCAGCTGGCTCGGGGAATGGGCCGTCTTCTGTAGCTCCCTGCTTCGGAGGTCCCTTCCGCAGAACCGTTCTGTGACAGGCTGCACCTGGTGGGCGTGGCCAGCGTTGGGAGGACAGAGGGAGGAGCTCACCCTTTGAGACAGGGCCTCTGTAGCCCAGGCTGGCCTCAAACTCATGGCTACCCTTCTGCCTCGGCCTCCCGAGTGCGGGATGACAGGCCTGTGCCACCGTGCCTTGCTCAGGAAGGTGCCCTTGTCCTTGTCTGCCTTCCTCACTGGTGTCCTCACCAAGACCAGGGCCGTGGGCACCCTTTCTGAGACGTCCCCGCTGCCTTGGCATTGCAGGTGGCCTGTGAGTTCGGCGTGTTGCGAGTGGTCTCCCAGAGCGGCGGCACCCGGGGCAGGGACTATTGCATCCTCTACAACCCACAGTGGGCCCACCTGCCGCACGACCTCAGCAAGGTGGTGAGTTGCCCACTAGAGGCCACGTGTGCCTGTGGTCTGCTGCTGACGCCCGTCCCTGCAGCCAGGCTCCTGCCACTCGCCTGGAGTCCTTGGTGGACGCCATCCCTCTGGGGCTGGGTTCTCCTGCTCAGGAGTAAAAGCTAAGGGCTGTGGGGAGGCAGGCCTGCTGGGGAGCCTGGTCAGACGGGCCTGTTAGGTGGCCAACTGTCCATCTCACCCCTCAGAGCCACCCCATGCCTGCTTATGCCCCATGCTATTCCCAGAGAGGTGCCTGTCCTCTGAGTCAGCCCCTCCACCCCTTCCCATCGACACTTGAGGATGTGTGTGTGTGTGTGTGTGTGTGAACGCACACGTGGGCTGCGTGTGAATGGCCCCAGCCTCTAGGTCCAAAGTCTCCAGGTGTTTCAGCGTGCTCACAGTGGGTCAGTATGCCTTTTCAGCCTTGAGTGGTGCTCATGGCCCTGTGACCGGGACTGAGGCCGGGACACTTAGTAGGCTTTGGAGGATATGCCAGTGTGTGTGGATGAGGCTTTGTGAGTCCTGGGTGCACTGGTTCCTAGCTTTGCATGTTGTGTGGACATGTGTGTCTCCTCACAGGGTGCTCAGAGCAGCCTCCCACCCCAGCTGGGGAGGGCAGGCCGGGCTGTCCTGGTGTGGAAGCCTGTAGGGGTAGCTAGTGTGTGCTGCTCCCGTTCTTTCTGTGGGACTTGGTGGCCCTGACGCCACCCCCTCTGCAGTCTCTCCTGAAGCTTCGAGACTTGAGCTCGACACAGCTCTGTTCCTACCGGGACCTTCCTGTGGACCTGACGAACCAAGTCGCGCTGGTGGCCCGGGGCAACTGTACCTTCTACGAGAAAGTGCGCCTGGCCCAGGGCAGCGGGGCGCGCGCACTGCTGGTTGTCAGCAAGGAGAAGCTGGTAGGGTGCCCGCGTCCCTGTTGCCTGTGGGTGGTGGGACAGCGTCGGGGAGCCCTGGCTCCAGATGGCCGCTGAAATGGTTGGTGAAGGCATGAGGGACCGTTGCTCATGATCTGGAGACCCTTAGCGTGGCCACCGTGCTGGGCCGGTTCAGAGGAGCCTCTAGGCCCTGCCTTCCTTAGGGCCCGTGAGCACCAGGGCTTGGTGCCTGGAGGAGGATTGGCATTGCCCGCCAGAGGGCCGGGATGATCCCGTTCCTCCTGTGCACTGTAGGTCCCTCCGGGAGGCAACAAGACACAGTACGAGGAGATCAGCATCCCTGTGGCCCTGCTTAGTCACAGGGACCTGCAAGACATCTTCCAGGTAGGTACCAGCGAAAGGCAAGGTGGGTCCTAGGAGCAGGTACTGTGGGTTCTGGGTCTTGGTCCTGAGGCTGGTTCAAGGTGGGGTCCTGTGGCTTCTGGGTGGGTCCTGGGCGGAGCTGGGGCATAGTGCCCCTACCCCCTGAGCCCACTCTTCCTGGGGACAGCGCTTCGGCCATGCGGTGATGGTGGCACTGTATGCGCCGAGCGAGCCAGTGATGGACTACAACATGGTTATCATCTTTGTCATGGCCGTGGGCACCGTCGCCCTCGGCGGCTACTGGGCCGGCAGCCGGGACGTGAAGAAGTGAGTACTGCTGACTGCAGGCCCCGAGGGCGGGGTGAGTGCCGGGAACTGGGCCCTGGGTGACCCCAGTGTTTCCCAAGAAGGTACATGAAGCATAAACGAGACGACGGGCCTGAGAAGCAGGAGGACGAGGCTGTGGACGTGACGCCCGTCATGATCTGCGTGTTTGTTGTCATGTGCTGCTTCATGCTGGTGCTGCTGTACTACTTCTACGACCACCTGGGTGCGCTGAAGCCCCGCCAGAGCCCGCCCACCCTGCCCAGAGCCCCGCCCACCCTGCCCAGAGCCCCGCCCACGAGCCCACCGCCCAGCTCTCTTGACTTAGTACCTTTCCTGCCCCTGCTGTCCCTTTGCCCCGTCCGCCCGGCCCTGCAGTCTATGTGATCATCGGCATCTTCTGCCTGGCCTCCTCCACCGGTCTCTACAGCTGCCTGGCGCCCTGTGTGCGCAAGCTGCCCTTCTGCACGTGCAGGTGAGCCCCCCCCCCCCGCCCCTCTCCTGCACTGTCCCACCTGCTGGCACAGACCGCAGATGCCCCTGAGTGCCCATCACGTGGGTGGGGTGGCTCGGGGCCCAGGCCCCCACGCACTGTGTCCCTCCTGTCCAGGCATGGCTCAGGTCGCAGGGGTGAGGCCGCCCAGGAGGGTGGATTGGGAAGGGTCTACAGCCCCGGGGTGCCAGTGGACCAGCACTGCTGCTCAGAGCCACATGGGCTAGGTGAGGGGCCCTGGGCCTGAAGGCCAGCAGCGACAGGGTAGAGACCCTTTGGGGGCTGCCATCCTGGAGCCAGAGGGCCTGGCCCGTCGGGAGGGGACACAGGCCCACAGTGGGCGTCTGCTTGGGGGCAGGAGGTGATGTGGAGGCGAAGGGCACGTGTGGGAAGGAGGACGCTGACGGGTGCTCCCCTCCAGGGTCCCCGACAACAACCTGCCATACTTCCACAAGCGCCCGCAGGTCCGCACGCTGCTGCTGGCGCTCTTCTGCGTCACTGTCACCATCGTGTGGGGGATCTTCCGAAACGAGGACCAGTAAGTGCTGCCGTGTCCCGGGCCACCCCGTCAACTTCTCACCGCTGTCCTTGGGTGCCCCCGCTGCCGGCCTGGCCCGGGGCTGCCCATCTGGAGGGCACACCACGGCTGCCGCCTGCCCGTGTCCCGTTTCATTCAGGCCTGGCGTGGAGCCCGTGCCCTGATTGGAATCTAGACAAGGGTCCTGGGCAGAGCGAGGGGACATGCTGGACCAGCGCCACTGTGTGTCACCCACTGTCTTGGCTCGGGCTCAGGCAGGACCTGATGCCTGGGTGCCGCTTGCTGTCCGCCCCCAGGGTGATGGGAGGCCCGTTTTCTCCGCACTGAATTCCCACGGGGTTCTTCTGCATGCACACTCCCAAGCGGAGGCCTGGCGCCGTGGCCCAGAGGACAGCCTGCCTGTCCCCACCTGCCTCCTAGTCGTCACTGACACCGTCTGGCACAGCCCAAGCCTTTCCCCGGGCACCTCTGGCTTCCCCACTGCTTGGTGCTCTGACAGACTGGGAGAAGGGACAGGGAAGTGTTTAGGTCATGTGATGAGGGATGGGTCAAGCCCCACCCAGACTTAGTCTGTCCCTGCTGTCCTCTCGCGTCTCCATGGCGACTGCCGGCCGGTGAGGAACAGTAGATCCGTGTTCCCACAGCAGTCTGCTTCTGCCCTTTTCTCTGACTGCACAGCCCGGGCCCGGGCAGCCCCGGCTCCCAGATTCCGCAGCTGTGTGTTCTGGTACGGGAGCCGTCCCTCTGGCCTGCTGCACATCTGCTTGGAGCCCGTCCACAGGCCTGCTGCTGGGCCTGCCACCCGGCTTGGTGGCACCGTTGCTTCTGGGGTCTGAGGCCCCTTGTGGGCAGGGTGGGTGCAGCTCACGGTTTGGTGGCAGGCCCGCGGCGGCTGCCCGGTGTCGGATGAGGCAGGGGCAGAACTCCTAGTTATTGAGTGTCCCCCTCCCAGGTGGGCCTGGGTCCTGCAGGACATCCTGGGCATCGCCTTCTGCCTGTACATGCTGAAGACCATCCGCCTGCCCACTTTCAAGGTGAGGCCGCCAATGGGCACGGCAGCCCAGTCCCGGGTGGAGGTCTGAGGCTCCGGGTGAGGCATGGGCCCAGGGTGTTGGGTATGACCATAGGAGCAGCCCTGGTTGGGCCAGTAGTCCTGGGCACGGGTGACGGGTGCAGCCCGGCGTGGCCCTGGGCGGGGCGGCCCCTCAGGCCCTGGCTTCCACAGGCTTGCACACTGCTGCTCCTGGTGCTCTTCGTCTACGATGTCTTCTTCGTCTTCATTACCCCCTTCCTGACCAAGGTAGGTTCTCTCTGCCCTCCCGGCTGCCCATTCCCATCCCCGCCCTGGCTGACAGGCCTGTCTTGTGCAGAGTGGGAACAGCATCATGGTGGAGGTGGCCACCGGGCCCTCAAACTCATCCACCCACGAGAAGGTACGCCACTCCGCCATGTGGGTTGTGGGCTGAGAGCCCACGGAGGGGTGATGGGCGTGGGCCCCCAGCCTGAGCCCAGCTCTCCCCACAGCTGCCCATGGTGCTGAAGGTGCCCAGGCTGAACACCTCGCCTCTCTCCCTGTGTGACCGACCCTTCTCACTCCTGGGCTTTGGAGACATCTTGGTGCCAGGTGTGGGCTGAGCGCACGGGGCGGGGCCAGCAGGTGGGCTGTGGGGCATGGCGCCCATGCCTGGAGTCCAGGAAGGGTCTGGGAGTGAGATGGCCTCCTGGGTGGTGCATGGCTGTACGGCCACACCTGCCCGTGTGTGTGTGTGTGTGTGTCCCTACGGCTGCATGGGGTGATGTGCATCCTTGCTGTCCCCATCCACCATGGCAGGACCCTGTGGGTCACCCTGCCACACTGGTCTCCATGGCCATGCCACAGTCGTGGTGACTCTGCATCCCCCCAGGGCTGCTGGTGGCTTACTGCCACAGGTTCGACATCCAGGTGCAGTCTTCCAGGATCTACTTCGTGGCCTGCACCATTGGTAGGTGGCCATGCTGCTGCCCTTCTCTGCCTTTTGTCTGTTACCTCAGGGCCCCCATCCCATGTGCCACTACTCCCAGGCTGGTTTTAAATGTCACCCATAGGGCTGGGCATGAGTAGTCTGGTGCCTGGCCTGTGTTGGCCCAGGTTCCCCGGGCTGGTGGAGCATTTACCACACAGGCTCCCATGGCCGTCTGCCTTCCTCCCCAACCTGCACAGCCCTGTGGCTCTCTCTCTGAGCTTCATGCTGCTCAGCTGGCCTGGAGTTTATAGTCCTCCTGCCTCAGCTCCCACAGTTCTGGAAGGCCCATCTTACCAGCTTGCCGCACATGCTTGCCTGAATCCTTGTCCTCATTCCCCTCCGTCGGTCACGGTGGCCCCTCCAGGAGAGGTGGTCTGACACTCACTCTGTCCCGCAGCCTATGGCCTGGGTCTGCTGGTGACATTCGTGGCACTTGTCCTCATGCAGCGTGGCCAGCCCGCGCTGCTCTACCTGGTCCCCTGCACACTGATGACCAGCTGCACCGTGGCACTGTGGCGCCGGGAACTGGGTGCCTTCTGGATGGGCAGCGGCTTTGCGGTGAATACCGGTTTGCTATGACCGCGATGATAACCCCTAAGGCCGCCAGGTCAAGTTGAGTCCAACCTCCTGTGCTCCCACTGAGCCCCTGGCCCGGGTCCCTTGCTTCCGGAAGGTCACACTTTGGGCTTGTGGTTCGCTGTGGGGATTCACTGGATGTGACCTGAGGCTGTGAACATTCCTGCTGCATGGCCAAGGCCCTCCCCCAAAGGCCCCGTTGCAGCCAGAGGTGAAGGGTACAGTGGAGGGCTGAGCCCCAGGCAGTGGATGACACACAGCTCCCCAAGAGTAGCCTTGCTCCTTGGAAGCGTCTTCCTGTGGGCCCTGTGTTCCAGGACTTCCTCGGTGTCACAGAGGCAGCTGCTGGGGTAGGCAGGGACCTGCTCGGTGCCAGCCTTATGCTTGCAGACCTCTTGGGCTTTGGGGCTACTGGTTCTCACGGGGAGGATTTGCCCGTAGGAGTGAGTGGCCTTTCTCTAGGGGCTCTGGAGGAGCATCAGGGAAGGGTAAGAGGTGTAGAGGGGGAGCAGCGGTCCCACACACCTGCTCCCAGGACCTGATACCCTGGGCCTTGGAGGCCTGGGCTCCTGCAGCCTGTGTGCTGGATGGCGCTGGATGGCGCTGGTGCTGGATGGCGCTGGTGCTGGATGGCACTGGATGGCGCTGGATGGCGCTGGTGCTGGATGGCGCTGGATGGTGCTGGTGCTGGATGGCACTGGATGGCGCTGGATGGTGCTGGTGCTGGATGGTGCTGGATGGCACTGGATGGCACTGGATGGTGCTGGTGCTGGATGGTGCTGGATGGCACTGAATGGCGTGTCATGCCTGCTCTAAGCACCCTGCATTTGTGTTGGGTTCTATCCCATTGGGGTCCCCTGCCCACTTCTCCCAGCCTCACAGCTTCCTCCTCTCTACAGAAAGACGTACCTCAGTCTTCATGGGCTCCAACCGAGACGCCTGTAGCTATGAGGGACTCAGATGCTCCCCTCCCCCAGCAGCCGCCAAGTGAAGAGCTGGCCAAGAAACCCGTGCCCACTGAGGAGGCAGCCCTGCCTGAGGAGGCAGGAGCTGTAGACCCTGCCAGGGATGACAACAACCCCACGGTCAGCACATCCAGTCCCACAAATAGGGAGCAGGTCCAGCCCAGCCCTGTGGTGCAGCCAGGGACTTTGGCCTAGAAAGAGGAGGAACAAGATCTGGACCCTCAGCCTTCCATGCCACACAGATGCCAGCCACCTGGGACCTGCAGGGGACAGGGACAGCTGCCCCCCTCCTGGGCAGCAGACCTGTGTCGTGGCCTCCTTAACATGGTGCTCAGCCCCCGAGGCCTCGTGCTTCTTCTCCACCGCGGCCCGCCTCGGCGCCCAGCTCTGCTTTGCACCAGGCCGTGAGCTCCCCCTGTCCCCCGCTCCACGCGAGGCTGCTGCCTCCGGTGCTTTGCCGCCACCGCCGCTCACCCCGCAGTCCCAGCCGGCCGCGCCTTCTTCCACAGGACAGGGCTCCGGGCCGGAGCAGCATCCCTGGCGTGCAGGTTCCTATGTTGGGAGCGGCCATGAGAGACCTGGATGTGGGCACCCTGCCCAGGGTCGACAGGAGGAGTCCTTACCCCGTCAGGAGGGGCCATGCCGAGATGGGAGTCGGGGATGCTGGTCACGGCTCCGAGCCAGTAAATGGCTCTGGCTCTAGGTTCTGCGGTCTGCGGCATGGCGGGAACTGGCCAGGCATGAGTGGGTCATGTCCCCAGCAGCTAGCCCTCAGCTCAGATCTGCAAGTCTTCCACACCACGGCCATTGCCCTCTGCCCCAACAGTGGCTTCTGGACCTGGCATCTGTCCTCTACCTCACCAGCCGGGCTCTGGACTCCACGACAGATGTGCCTGCAGGGAGTCCACCACACACGCTGCATGTCACTGAGGCGCTCGTGAGGGAGCCTGGGACCTGTGTCCACTCACACTTGCATGGAAAAGGGTGACAGGCAGTGGCAGCTGGGCTGTCCTCCTAGAGCTTGGGGGGGGAGGGAGGAGGACGGCCCCTAGGCACCCTGTCCTGCCAGAGTGGACAGACAGGAGCCCTGGGCCCAGCCACCTGCTTGTGCCACGTGGACTGCGCCTTAACTTAAGCCATTTTGTACTAGGATCTCTGAGCTGGTCGCAGGGCTCTGGGCAGTGCCACCCGAGGGCCTGCTCTAGGTTGTCAGGGGATTAAATAGCTTTTCATACTCATCTCGGCCTCTTGTCCTGCGAAGTCTGGCCTGGACACAGTGCCCTGCTGTGATTGTCCAGTGGTGTTGAGTCCTGACAGAGGCGTGGGGTGGCCAGAGCCCGTGGATGCAGACCCTCCTCACCCCTTGTCCCCATGGTGCCCTGATTCGCTTTGCAAAGATGTGTGTGGTCCCCAACCTCCCACTGCTGCCCCAGCCGGGCTGGTGGCCCAGGCAGAGGCAGCTGCATCTTTGAGTTCATGACCAGCCTAGTCTATATGGCCAGGCCGGCCTTTGTAGTGAGAGCCTGTCTTAAAAAAAAAAAAAAAAAAAGCTGGAGAGATGATTCAGAGGATAAGGGCACTGGCTGCTCTTCCAGAGGTCCTGAGTTCAATTCCCAGCACCCACATGGTGGCTCACAACCATCTGTAATGAGGTCTGGTGCCCTCTTCCGGTACACAGGGATACATAATACAGAGCACTGTGTACATAATAAATCTTTAAAAAAAAGAAACAGAAAGAAGGACATGGCTGGTGTTAGGAGTGCTCTCTACTTTTCCTGAGAGTCGAGGTGGGTCCCCAGCACTTGTGGGGGCTCAAAACGGCCTGTAAGTGGCTCTGGAGAACCCACACTCGGGCACATGCGCATGCATGGACATACACACATAAGTTGTTGTTATTATTATTATTTTGGTTTTCTGAGAGGGTCTCTGTGCTGCCCTAGCTGTCTAACTGTCCTAGGCTGGTCTTGAACTCAGAGATCCACCTGCCTCTGCCTCCAGAGTGCTGGGATTAAAAGACGTGTGCCACCATGTCTGGCCTTAATTAAAATCTAAAAAACAAACAAACAAAAACCAAGTTGAAGCTTTGGGACATGAGCCTCATGAAACCATGGGACACGTGGTGGTGGGAGCCACGTCACCGTGGGGTGTTTCCAGGACCAAATGGGATGTGGTGGCACACAGCTGCCATGCAGGCACTCGGGAGGGTCAGGAGTTGGAAGTCATCCCCAGGTCTGCCTGTCCTGCACAGGATTGCTTCAGAAGCCATAAGAGTGGGTTCAGGTTCTTTGGGACCCCCATTGGAGGGGCACACGTGCCAGGTGTACACACGGGAGTTGGTTTGGCCGCAAGCGTCTCTACCCACAGAGCCATCTTGCTGATGCTAGCACCTGGATTTTAACCTAACCTTCCACCCACACGTTCAGGATGGCGTGTGTGCCCTTCCCCATTCACTCGGCTCTCAGCTTCCCTCCCACAGGTAGTTCAGCAGTGGACTACATCCCACCCACAAAAGAAACCCCTGAGGCACAGGCTGGACCCAGGGCTGTGATCTGAGGTTCCCCTGGCCCCACATCCGCAGTGGGGCCCGCAGCAGTATCTGGCAGGTGCCTGGGATGCTGTTGCTGCCCAGAGACCAGTTCGGGCATCGAGGTGGGTTGAGCAGCCTGGACAGAGGACGGGTCACGTGATGGCCTCTCTGCTGTTTAGATGGTGGCAGGGCCAGTGGGTGCCTGGGGAGGAAGAGGAGGCAGGAAAGGGAGCCAATCACAGGACTAAGGAAGTAGCTCCGTCTGGTAAGTGCTAGATACAAAAACAAAATGGTGACCAGGAAATGTCCTGACACACATGCTCCCACCCATTCTCTCTCACCAGCCAGATGTGTAACTACCATCCACACCTACATGCATGTACCATCCGTCCGCTCCCCCACCACCCACCTGCCCACCCATCCACACACACTCATCCGTCCGCTCACCCACCACCCACCTGTCTACCCACGAGACACACTCATCTGTTCACTCACCCACCACCCACCTGCCCACCCATCCACACACTCATCCATCCGCTCCCCCACCATCCACCTGCCCACCCATCCACACACACTCATCCGTCCGCTCCCCCACCATCCACCTGCCCACCCATCCACACACACTCATCCGTCCGCTCCCCCACCATCCACCTGCCCACCCATCCACACACTCATCCGTCTGCTCCCCCACCATCCACCTGCCCACCCATCCACACACTCATCCGTCCGCTCACCCCCCATCCACCTGCCCACCCATCTACACACACTCATCCGTCTGCTCACCCACCACCCACCTACCCGCTGTTGGTTGTGTTTTGTTTTGTTTTGCTCTTTTGGGGGCCTCGCCAACCAGCTCCCAAATAAATCACACATGGAGGCTTATTCTTAATTATGAATGCCTGGCCTTAGCTTGGCTTGTTTCTAGCCAGCTTTTCTTAACTTTAAGTTATCGCATCTGCCTTTTGCCTCTGGGCTTTTCCTGTTCTCTTATTAATGTAAACCTTACTCTGACTCTGTGGCTGGCTGTGTAGCTGGGTGGCTGGTCTCTGGAGTCTCCTTCCTCCTTCTCTGGTTACTCCTCCCAGATTTCTCCTATATATTCTCTTAGCCTGCCAGTCCCACTTATCCTTTTTCCTGCCTTCCTATTGCCCATACAGCTCTTTATTAGACCATCAGGTGTTTTAGACAGGCCCAGTAACACAGCTTCACAGAGTTAAACAAATGCAACATAAACAAAAGTAACACACCTTAAAATATTATACTACAACAGACCACCCACCCATCCATCCATCCACCCACCCATCCATCCACCCACCCATCCATCCATCCATCCATCCATCCATCCATCCATTCACCCACCCATCCATCCATCCATCCATCCACCCATCCACCCACCCATCCATTCATCCATCCATCCATCCACCCACCCACCCACCCACCATCCACCCATCCATCCATCCACCCGCTAATGCATACATGCAAGTGTCCAACTGTCCTTCCACACACCCATCCCACTGAGCACCTGCATCACAGACACTCCACTAGGGTTGCAGATGTATCATGGGTGACTCCTAGACCCATTTTTGTTCCAAATGGCTCGGCCTGGTTAAGCAGAGTGGCCCGGTGTGCTCCTGGGACTTTGCTTCCACACAGGAGCTGTCCCGGCCCTGAACTGAGGGGCTGGTGTTAGGGCAGGCTGTCCGGAGGAAGGCACCATTGGAGCACAGGGACTGAGGGTCTCTGAATGCGGGGTGCCCAGCTAGAGAGATGGATGTCCGCTGCCTCACGGAGGCAGTGGGAGTCAGGGGACTTGTTTCCTACTGACAAGGTCTAGTGGGCGGCCTGGAGAGATGGCTCAGGGGTTAAGAGCACTGGCTGCTCTTCCAGAGGTCCTGAGTTCCCAGCACCCACATCGTAGCACAGCCATCTATGAGACCTGGTGCCCTCTTCTGGGCATACATGCAGGCAGAACACTGTGTACATAATAAATAAATAATAAATGTTTAGGTTTTTTGTTTGTTTGTTTGTTTTGTTTTGTTTCGAGACAGGGTTTCTCTGTATAGTTTTGGTGCCTGTCCTAGATCTTGCTCTGTAGACCAGGCTGGCCTCGAACTTGGAGATCCACCTGGCTCTGCCTCCCAAGTGTGTGTGCCACTGCTGCCTGGCATAAATAAATCTTAAAAAAAAAAAAAAAGTCACTGGGCAGTGGAAAGACTCCAAAGCCACACAGAAACCCTGTTTCAAAAAAACAAAATAAATAAAAAAAATAAAAAGTCAAGAACACTGGGCTCTAGAGTGAGGAGTGTATGCACAAGGGTAGCACACCCTGTCCTGTGAAGTGAGCTGACAATACCCCCCTGCAGATGGGAGGAGCGCTGGGGATGGTGGGGTTTGGAGCCCAGCTCATACCCAGGGCTCCAGAGGGTTAGCCCTGCCCCTCTGTGGGAAGAACACCGCTGCTGTGCCATGGGGGCCATCGTAAGCCCTGCCCGGCGCACACAGCACCTCATCCATCAGCTGCACCTCTCGGCAGGCGGTTGGGGACATGGATGAGGCCAGAGCCAGGGTGCACAGTGTTTGAGGTAGGGGGTTGGGAGTCAAGTGGAGAGAGGAGGTCAGGTGACACCCCACCCTGGTGAGGCTTCTGGGATGCCCCTGCTCCAGCCCTGTCACAGCTCCCTGTGGCTTGCAGCCATTCCTCCCAGTAAACCACAAGAGAAGTCACAAACATCCTGCCATCAGTCGATTCAGGAAATGGTCCCGGGTAGGGCTCAGCGGCCAAAGCCCTCACACTGTGCAAGCGCAAAGACCAAAGTACAGAACCCCCTAAGGCTGGGTGCGCATGGCCGTACTTCCAGCCTGGGAGGGAATCCCAGAGTGAACAGGACAAAGACAGATGGGTAGAGACATGGCTCAGGACTAAGAGTTTTTGCTGCTCTGGCAGAGGACCTGCGTTCCGTTCCCAGCACCCATGGTGGGAGGCTAACAATTATAACTCCAACTTGAGGGTAATTCGATGCCTCTAGCCATCGTGAGCACTCATACATAACTCAAACATAACCACACATACACACACATAGAAAAATGTTTTAATATACAAAAAACCTGGGTATGGTGGTACATGCCTTTAATCCCAGCACTCGGGAGGCAGGGGCAGGCGGATCTCTGTGAGTTCAGGCCAGCCTGGTCTACAGAGTGAGTTCCAGGATAGCCAGGGCTACAAAATGAGACCCTGCCTCAAACAAGCAAACAAACAAAAACAAACAAACAACGTATAAAACCGATCTGGAGTGCTCAGTTGGCAGAGAGCTCACGGACAGGCAGGAAACTATGGGTTCTACAGAGGCTGTACGGCTGTCACCCCAGCACTTGGGAGGTGGAGACAGGGGGACCGGGTTCAAGGTCATGCTTGGCTACAAAGTGAGTTTGAAGACCACTGGGGCTACGTGAGACCCTAACAGAAGAAAGAAAGAATGGAAGGTGGGGAGGGAGGGAAGGAGGAAAGTAGGGAGGGATAAAACCCCACAGAAACCCTAAATCACATGTATACACTTAGCACAATCCCTCCTGTTCCCTAAAGAGGCCCCCAGAGTTCTCAGGCTTGGTCCTCTGTCCCGCTTCCCCTGCCCAGGGGCCTCAGCTGCCCGCAGAACCGCCCCCCTCACATGCAGCCCACCAAGCTGGTCAGGGACCCTCCCTTGTGGTCAGGCCCCCCCTTGATCCCAGGTCCCCTTCCTGCATGTGTGAACAGGACCCGCTCCAGTCCCTGAACTCAGGAGAAGGGGCTTGGGAGGGGTGGCCCTTTAGAGGGTGGTGCCCTGCACAGGTAACGCCCACCTGTGGTAAGCCCCGCCCCTCCCTGCCAGCCCAGCCCAGCTCTGGCTCCCAGGTGAGTGTCTCCTGCAGCTTCAGCCCTGCTCGGCTGGGAGGCTGGAACTCGGTGAGCTGGGGTCCCCTCGGGGCTCGGATTTCCCTTGGGAAGACGGAGTGTGCAGTTTGCAAAGCTCTGGGGTGTGAGGGTGTGCTGCGTGTGGGGGTGCATTGTAAAGGGCTGAAAGTCTGGGGGTGTCCTGTGAAGACTCCCCAGGGTGGGCAGACAATGAAGCTTGGGAGCTGCCCCTGGGCAGAGCAGGGAGAGCCAGGGCTGAGCAAATGGAGCTGGGTCAGTCAGGTGTCTCACCTGGGTGCATAGATATGGCTGGGTGAGGATCAGGGACCCCCAACCTTCCTCATCCCCACCTCAGCTTTCCGGTCTTTTTCTCCGTGATAGAACTGAGAAGTGCTGGGTGGCTCAAAGGCCTTCCCCGTCGATGCAGGAGAGGGCAGGACTGGACGGGGTGGCACACGCACGCCTTTGATCCCAGCACTCGGGAGGCAGAGACAGGCGGATCTCTGTGAGTTCAAGGCCAGCCTGGGCTACAGAGTGAGATCCTATGTCAGGAGAGAAGGAGGTGGTCATAGGGTGTGACATTGCGCGAGTCCTATGAGCCCCAAGAAGGGGCTTCCATGTTTTTTGTTTGTTTGTTTTTACGTGTGACAATACACAGACATCGGCTGTTTGGGGGTCGGTGGTTCACACTGGATCTGGTCAGAAATCACTCGTGGCACCCCTGCGTGGGGACTGACAAGGCTTTGTTCTGGGGTTCTGGATGGCTGGAGTCTCTCATTCCCTTCCCCCATCCACTGGGTTACACTGAGGCTCCTGGACCCCACCTGGGCAGATCTGCTTCAGGTTAGCCCAGCCCTGCCAGCCTGAGGAAGGGCCGCCGAGGGGACTTGGTCCCGGTGATTGACAAGTGCTGGCCACCTTCTTGCCGCACACCACCCCAGGCTGGCCGTGCCATGTCCTGTCGTGTGGCCCAGACTGGCTGTGAGTGCACCAGAGGTTCTCAGCGGCTCTGTGACTGTTCCCGTGGGTGACTGCTTCCGTGGTCTCGTGAGATCTGCACGGTTGTGTTGACATGTGGCTGTGTGTGGTGTTTCTCATGTGCCCACGTGGACTGCATCGTGGCCATGGAGAGCGGGGCACAGCCGTGTGGGGCATTGGTGGCTGCGTATCATTGCCCTGTGGTGACTGCCAAGGCCGTAAGAGGGAATCGATTCCTGGTCACCCAGTGTCTTCACAGTGTGGTGGCCCATGGAGGGCACACTCTCCTGTCTCCATCCATAGCGTGCGAATCTGCTTGGTGCTGGTCTGGGGAGGGGATTACGTGGGTATTCCAAAGCCAGGAGGGCGCAGGACTGCCAGGTCCCACCTGTGGCTTTCAGAAGCCAGAGCAGGAGGACTCTGATGTGATTCTGGGGCCAGGTGAGGCCATCGTGAATGAGCGAGCCTCCTGAACTCAGTGTGGAGACAGGGAGGGGACAGACAGACAGGCAGGCAGAAAGAGAGAGAGACAGAAACATATACAGAGACACAGAGAGACACACAGACAGGGACAGACGGACACGGAGAAGGAAGGTACAGAGACAGAGGTAAGGACAGACAGACAGACAGAACTGATATGGGGTGACAGTCTTCACTCATGTCCGGACAGCAAGTCCCCTGGTACATTTGGGCCCCGTGTGGACACCTTCCCTGAGCCATGGGTGTCTGAGCTCCATTTCTGAGTCTCGGGCTTTGACACCCCCTCCCCCTGCCCTGTTTCTCAGCTTCCTGCGCCTCCCACACCACAGCGGCTTCTCTTTCTTCCGGGCATATTATAATCCTGACAGAACTCCAGAGGTCGCATCAATGGCTCTCTCCCAAACACCTCTTCCCTTGAAGGCTAACAAAAACGCCAGAGACAAAAAGAGAGATAGAAAAAGAGCAAGCTTATTACGTTTCTTTCACGCTTGCTGAGTGATTGGCTTCATGACTGGGGCCAGGATAGGGGGAGTGGAGCAGAGAAAGGGCAGGGCAGGATAACAGTGCTGGCCGGTCACCCCAGCTACTCCAGGAGCCACCCAGGCTAGACTGAGAGTCTGTCTCAAAGTAAGAAGTTAAAGCAGGGCTGGGGGCGTGGTCAGGGTGGAGCCCCGCCCAGAATCTCCAGTGAGGGGCTGGGGGCGTGGTCAGCGTGGAGCCCCGCCCAGAATCTCCAGTGAGGGGCTGGGGGCGTGGTCAGGGTGGAGCCCCGCCTAGAATCCCCCAGTGAGGGGCTGGGGCGGTGGTCAGGGCGGAGCCCCGCCTAGAATCCCCAGTGAGGGGCTGGGGGCGTGGTCAGGGTGGAGCCCCACCAGAATCCCCCAGTGAGGGGCTGGGGGCGTGGTCAGGGTGGAGCCCCGCCCAGAATCCCCAGTGAGGGGCTGGGGGCGTGGTCAGTGTGGAGCCCCGCCTAGAACCCCCAGTGAGGGGCTGGGGGCGTGGTCAGGGTGGAGCCCCGCCTAGAATCGCCAGTGAGGGGCTAGGGGCGTGGTCAGGGTGGAGCCCCGCCCAGAATCCCCAATGAGGGCTGGGGGCGTGGTCAGTGTGGAGCCCCGCCTAGAACCCCCAGTGAGGGGCTGGGGGCGTGGTCAGGGTGGAGCCCCGCCCAGAATCCCCAGTGAGGGCTGGGGGCGTGAATTAGGAGGCCTCCCCTGCTGCCGTGACCTTGGACTGCAGCATTAGCCACTGCCCTGCGCCCCTCACTCCTGGCAGTTCCCATGACGACTTAAGCCACGCCTTCCGTCTCGTCCCAGGCTGCTGACTGGCTAGTCGGTGGCAGGACTCCTGGCTTGTTCCACTCTGCGTATGAGAACTGACAGTGCCAAGTGTCAGGGTGGCACTGAGGACACGCTGGCCGGGAACTGCGACTCCCCTGGCATGCCCAGGAGTCTGGAAACAGATCGCCCGCCACGTTCACAGTCACAGCTCTGTCCACAGCCCTCCCACTTCACACATTCTGGGAAGCCCCGACTCGTTCCAGATTCCCGGTCACCAATACAGTCCGGTGAAGAAAAGGTCAACCAGATGATGTCCTGGCTGACGGCTGGACCGGCTTCGTGACCCTGGGTGGCTGGCGACGAATACTCAGTGGTGGCTCACGGCGCCTGCCTGGAATCACAGCCGGGCTCTAGTTTTTCTTTTGTTTTGTTTTGTTTATGTTTTTTTGTTGTTTGTTTATTTGTTTTTTGAGACAGGGTTTCTCTGTGTAGTTTTGGAGCCTGTCCTGGAACTCACTCTGTAGACCAGGCTGGCCTCGAACTCACAGAGATCCGCCTGCCTCTGCCTCCCGAGTGCTGGGATTAAAGGTGTGAGCCACCAACACCCGGCTTAGTTTTTCTTTTTGAGACAGGTTCTCATACGTGAGATCAGGCTGGCCTCCTTGCAGCCCAGGATGACCTTGAATTCCTCTATGTCCTGCCTCCAGTGCGGGGGAGACAGGCTTGTACCCCACATGTCTGTGTGGTGCTGGGAGTGGAACCCTGGCTTCCTGAGTGGTAGAGGGGCACTGGTCCCACTGAGCAGGGTCTTATACAGCCCCAGCTGGCCTCAAACCAACGATCCTCCTGCCTCAGTCTCCTGAGCCCCTCTGCTTCCCAGAGGGTGTCCACTGTGGGCTCAGACACCAATCTGATCACTTGTCACCTTGCTCAGGTTAGCTGTGGTCTGGATCTTACAGGAACCTGCTGGAAACTTTTGGTGGCCATTCTTGAACTGCGGGAGAGCAGATTTCTCCAACTGCTGCTGTGTGGGTCCGTGTGTCTGGTCTGGGATGTTCTCACATCTCCCTAAGCAGCTGATAATTTAGTCTTTTCTGTGGCTTTGGAAAAAATGTGTGCCTCTTGGTTATCCTTAATCAGCTATCTTACCGCCCACTCCGCCTTTTGTTGGCTGCCACCCCCAGTCTTCGGAAAGCAGTGAGAATAAACCCCATCCTAGAACGTATTTTTGTAGCCTAAGATTATCAGCTTGGACAATCTTCCAGCATCTATCTTGTTAAAACACCGCCTTGTCAGAGACAGCTGTCCCCATGCGTCCATGGGGACTGAGTGATGGTCCCGTCCCAGGCAGGGCGCTGTTTGCTGCCCCTCGGCTCTGACAAATCCACGTATTTATTGTACTTGCACATGTGTGCCGTAAGCGTGCCACAGTGCACATCTGCAGGTCGGGGCAGCTCTGGGTACCGGCTCTCTCCCGGGGGTGGCACTCCGGCATCAGGCTTAACCGTAAGTGCCCTTACCTGAGGAGCTGTCTCTATGTGCTCCACCATGCGGGGTAAATGTATATGACATAAAACTTTTCTCAAAAAAACAAAAAAACCAAACAAACAAACAAAAAAAGCCAGGCGGTGGTGGCGCACGCCTTTAATCCCAGCACTCGGGAGGCAGAGCCAGGCGGATCTCTGTGAGTTCGAGGCCAGCCTGGACTACCAAGTGAGTCCCAGGAAAGGCGCAAAGCTACACAGAGAAACCCTGTCTCAAAAAAACAAAACAAAACAAAACAAAACAAAACAAAACAAAACAAAACAAAACAAAACAAAAAAAAAAACTTTTTACAAGGTGAGGTGGCGCACGCCTTAATCCCAACACCAGGGAGGCAGAGGCAGACCGATCTCTGTGAGTTCGAGGCCAGCCTGGTCTACAGAGCGAGTTCCAGGACAGCCAGGGACACAGAGAAACCCTGTCTCAACAACAACAAAAGCCACTGTGAGCCAGGTGTGGTGGCATACACCTGTGATCACAACCGTCAGGAGGCTGAGGCAGGAGAATCACAGATTCCAGGCTATAGACCTAGAGTCTGTCAAAAACACAAAACAAAAAAGCAAAACCAAATCCAGAAAACAAAACAACAACAAAACCCACTCCAACACGAACCAGGCTGCTCTCCATGACACTTGTGGTGAGTCAGGGCTGCTCCTCCCGGAGCTTCAGGGAGCACCCAAACCCCATCCATCTCAGAGAGAGGCCTCCCACCCCTTGGCTTTCTGCCCTGTCCTCCCTCTTCCCGGATACTCCACCCTCCGCCGCCTCGCTCTGAGAACCTCATGGGGAAAAGTGGCCCCTCATGACCCAGAGTGGTTCCCAGCTAAGTCCTCAGCCCAGGACCATGGGCAGAGATCATTTTCCCACGTGAGGTGATATATTCACAGACTCTGGGGACCCGGGCAGCTCAGCCAGTGAGAACATCTTCAGAGGCCACAGCCCCCCAAGACCCCTAAAAAATGTCATTGAAGGACCCACATGGGCAGGGGCTGCCGGGGCCTTCTGGCTTCTCTAATTGTCTCTGGCTGGGTTTTGCTCCCTCTGGACCAGGCCTCCCGGCTTCTGGGGGGCCATTTCCCCGCCCTCCGAGAGGCCCTGGCCAGATTTGGCCAGAGCAGCCCCACGTGTCGAGAGTCTGTCGGAGTCTCCCTCAGTGTGAGGCCCAGGGTCAGCTCAGGTAGGAGCAGCCCCCGCTCGCTGCTCGGCACCGTCCACGCGTAGCCGTTGATAACCACTCCTGGCACCGCACAGGCAGGATTTTTCTGGATGGAAACAAGCCAGGCATGTCCCACAGTGAGGTGGCTGTTGGCTGCACGGCTCCTGGGCCTCAGGTCACGGTCCGTCACCCCATCTCTTCACAGGTCAGTCTCTGGTGCCTGCGAGTCTGCCCCTCACTCCCTTTCTTTCTTTTTTAAAAACCGTTTTGCATTTTGAGATGAGGGGTGTCTCACGTAGCCCAGGCTAGCTTCAGACTTGCTTTATGGCTGAGGCTGAGCTAGAACTCTCAATCCCCCTGCCTCCACCTCCCAGGCGCTGGGATCAAGGTGTGCGTCACCATGGCTGGCTTTTAAATTCTTAGTTTGTTTTGAGTCTGTGTTTACTGATTCGTGTGTGTGTTTGTGTGGGCATGTGCCACTGAGGACCGCGGACAGCGGTTGGAGCTCCCATCACGTGGGTCCCAGGATGGAGCTCACCAGGCCTGATGTCAACTGCCGGCAAGTGCCTACCCACAGAGCCATCCCACCAGCTGGACTTCTTCGTCATTTTTCAATTTTTTTTATTTTATTTTAAGTTTTGGCAGGTCATGATAATACCTGTCTTTAATCCCAGCACTCGGGAGGCAGAGGCAGGTGGATCTCTGTGAGTTCAAGGCCAGCCTGGTCTACGGTGTGAGTTCCAGGACAGCCAAGGCCATGTGCAGAGACCCTGTCTCAAAAAAATAAAGAATTAAGATTTATATATTTATTTATTTTACTTGTATGAGTGTTTTGCCTGCATGCATGTCTGTGTGCCGAAGAGGATGCTGGGATTCCTGGAACTGGAGTTACGGGTGCTTGTGAACCACCTTGTGGGTGCTGGGAACTGAAGTCAGGGCGTCCACAAGCACAGCTGGTGCTCTAACCACTGAGCCACCTCTCCAGGCCCTAATAACAACTTTTTAAAGATATTTATTTTTATTTCGTGTGCATTGGTGTTTTGACCTTCAAGTACGTCTGTGTGAGGGTGTTGGATTTTCTGGAACTGAAATTACAGACAATTGTGAGCTGGGAATTGTGAGCTGTGAGTTGTAAGTGCTGGGAATTGAACCTGGGTCCTCTGGAAGAGCAGCCAGTGCTCTTAACCACTGAGCCGTCTCTCCAGCCCTCTTAACTTAAACATGGTCGATTTTTGCTACACTGGTCTGAGAGACCCTTGTTCCTCTGCGTCGGGCGGAGAAAGCCACCATTTCCCACTCTTCGCTGCTGGGTGGCCTCCTTCAGTGGCCTGCCTGCTCACTAACCATCTCCGGGGAGACGTGGGCACGTCTCTTCACCCCAGCCAGGGCACCAGCCACAGACCACAGGCGACCCATGAGTTCACTGGGGTCACTTAGTGCACGTGGGTGACTCACCCTGGCGTGGTGACTGCTGGGGTTCCCTGCAAGACTTGGCCAGCTGCCCGCTTCAGTCCCCTCCCAGCACTTGTGATCATGGAAGTTTCCGGAAGTTTTTTAGTCTCTGGGCGCCTTCCTCCGGGGTGGAATGCTTCCGTTCTGAGGACACTGCCACACACCCACCTGTATCACCAATGCACAAAAATGCGGCTGTGGCTGAACGGACGCCACCGTCAGGTTAGATCTGCGGACCCGTCTGCACCAGAGCTGGCCACACAAAGTCCTGTGTGTTCCAGACCCTCCAGCTTCCATTCCCCTCATTTGTGGTGACGGTGTCTCACTCGGTAGCCCACGCTTGCCTGGAACTCGCCGTGTACCCAGGGGACGACTTTGAACGTCTCATTGGTGGTACAGGGATGACAGATGTGTGTCACCGTGTCCAGGTAGTGTTGTTTGAAAATTTGTTTGTTTTTATGTATCTCACATTAGTCTGGGCCTTGCTATGTAGCCCAGGCTAGCCTTGAACGCACAGCAATCCCTCTGCCTCAGCTTCCTGAGTGACGAAGGACAGGTGTGTGCCCCCTCACCTGGCTCCTGTGGAGCAGTTCTCGGAGGCCTGGTCTCCCTGGCCCAGGGTTCCCAGGGTTCCCAGAGTTTGATCTGCCCCTTTCTGTGCTGTGTGTTTTGCAGCCAGGGTGGCCCCGGGGTAATTACCACAGAGAGAAGTGCTGAATGGTGCTTCTGTACTCAGCGCCCATCAGCTGCAAGTCCTCTGTGAGGGGGCCACTGCTGGCACGACTGTGTGCAGGCCGTGGGGACTGGACGCGTGAGCACAGCGAGCGTGTGATTGTGTGTGTGTGAGTGTACATCCGTGTGTGACAGCATGTGTGCGTATGTGCCTGTGTGTGTGTGTATGTGTAATGGGGTTAATCCAGAGTCTATTTAATGAGCAGAGCAATTTATTTGGGGGGGGTTAACTCACAACCACGGGAGATTTATCGTAGGGTTCCGGGAAAGCTGAGCTATGTCCCACGCTGATCTGCCCGGTCCAAGATCTGAGCATCTGAAACCGTGAGGTAGGGAGGAGAGAGCGCGTACGTGCATCCCAGGTCTTGAGGGGTCCCCGAGCAGCCACACCCCGCAGCATGTACCTCAAGGCCATAGCCAGGTGTAACAGTTACCTGCCACCTCACAGGGGCGGTGCTTCAGGGCACGGCTCTGTAGCCACCCACTACACATGTGCACATATGTGTTTGTGCATGTGCAAGTGGGTGTGTGCGTCTGGACCGTCAAAGCCCTCCCCAGTAGTTCAAGGCTGCAGCCTCGCTGCTCAGCACGTCTCTGTGGCCTTTGTTCCTCTCTTCATGGAGAAATTCGCAGTTTCTCCTCCTCCAGGAGCCGGGAAGCGAAGTGTAAGAACACAGACATGAGTGTTGCACAGCCAGGCCGCTGCCCTGCCCCTCTGCCGCGCACGGTGACCGCTTCAGGCAGACAGGTCCCCTTAGGGCTGGGCCTCAGCCTGGAGGTGCCAGGATCAGCAGAGGGTGTCCAGAGGTGGAGTCAGGAGGACCAGGATTCCCAAACCAACCAGCCTGTGCTGCATGACACCCTGCCTCAAAATGAAACGAAGTGCTTAATTTTTTCCCTTTCTTTTCTTTCTCTGCTTTTCTTTTGTGGCAGGATCTCCCAAATGGAGCTCTTGCTGGCCTGGAACTCACAGAGATCCTCCTGTCTCTGCCTCTGAATGCCGGGATCAAAGGCGTGCGCCACCACACCCAGCAATTGAAATGAAAATAAATATCTTTGTGCTGAGGCAGGGGGATTGTGAGTTTGAAGCCAGCCTGGGCTACGTGAAAGAGAGGTGCTCAGAAAAAAAAGTAGAAACATTTCTTCAAGTGTGGGTGTGGGCTTCTCAAGAAGAGGAGTGGGGGAGCTGGGGGCCCAGGGGGGTGAGCCAGAGGTGGGGGAGGGGGAGCCGGGGGCCAGTGTGGCTTTCCTTGTTTATCCTGAGTGTGGGGAGGTCAGAGGACCAGCTGCAGGACTCAGTGCTCTCCTCCCTTCCTCCACGTGGGTCTCGGGATTGAACTCAGGTCGTTAGGCTTGGCAGCAAGCCCCCTCTGAGCCATCTCGCCAGCCCTTCGTGTCTTTAATAGAGTATTCATGTGTTTGTTTTATTAAGTTTGTTATTTTAGCTGGGTGTGTGGTGGCGCATACCTTTAATCCCAGCCCTCGGGAGGCAGAGGCAGGAGGATCTCTGTGAGTTCGAGGCCAGCCTGATCTACAGAGTGAGATCCAGGACAGCCAGGGCTACACAGAGAAAGCCTGGCTGGGGCGGGGAGTGTTTTTATAACAAAAAACAGATTTCATTCTGTAGCCCAGGTTAGCCTCAAACACACAGTGATCACTGTCTGTGGAGCACTAAATCACAGACGTTCACTAACAGTCAGTTTCTAGAATAATTTTGTTCTTTTCTCTCTTTTTTTTTTTTTTTGAGACAGGGTTTCTCTGTGTAGCCTTGGCTGTCCTGGATCTTGCTCTGTAGACCAGGCTGGCCTCGAACTCACAGAGATCTGTTGCCTCCCAAGTGCTGGTATTAAATCAGATAGAGTAATTTAAAAAAAGTCCCCATGGCCTCACCAGAGTCTGATACAGGTGTGGCTACATTGCAAGGACAAAGTTCACCTACAGATCTGTGTCTGCTGCATGTGACAGCCTCACTCACCTGGGCATTCTCACTTAATGAACATTTAGTTAGCTGTTTTAGTGTGTGTGTGTGTGTGTGTGTGTGTGTGTGTGTGTGTGCGTGTGCACACATGAGTGCAGTTCCCATAAAGCCAGAAGGGGGCGACAGAACCATCTGTAGCTGGAGTTACAGATGGTTGTGAGCTGCCATGTGGGTGCTGGGAACTGAACTCCTGTCCTCTGAGAGAGCAGCCAGCTCTCCTAACCACTGAACCACCCCTAGCACCCCAGAAGTATTGGCATGTTTTTCTGGGTGCACCCTCCATCCCACCGCCTTGGCCCCAGTGGGCTACAGTGGCTAGGAAGAGCCCGTCCTGTCCCCTCCCTCCCAGAAGGCGCAGGCCCGGTGTGGCTGAATGTCAAACGATCCTCGGTCTGTTTTCTGCAGGTGTCTACCTGGAGCCTTGAGTTTGCCGAGCCATGGCGCCCACGGCACCTGACTTACATCTTGTGCCGGAGATGACACAGGGTGCCCACGTCCCTGCTGCGGACTCTGGCTGCTGTAGAACGGCTGTCACCGCAGTTGTGGCCGTCAGTACGGTCGTCCTCGCCCTGGGAGTCCTTTTGGGTAAGTGTCAGGAGGCAGGCTGGGTCCCTGGAGTAGGCGACACTCAGAGGGGCGCTCTGAGCGTCCGGAGCATCCATCCAGAGCCAAAGGGCTGCCCTCAGGCCAGAGCCAGCAGCCCACAAGGACAGGCCCCAAGTCCGGGCATGTGCTGGGTGAGTGTGAGGTGGGTGTCAGTGCGAAGAGTGTGAGGTGGGAATCCAGAAGGCGTGCTCAGCACTGGGGGCGGCGAATACCCGGGAATGATCCTGTGTGTTTTACAGCTGCTCTCTCGGGGCAGAACTAGAGACTGCCTGCGACAGGAGGATTCTGAGCTCCTGGTCAGCCAGGGCTACCGAGATGTGGCTTAGGGGTGGAGCTGCCACCTGGAGACCCCACGTGAGGGGTCCTGGTCAGGGAGGGAGCCCCTGCCGGGGGCGTGGCTCAGCCACAGCCCGTTGGAATGGTTATTCTCTCTGAGAGTGACGACGAACACAAATTGGGAAACCTTCTTGTGTAGCAAAAGAATAAACTGATTTCTCCAACTATAATACTATTTATTGAAGTTGTCTGGGTTCTGGCCGCCTGCCATGGCTGACTGCTGCCCCCTAGTGGCTGTGCCTGTCACGCAGCAGCGTTCCCCGCCTCTGAGTGCCCCTGTGCCCGGATACCGGCTTCCTGACAGTCTGCAAGGATTTCAAGACTGTTGGGACCCCGGGCTGGCCCGGGTGTGATGCACAAAAAACTTCGTGCCATTTTTGAGAGCTTATCTTATTTTGAGAAGAAGAAGGGTCTCATGTACCCTAGGCTGGCCTCAAGCTCTTATTACTGAGGATCCCCCTGCCTCCATCTCTGAAGTGCTGGGACCGCAGGTGTGCGTCACCACTCCTGGCTTATGGATGCTGTGGTGGGATGGTACCCAGGGCTGCATGCCCGCCGGGCGAGTGTTCTACCCACTGACCCACAGTCACTGGATGTTTCTTCTACCCATGAATCCACAAATCTATCCCGAGGAGTTGCGCGGATTCAGGATTCACATCGTTTGATTCTGTTGTGTGGTGTTTTATTTTATTTGCTTGCTTATTTTTTTTTTTGTTGTTGTTGTTTTCTGAGACAGGTTTTCTCTGTGTAGCCCTGGCTGTCCTGGAACTCACTCTGTAGACCAGGCTGTCCTCGAACTCAGAGATCCACCTGCCTCTGCCTCCTGAGTGCAGGATTAAAGGTGTGTGCCACCACTGCCTGGCAGACTGTGTTTTCAATTTTTATTTTCTGTGTTGAGTGTTTTGCATGTATGTGTGTGCAGTGCCTACAGAGGCCAGAGGAGGGTGTCGGCCCCCAGAACTGGAATTATAGGTGGTTCTGAGCTGCCATGTGGACCCTGGGAACTGAACCAGGGTGCTCTCCGGCCTCTGTTTGAATTTTCGTCTGTGGTTGGGTCTGGCTATGGTGTCCAGGTCAGTGTTACATGTCTGGGCTGCTGCAGTCTTCCCGGCTCAGCCTCCAGAGAGGCCGGGGCACAGGCACAGCCTCCCTGCTTGGGCTGTTTTGTTGAGTTTTGCTCCTTTTTTATGATGTAACTCACAGTTAGAAACTCCTTTTAGGCGGCACAGGCAGGGACAGCTGTGGCGGGGGATTGTAATATTCAGGTTGGCACAGGCTACAAAGCAAAGCCCTGCTTCAAACGAAGAAACGAAGAGGGGCCAGGAGATGGCTCAGTCTGGAGGGTCTGCCTTGCACGACAGAGTCCCATCCACTGCCATCACAGAAGAAGCCAGGTGTAGTGGCAGGCTCTTGTGATCTCAGAGCTGGGGCTGGGGGGACGCACACAGGAGGATCCCCATGGCTCGCCGGCCAGCCTAGCTGAATTGGTGAGCCCTGTGTTCAGTGAGAGACCCTGCCTCAAACACAAGATGGAGATTGAGAGAGCAAGGCACCCGGTGACCTGATGTTCACACACGTGACCGTCAGTGAAGGCCGGCAGCCCCGGATGAACAATGCGAGGGTCCGGAGGTCCCCTGGCTTGCTCTACAGTAATTGCTGTCCCATCCTAGGAAGGCATTTGGGAACACACTGCAAGGCCTCCCGAGGGGCTATCAGCTGTGATGTCATTGACTCAGGTCAAGGAAGCTGACTTTAGGGATACCCCAGGTCACTTGGCCTGTATAGGCTTTTTTTGTTTTTGTTTTTGTTTTTATTTTTTAAGACAGGGTCTCCCTGTAAAGCTTTGTGCCTTTCCTGGATCTTGCTCCATAGACCAGGCTGGCCTCGAACTCACAGAGATCCGCCTGCCTCTGCCTCCCGAGTTCTGGGATTAAAGGTGTGCGCCACTACCGCCCGGCTTCTCTATAGGCTTTATACTATATCTAGGGGTCCCAGGGAAGGCCTCGTAGACTCCTTCAGGAAAGGCACGCTGGTGCCCAACCCCGAGGAGTCGGGTCTCCTGTGTGTGGAGCTTTGGCAGGTGCAGGGTGCTGAGGCCCAACCTCACGGTGGGGCTCTCTAACCGGGCAACCGTCTCGCCCGCAGCCTTCCTCTCTGCGCAGGGGGTGCACGTGGAGCACACGGCACGGCTACATGGAATCCGCTTCACCAGCTCTCTTCAGCAGGAGGCCTCCGAATACTACCGCCTGCTCACACCTGCTCTGCAGACACTGGTGAGCGGAGCCGGGACACAGAGGAAGGAGACGGCTGGATGGAAGGGGGAAGCCAGTCTGTGGGATGGCAGGGAACATGGAGTGCCCGGATTCCACCTGATGAGCAGACATGATTATGGAGCGCATGTGTGTACTTCTGTCTGGACCTGATTTCCTATCATGGAGTCCGTGCTGTGGGAGTCTCCCACTGAAAACAGTGTCCTCAGGGGCCTCCGTGCTGTGGAGTGTGACAGAGCCTTGACCTGCTCATGGCTGCATGCTGGTTGAGTGTGGGAATGGGTCTCCCTTTGGGTTTTTTGTTTTTTGTTTTTTTGTTTTTTTTTGAGACAGGGTTTCTCTGTGTAGTTTTGGAGCCTGTCCTGGAACTCACTCTGTAGCCCAGGCTGGCCTCGAACTCACAGAGATCCACCTGCCTCTGCCTCCCGAGTGCTGGGATTAAAGGCGTGCGCCACCACCGCCTGGCCGGGTCTCCCTTTGTGTATCTGTCGTCCACCCACCCATCCATCCATCCATCACCCACCCATCCATCCATCCACCCATCCATCCACCCATCCATCCATCCATCCATCACCCACCCATCCATCCATCCATCCATCACCCACCCATCCATCCATCCACCCATCCATCCACCCATCCATCCATCCATCCATCCATCCACCCATCCATCCACCCACCCATCCATCCACCCACCCATCCACCCATCCACCCATCCATCCACCCATCCACCCACCCACCCATCCACCCATCCATCCACCCATCCATCCACCCACCCATCCACCCACCCACCCACCCATCCATCCATCCACCCACCCACCCACCTGTTCATCCATCCATCCATCCACCCACCCACCCACCCATCCATCCATCCACCCACCCACCCACCTGTTCATCCATCCATCCATCCATCCATCCATCCATCCATCCATCCACCCACCCATCCACCCATCCATCCACCCACCCATCCACCCATCCATCCACCCACCCATCCACCCATCCACCCATCCATCCACCCACCCATCCACCCATCCATCCATCCATCCACCCACCCATCCACCCATCCATCCACCCATCCACCCACCCATCCATCCACCCACCCACCCACCTATTCATCCATCCACCCACCCATCCACCCATCCACCCACCCGTCTGTACGTCCGTCTGTCCGTCCATCTGTCTATCCACCCACCCACCCACCTGTCTGTCTGTCCATCCATCCATCCATCCATCCATCCATCCATCCATCCATCCATCCATCCATTCACCAACCCACCCACCCATCTCTATGGAAATGGACAGGCAGCCGGCCCTGCCTCAAGGCACTGGGCCCTGTGTAGCTATGGAGTGCCTGTAACTGAGAGGTTGCTTCAATCTTTGGGGTTATAACTCGGAAGTGGCATATAGTCATTTCCTTTTCCAGGGCTGAATGATATTCAATTGTGTGCACGGACTGCACTGTGTTGGTTTGTTAATTTATTGACAGGAGAGTGTTTTCACATGACTACCTTCACAACACCCCTCCCCGCCCCATCAGTGGCTCTGTGGTCCTGTTTCACTGTGGCCTCAGCATCACTGTGGCCTCAGCATCACTGTGGTCCTGTTTCACTGTGGACTCAGCATCACTGTGGTCCTCAACATCACTGTTGTCCTCAGCATCACTGTGGACTCTGCATCACTGTGGACTCAGCATCACTATGGTCCTCAGCATCACTGTGGCCTCAGCATCACTGTGGACTCAGCATCACTGTGGTCCTCAGCATCACTGTGGACTCAGCATCACTGTGGAATCAGCATCACTGTGGCCTCAGCATCACTGTGGTCCTCAGCATCACTGTGGACTCAGCATCACTGTGGACTCAGCATCACTGTGGTCCTCAGCATCACTGTGGTCCTCAGCATCACTGTGGACTCAGCATCACTGTGGTCCTCAGCATCACTGTGGTCCTCAGCATCACTGTGGCCTAAGCATCACTGTGGCCTCAGCATCACTGTGGACTCAGCATCACTGTGGACTCAGCATCACTGTGGACTCAGCATCACTGTGGTCCTCAGCATCACTTTGGTCCTCAGCATCACTGTGGTCCTCAGCATCACTGTGGTCCTCAGCATCACTGTGGTCCTCAGCATCACTGTGGACTCAGCATCACTGTGGTCCTCAGCATCACTGTGGTCCTCAGCATCACTGTAGACTCAGCATCAATGTGGCCTCAACATCACTGTGGACTCAGCATCAATGTGGCCTCAGCATCACTGTGGACTCAGCATCACTGTGGTCCTCAGCATCACTGTGGCCTCAGCATCACTGTGGACTCAGCATCACTGTGGTCCTCAGCATCACTGTGGCCTCAGCATCACTGTGGACTCAGCATCACTGTGGACTCAGCATCACTGTGGTCCTCAGCATCACTGTGGTCCTCAGCATCACTGTGGACTCAGCATCACTGTGGACTCAGCATCACTGTGGTCCTCAGCATCACTGTGGTCCTCAGCATCACTGTGGACTCAGCATCACTGTGGTCCTCAGCATCACTGTGGACTCAGCATCACTGTGGACTCAGCATCACTGTGGTCCTCAGCATCACTGTGGTCCTCAGCATCACTGTGGTCCTCAGCATCACTGTGGTCCTCAGCATCACTGTGGACTCAGCATCACTGTGGACTCAGCATCACTGTGGACTCAGCATCACTGTGGTCCTCAGCATCACTGTGGTCCTCAGCATCACTGTGGACTCAGCATCACTGTGGACTCAGCATCACTGTGGACTCAGCATCACTGTGGACTCAGAATCACTGTGGTCCTCAGCATCACTGTGGTCCTCAGCATCACTGTGGACTCAGCATCACTGTGGACTCAGCATCACTGTGGACTCAGCATCACCGTGGACTCAGCATCACTGTGGTCCTCAGCATCACTGTGGTCCTCAGCATCACTGTGGTCCTCAGCATCACTGTGGTCCTCAGCATCACTGTGGTCCTCAGTATCACTGTGGACTCAGCATCACTGTGGACTCAGCATCACTGTGGACTCAGCATCACTGTGGTCCTCAGCATCACTGTGGACTCAGCATCACTGTGGACTCAGCATCACTGTGGACTCAGCATCACTGTGGTCCTCAGCATCACTGTGGACTCAGCATCACTGTGGTCCTCAGCATCACTGTGGTCCTCAGCATCACTGTGGTCCTCAGCATCACTGTGGACTCAGCATCACTGTGGACTCAGCATCACTGTGGTCCTCAGCATCACTGTGGTCCTCAGCATCACTGTGGTCCTCAGCATCACTGTGGTCCTCAGCATCACTGTGGACTCAGCATCACTGTGGACTCAGCATCACTGTGGACTCAGCATCACTGTGGTCCTCAGCATCACTGTGGTCCTCAGCATCACTGTGGTCCTCAGTATCACTGTGGACTCAGCATCACTGTGGACTCAGCATCACTGTGGACTCAGCATCACTGTGGACTCAGCATCACTGTGGTCCTCAGCATCACTGTGGTCCTCAGCATCACTGTGGTCCTCAGCATCACTGTGGACTCAGCATCACTGTGGACTCAGCATCACTGTGGTCCTCAGCATCACTGTGGACTCAGCATCACTGTGGTCCTCAGCATCACTGTGGATTCAGCATCACTTTGGTCCTCAGCATCACTGTGGTCTCAACATCACTGTGGACTCAGCATCACTGTGGTCCTCAGCATCACTGTGGTCCTCAGCATCACTGTGGACTCAGCATCACTGTGGACTCAGCATCACTGTGGTCCTCAGCATCACTGTGGTCCTCAGCATCACTGTGGACTCAGCATCACTGTGGCCTCAGCATCACTGTGGTCCTCAGCATCACTGTGGTCCTCAGCATCACTGTGGACTCAGCATCACTGTGGACTCAGCATCACTGTGGACTCAGCATCACTGTGGTCCTCAGCATCACTGTGGTCCTCAGCATCACTGTGGTCCTCAGCATCACTGTGGACTCAGCATCACTGTGGACTCAGCATCACTGTGGACTCAGCATCACTGTGGTCCTCAGCATCACTGTGGTCCTCAGCATCACTGTGGTCCTCAGTATCACTGTGGACTCAGCATCACTGTGGACTCAGCATCACTGTGGACTCAGCATCACTGTGGACTCAGCATCACTGTGGTCCTCAGCATCACTGTGGTCCTCAGCATCACTGTGGACTCAGCATCACTGTGGTCCTCAGCATCACTGTGGACTCAGCATCACTGTGGTCCTCAGCATCACTGTGGACTCAGCATCACTGTGGTCCTCAGCATCACTGTGGATTCAGCATCACTGTGGACTCAGCATCACTGTGGTCCTCAGCATCACTGTGGTCTCAACATCACTGTGGTCCTCAGCATCACTGTGGTCCTCAGCATCACTGTGGTCCTCAGTATCACTGTGGACTCAGCATCACTGTGGTCCTCAGCATCACTGTGGTCTCAACATCACTGTGGTCCTCAGCATCACTGTGAACTCAGCATCACTGTGGCCTCAGCATCACTGTGGACTCAGCATCACTGTGGTCCTCAGCATCACTGTGGTCTCAGCATCACTGCCTTGTTTCTCTTGCAGTTTGTGAGCAGTTTCCGAAAAACAGAGTTAGAATCCAGCTGTGCAGGCTGCACGGTGCTCAGTTACAGGTGAGTTAGGGCTCTCTGAGGGCAAAACAGCCTTGGTAGACATTTTGGAGATGCCAGAAGATTCTAGACAATTCCTGAACCTTCTAGAAGATTCAGAAGTTTCTTGATAATTCTGGCAGCAAGCATGCATTCCGCCTCCATGTCCTGCTTGCAGGGATGGGAATTCCAGCGTGTTTGTGCACTTCCGGCTCCACTTCCTGCTACATGCCCTCCAGCCACTGAGCCTGGACCAAGAGGAAGACATCTTGCAGAAAGGCATCCAGGCAAGGCTGGGGGAACACGGTCTTCCCCTGGCTGCCTACGGCACCATCGTGTCAGTGGAGCTGACAGGTAGGTGGGCGGCAGCCCCTGTCTGGGAGACAAAGGCTGCTGGGGGCGAGGTGCAGCTCAAATGCACAGAACGTCATATTTTTAAAAAAAATCTCCCCCTCTGATGGAAGGAGGGAAGGCAACCAGCTTCCCACACCGCGGAAGCAGAGGGCTGGCCGCCTCTTATGGATGGGAACAGAGTGCAAACATCTTACTTCTGTGACCCGTGAGGTTCGGCAGTAAGAGTCCCTCACATTCACGGACTGTTTCCATGGTTTTAGTCATACTTGGTTCCACTGTAGTTCCAAAGATATAACAGAAAACTCCAGAACTAACCAGGCATGGTGACCTCATGCCTTTAACCCCAGCACTCGGGAGGCAGAGGCAGGGGGATCTCTGTGAGTTTGAGGCCAGCCTGGTCTACAGAGTGAGATCCAGGACAGCCAGGGCTACACAGAGAAACCCTGTCTTGAGAAATCAAAATAATAGTGATAAGAATAAGAACTAGACAACTCTAATGTTAGAAGTTGAACCCCTTCTGAGGAGTGTGATCATTGAAGCCATCTGGGACTGGAGAGATGGCTCAGCAGTTAGCGCACCGGCTGCTCTTGCCGAGGACACGGGTTTGTTTCCCAGCACCCACGTGGTGGCTCACAACCATCTGCTACTCCAGTTCCAGGGGATGCTATGCCCTCTTAGAGATGCACAGGCAGACAAAACACCCCTGCACATAAAATTAATTAATTAATTTAAAAAATCTAAGCCATCCATCTCCGTCTGTCCCATCCGGGATGTGAGCCGTTCCTATGCCTGGTGGGTGAGCTAGCCTGAGTTACTTAGCAGGTGTCGGGGTGTTTTGATCAACTGTGAAGGTACAGCTGGCCTCTAGGCCATCCTGACAGACATGGCTATCTCCCCAGCTAATCCAGGAACTTGGGGCTAGCCTGGACAACATAATGAGGCCTTGTCTCAAAAAGCAAAAACAGCGAGGTGGTGGTGGCGCACACCTTTAATCCCAGCACTCGGGAGGCAGAGGCAGGAGGATCTCTGTGAGTTTGAGGCCAGCCTGGTCTACAGAGTGAGATCCAGGAAAGGCGCAAAGCTACACAGAGAAACCCTGTCTTGAACCCCCCCCCGCCCCCGCCACCAAAAAAAAGTAAGTAAAAAGCAAAAACACACAAACAAGTAACAAGCAATGCAGAAGTGTCCTGCACTGGGAGTCCGGGTAGGAATGGCAGAGTCAATAAGAAACCCGTTCAGACTCCTGAGACCTCACTGTCCCCTGACCCTGATAAACGGCTGAGGTCTCAGTGACCATCTTCTAGAACATTCCTCGGTGACAGTGTGTCCCCACTGGGATGGTGGCTGCCGGCCTCATGTGCCTCTTTAGCACTGTCCCCTGACCAGCCAGGCTGAGGACAGGGTTAGGGTTAGGTAACCCCGCTGCCACCTGCACAATCCTCCTGCCTCAGCCTCGATGACAGGCGAGCGCCACCAGCTCTCACTTGGTTTTGTCTGTTCCCCTTCAGGAAGGTGTGAAGGTCCGGTGACCGAGAGGGACCTAAAGTCAGGTAGGACTGTCCTCTGCCCGCAGCTCGGCTTCCGCTGAAGGTCCTCAAGGCTTCTGTCCTGGAGTGGCATGTGTGCCCCTGCGGGCCTCTGGCTTCCCGGGGGAGCTAACACCACAGGCGTGAGCTGAGGGGACCGCGGAGAGGCACCAAGCGCGGTCCACAGCCGGGCCCGGCCGCAGCGAAGGCTGTTGGTTTATTTATTTATAAAAGTTGGGGTCTCACTACGTAACCCGGGCAGGCCTCAAACTCAGAGCTGCCTCTGCCTGCTGAGTGCTGGGGTCGGAAGTGTGCGCCCCCTCCCCAGACAGCATTTACTTTGAAGGCTAGCTCTTCATTCATCTGTTATTGAGACAGAGCAGCCACACAGCGGCTGAAGAGAGGGAGGGTCTGTCCTGGCCGCAGTTAGCACCCTCTGTCATGGTGGCTGGTCACACTGAGTTCACAGTCAGGAAACAGAGAGAGGTGGCCTCAGCCCGTGGACCCCAGGCTAGCCCAGGACCTCAGACCACGGAATGGCAGGGCCACATGCACCTCAGTTAACCCAGTGGAGAGATTTCCTCAGCCCGGCAGACACTCCGTAGTGTTTCTAGGTCCCACCAAGTTGCCGTCACAGAAGGTGACAGAATTCTGTTGTAAAAACAAAATCAGGACCCAGATATGGCAACGTACACCTGTAACCCCAGCACTCGGGAGGCAGAGGCAGGTAGATCCCTGTGAGTGTGAGGCCAGCCTGGGCTACACAGGGAGTTTCAGACCATCCAAGGCTACACAGTGTGACCCCATCTCACATGCAAATCACCCATGGCTCACACACATCCATGCTGTCTAGCCCTGTCCTGTCCCTGAGGTAAGCAAAGAGCTCAAGAGAGGTTTTTCCACTGTGGGGGTTCCCAGTGGACCCCTGCAGGTCCTGCCCCCAGCTGGGTTCTCTGTCCCCAGGCCGCTGCCCCGAGAACGCCTTCTCCTGTGCAAACAGTCAGTGTGTGAGCAAAGAGAACCCGGAGTGTGACACCAGGGTGGACTGTTCCGACGGGTCTGATGAGGCTGAGTGCGGTCAGTGTCAGTGTGGCCTGAGCTCGGGGCTCTTGGGGCTCATAAACAGGGGGGGCAGAGGGAGGGTTGTGGTCTAGAGGGCAACATGCCACCCACTAAGCACGGGTGCCCAGAGGGGACAATCCTCAGACTAAAGCAGGCATGGCAGCTTGGAGCTCTATGCTGCCAGGAACAAGGACTGGTCAGATCTGAGCAAGGAGCGAGGAGAATACTATGTGGTCATCAGCATGTTCCCGGCAGTCTCAGCCTGTGCAGTAAGAGGACACCAGGGTCCTGGTCTGCTCCCTGCCGCTGTGATAAAACATTCTGAGCAAAAGCAACTCGGGGAGGGATGGCTGTATTCAGCTCACGGTCCATCGTCCTGGGAGTTGGGGCAGGAACTCAAGCAGAGGCCGTGAGGGAGCCTGGGCTCGCTCTCTCCCAGGCTCACTACAGTCCAGGAGACCCGCCTAGGCGCTGACAGCCCTCCAGCATCGATAGTCACTAGTCAAGAAAGTGCTGGGTGGTGCGGGCATGTCATCCAAGTACTCAGGAGCTGAGGCAGGAGGATAGGAGGTCCAGGGCGGCTTGGGCTGGAATGAGAGTCTGTTTTAGAAGAAAGAAATTATGCCGGGCAGTGGAGGCATGCACCTTTAATCCAGCACTCGGGAGGCAGAGCCAGGCGGATCTCTGTGAGTTCGAGGCCAGCCTGGGCTACAGAGTGAGATGCAGGACAGGCAGGGCTGCACAGAGAAACCCTGTCTCGAAAAACAAAACAAAACAAAAACAAAAAACAAAAAAAGGAAGGAAGTGGGAAAGGAAGAAGAATGAATAGAAGTCTACAATGGGTTCGAAGGTCACATGACCTTCGTGTTTGGCACCAGGTGTGAGCTTTTCACTGACACTACTGACATGTGACCTCAGGGCTTCAAGAAGACAAGGCGTCCCCAAGCAAGTGGCGGCACCTTGAATTAGGGTCCCGGCGGGCGGGCGGCCTTGTGTCTTGCAGACTGCGGGTGGCAGCCTGCCTGGAGGTCAGCGGGCAGGATCGTGGGCGGCATGGAGGCGGCGCCCGGGGAGTTCCCCTGGCAGGTCAGCCTTCGCGAGAACCACGAGCACTTCTGCGGGGCCACCATCATCGGGGCCAGGTGGCTGGTGTCCGCGGCCCACTGCTTCAACGAGTGAGTCCCTGCTGGCCGCGGCTGCCGCTGTCCAGCCTGGCCTGTCCGCCCGGCCACCTGCTTCTCCCTCCTCCGCCTGCTTCTCCCTCCTCTGCCTGCTTCTCCCTCCTCTGCCCGCTTCTCCCTCCTCCGCCCGCTTCTCCCTCCTCTGCCTGCTTCTCCCCTCCCACCTGCTTCTCCCTCCTCCGCCCGCTTCTCCCTCCTCTGCCTGCTTCTCCCCTCCCACCTGCTTCTCCCTCCTCTGCCCGCTTCTCCCTCCTCCGCCCGCTTCTCCCTCCTCCGCCCGCTTCTCCCTCCTCCGCCTGCTTCTCCCCTCCCACCTGCTTCTCCCTCCTCCGCCCGCTTCTCCCTCCTCCGCCCGCTTCTCCCTCCTCTGCCTGCTTCTCCCCTCCCACCTGCTTCTCCCTCCTCCGCCCGCTTCTCCCCTCCCACCTGCTTCTCCCTCCTCTGCCCGCTTCTCCCTCCTCCGCCCGCTTCTCCCTCCTCTGCCTGCTTCTCCCCTCCCACCTGCTTCTCCCTCCTCCGCCCGCTTCTCCCTCCTCCGCCCGCTTCTCCCTCCTCCGCCCGCTTCTCCCCTCCCACCTGCTTCTCCTTTCCCACCTGCTTCTCCCTCCCCCACCTGCTTCTCCCTCCTCCGCCTGCTTCTCCCCTCCCACCTGCTTCTCCTTTCCCACCTGCTTCTCCCTCCCCCACCTGCTTCTCCCTCCTCCGCCTGCTTCTCCCCTCCCACCTGCTTCTCCTTTCCCACCTGCTTCTCCCTCCCCCACCTGCTTCTCCCTCCTCCGCCTGCTTCTCCCCTCCCACCTGCTTCTCCTTTCCCACCTGCTTCTCCCTCCCCCACCTGCTTCTCCCTCCTCCACCTGCTTCTCCCCTCCCACCTGCTTCTCCTTTCCCACCCGCTTCTCCCTCCCCCACCTGCTTCTCCCTCCTCCGCCTGCTTCTCCCCTCCCACCTGCTTCTCCCCCTCCTCCTCTTTTGGTTTATTTAATTTTACCCGTTTGAATGTTTCGCCTGTCCGTCTGTCTATGCACCTTGTGGCCAGAAGGTGGCGTCGGATCCCTGGAACTGCAGTTACAGATGGTTGTGAGCCGGCGTGTGGGTGCTGGGAACGGAGCCAGGGTCTTCTGCAGGAGCGGATGATGAGCTAACCACTGAGCAGTCTCTCCAGGCCCTTTTCTTTTCTGTTGAATTAATTGTCTTTTTTTAAAGACAAGACCTCAGGCAGTGGTGGTGCACACCTTTAATCCAAGCACTTGGGAGGCAGAGGCAGGAGGATCTCTGAGTTCGAGGACAGCCTGGGCTACACAGAGAAACCCTGTCTCGAGAGGAAAAAAAAGGGGAGAGAGAAGGCCTCACTAGGTTTCCCAGGCTTCCCAGCAATTCATAATCCTCCTGCCTCAGTTTTCTGAGTGCTGGGGTTACAGACATCCACCTCCACAGCCCAGTCTGCATTCATTTTCATTTATTAGTTATTTAGTTTTGAAACAGGGTCTCACTATGTAGCTGTCCTGAAACTCACTCTGCAGACCAGGCTGTCCTTGAACTCAGAGATCGGCCTGCCTCTGCTCCCAGGTGCTGGGGTCAAGGGCCTGCACAGTCCTGCTCACTTTTTCATTTATTTGTGTCTGTGTGTGTGTGTGCGTGAGCGTGCGTGTGTGCGTGCGCGCGCGTGTGTCTGCGCGCTCAGGCAGAGGATAACTTGAGTAGCTGATCCTTCCACCCTGTGTGACCACAAGCGCCTGTGCCCGCGGGGCCCTCTGGCTGGCCCCTGCACCCTGACGTTGGGCGGAGCAGAGATGTCCGCAGTCACAGTCCGCAAACTTTACTCTTTCCCTGCCAACTCCTCCGAGCCCCCACTTCAGCCCCACCCTCGGCCCCCCAGATTCCAGGACCCTGCGCAGTGGGCGGCCCAGGCCGGCAGCGTGCACCTGAGCGGCTCGGAGGCCAGCGCCGTGCGCGCACGCGTGCTCCGCATCTCCAAGCACCCGGCCTACGACGCGGACACCGCGGACTTCGACGTGGCGGTGCTGGAGCTGGCTCGCCCGCTGCCCTTCGGCCGCTACGTGCAGCCCGCCTGTCTCCCCGCCGCCACGCACGTCTTCCCGCCGCGCAAGAAGTGCCTGATCTCGGGCTGGGGCTACCTGAAGGAGGACTTCCGTAAGCCGCGTGCATCCTCCACCCTGACTGCCCCGTCCGGCCTGATAGGAGCTTGTGACCCGGCAAGGGGGGCTCCCGCCTCTGAGACCATAAGCTGGGGCCGGAGGCCTGGGGACCAGAGGCTCAGACTACTAAAACCAGGCTGGGGGCGTGGTCACGGTGGAGCCCCACCTAGAATCCCCAGTGAGGGGCTGGGGGCGTGGTCAGGGTGGAGCCCCACCTAGAATCCCCAGTGAGGGGCTGGGGGCGTGGTCAGGGTGGAGCCCCACCTAGAATCCCCAGTGAGGGGCTGGGGGCGTGGTCAGGGTGGAGCCCCGCCTAGAATCCCCAGTGAAGGGCTGGGGGCGTGGTCAGGTGGAGCCCCGCCTAGAATCCTCAGTGAGGGGCTGGGGGCGTGGTCAGGTGGAGCCCCGCCTAGAATCCCCGGTGAGGGGCTGGGGGCGTGGTCAGGGTGGAGCCCCGCCCAGACTTCCCCAGTGAGGGGCTAGGGGCGTGGTCAGGGCGGAGAATTTATCCAACATGTTGGAGTCTGTGAGTTCAACACCTCTGGTAAGGAAAAAGAAAAACAAGCTTGTAAAGCTAAAGGCGGCAGCACAGGACTGTCGTCCCCGAATTTGAGATGAGAAGTCACGGGGATGATGTAAGTCAAATGGGCTAGGAAGTCAGTTTAAGGTCAGTCTGGGCTACAGGAGACCTTGTCTCAAAAAGGAAAAAGAAAAGAAGGGCTGGAACGATGGCTCAGAGGTTAAGAACACTGGCTGCTCTTCCAGAGGTCCTGAGTTCAATTCTCAGCAACCACATGGTGGCTCACGACCATCTACAGTGGGATCTGATGCCCTCTTCTGGCCTGCAGGTGTACATGCAGACAGATCACTGTAGCTGTATACATAATAAATAAATGAAAGAAAGAAAGACAGAGAGAGAAAGAAAGAGAGAAAGAAAGAAAGAGAAAAAGAAAGAGTGAGTCATGTCAGGAGGAAGCGGAACCGTGAGAGCGTTTGAGAGCCTAGCACGTGCGTGCGGGGAGCGTGATGAGGAACCAACCCTGGGGTGTCCAGACCCGGAGGGATGGTGCTCCTGGCTCAGCGCGGCTGCTGGGGTCCGGAGCTCTCACCCCGCTTTTCTCCGTCGCCGTGGCAGTGGTAAAGCCGGAGGTCCTTCAGAAGGCCACCGTGGAGCTGCTGGACCAGCGGCTGTGCGCCAGCCTGTACGGCCACTCGCTCACCGACAGGATGCTGTGCGCCGGCTACCTGGACGGGAAGGTGGACTCCTGCCAGGTGCGCCAGGCTCGTCTGTCCCCCTCCGTCCCCTCCGCAGAACACGCAAACGCACAGGCTGTGTAACAGCTGCTCGGGAGGTGAGGCAGGAGGGTCAGTTCAGGCCAGCCTGAGCTAGTGCGGCCGGGTCTCAAAAAGGAAGACAAGAAGTACCCTGCCTGAAAAGAGAAGTCACTGTATGTTTTTACTTTTAGTTTTTTTCGAGACAGGGTTTCTCTGTGTAGCCCTGGCTGTCCTGGAACTCACTCTGTAGCCCAGGCTGGCCTCGAACTCAGAGAGATCCGCCTGCCTCTGCCTCCCGAGACCTGGGGCCGGAGGGATGGCTCCGAGGTTAGGAGCTTGAGGGGAGATGCCTGCACAGACAGGCAGACATGCGCATAAATATCTAGATAGCAAACCGGTGAGGGTGCTCGGGGCAGGGACGAGGACCCCACGTTTGCGGTTCTGCACGGAGCCCCCTGCGCGCCGCACCTGGTGCGCACAGCCTGGCCCCGGCGCTGGCCCTGGGCCCTGGGGACCCCCGCCCACGCTGACCGCGCTCCCCCGTCCCCAGGGCGACTCGGGGGGACCCCTGGTCTGCGAGGAGCCTTCCGGGAGGTTCTTCCTGGCCGGCATCGTGAGCTGGGGCATCGGCTGTGCGGAAGCGCGGCGGCCGGGCGTCTACACCCGCGTCACCCGGCTGCGGGACTGGATCCTGGAGGTGACGCGCGCGCCTGCGGTCCCCACCGCGGCCCCTGCGCCCCTCACCCCCGGCCCTCCCCGGCCCACCAGCCCTGACAGCCCGCTGCCCGGCACCTCGGCCAGACCCACGGCGGCGCCCAGCACCGCACCGCGACACCCCAGCACAGCGGCCAAGCCACAAGGTACGGCGGGGCGGCCGGCCCCTCCCGGCGGGGGTCAGATAGATGAGGGAGATTGATCGGCAGTCGACTATCGATGTCTGCCAGGAAGCAGGCGCTGAGGTGGGGGCTTAATCGCTGATCTTGAAGCTCTCGGTGCGGGGTCGGTAATCGATTGTCAATGTCTGTCACGATAGACAGCAAGAAATTGGCGGGGTTGAGACAGACAGGGTCTCTCTGGGTAGCCCTGGCTGCCCTGGAAGACTTTATGTGCAAGGCTGGCCTCGAACTCACAGAGATCCGCCTGTCTCTGGGATTAAAGGCGTGCGCTGCCAGGACCAGCTGCGATCCACTGTTGATGTCTGGTTCAATACTGTGGAAGTTTGGCAGCTAATAACTGATTTATTTGGGGGGCGGTGCATGTGGAGGTCGGCGGACAACTTGCAGGAATTGGCTCTCTCTCTCCACCGTGTGGGTTCCAGGAAACTGAACTCAGTAAAACTTAACAGGTTTGATGGCTAGTGCCTCAGATGGAGGATTGGTGATTGATTGACAATGTCTGCCTTGACTCCTCAGCGAGAAACTGGTGATTGATTATTGGTGTTGTCCATGAATGCACTTGATGGGAGATAGGCAATTTATTATTGGTATCAGTCTTGACACTGGGTGCGAAATTGGTGACCGTTTATTGATATCTACCATGAAGCACTCAATAGGGGATTGGCAATTGATTGCTGATGTCTGCCATGAGCACAAATGTCTATTGCAGGTTGGTCATTCTTCAGGCATACCTTTTTTAAATTTTAAATTAAATTTTTTGGGGCAGGGTCTCACTATGTAGCCCTGGCTGGCCTGGAGCTCACTTTGTAGACCAGGTTGATTTTCAACTCATAGAGATCTGCCTGCCTCAGTCTCCGGGTGCTGGGATTAAAGGCATCCACTACCATTCCTGGCTTCACTTTTAATTTTTTGGAACTGTAATGTAGGTGCATTTGAAAATGAAGCTGCAAAGACAACATAGTTAGAGTGACCCACAGGGTCAGCAAGAAGTTGGCTGGTCGCGGCTGTGGACCTGGGGGGAAGTGAGACTGAGTCTCTGGGTGGCCGGTGTGGTCCTGCGGGCACCGTCCCTGTCTGGCATGCCTCTCTGTGTCGCGTCAGCCTTGCATTCTCCTCTCCGGTTTTGTGTGTTCTGTGGTGCTGGGGTCTGGAACTGGGGCCTGGTGCTGCAGGCAGGGCCCTGCCACACCCCACCCACCCAGACGGCTCTGCCTCCTCCGTGGTTGGTGGTTGGGGGGTCTCTGTGGTTTGCGGCTTCCTGCCACTCTTTCCCTCATTCCAGCCAGCCCTGTCTCCGTCCCTCTCCCTTTCTCCTCCCCTCCCTTCTCAGACAGCGTCTTTTGTTCCCAGTGCTGACTTCAAACTCAGAACAATCCTCCTGCCTCAGCTTCTGAGTGCTCGGATGACAGGCATGTGCCACCATGTAGATGTGACCTTGTGGGTCCTGGAATCTCCCGGGTGTGGTTGATTGTATCTCAGTCATTCCAAGCTCAGGTTTCCCTGGTACCTCCAGCCCTGCCACCCCTGGGCGATGTCCTCATTCCTCTGTGTGTAGGTCACTCAGGGGCCAGAACGGGTGAGCCCTGGGTGGATAAGGACCCCCATCCCCCCTCTCCCCTCCCCTTGCAGAGTGTGGGGCCAGGCCTGCGATGGACAAGCCCACTCGGATTGTGGGTGGGCTCAGCGCTGTGTCTGGGGAGGTGCCCTGGCAGGCCAGCCTGAAGGAAGGATCCAGACATTTCTGCGGAGCCACCGTGGTGGGTGACCACTGGCTGCTGTCCGCCGCTCACTGTTTCAACCAGTAAGGCCTCCCAAGAGCCCGGGTCGCAGACTCTCAGTGCATCCAGCAAGTGCCAACTAGCTGGTGTGGTGGTGCATTCCTGTCCCTCTGTCTCAAAAATAAACAGCCAACACAAACCAAAACAGAAACGGAGGTCGCCCAGGCCGGTGACTGTCCCGCTCTGGGCTCCACAGCAGTGACCGATGACATTCGTAAAGTTGCTAGGGTCTTGGTCAGAGTAACAAAAAGCAAAGCCCCAGGGTACACTCTCTATCAGGTCCCCTTCCGGGGGACCCTCCCTGGGGTGCGGGTATTGGCCGGGAGGGGGGCAGGGCAGGCATGTCTGAGGTCCTGTCTCCCGCAGCACCAAGGCAGAACAGGTGCAGGCGCACCTGGGCACCGTGTCCCTGCTGGGTGTCGGCGGGAGCCCCATCAAGCTGGGGCTGCGAAGGGTGCTTCTGCATCCCCGCTACAACCCAGGCATCCTGGACTTTGACGTGGCCTTGCTGGAGTTGGCCCGGCCGCTGGTCTTCAACAAGTACATCCAGCCCATCTGTCTCCCCTTGGCCATCCACAAGTTCCCTGTGGGCCGGAAGTGCATGATCTCAGGCTGGGGCAACACGCAGGAGGGAAATGGTGAGCAGGTCCCAGAGGGAAATGATGGCTAAATTCTCCAGGGCCTGGCCTGGGAGGGATGGGGATTGGCTTCCCTCACCTGGGCCCTAAATCACTCCTCTGCGCTGACCCCACATCCTAAGAGCCACTCAATGTCTCCTAGGGGCTACATGTGGACCCTCATTTGTGTGTATAAATAAAGTTTTATCGACACAGTCTCCAGGCAGTGGTGGCTCAAGGCTTTAATCCCAGTATTAGGGAGGCAGAGGCAAGCAGATCTCTGAGTAGGAGGCCAGCCTGATCTACATATTGAGTTCCAGGATAGCCAGGGCTACATAGAGAGTCCCTGTCTCTAAAAACAAAACAAACAAACAAAAAATCCACACATTCATTGACCAGATGTCCATGGCTGCAAAAAACATCTGTGCCGACCCTTTGGCCACAGACTTGAGCCACTGGCCTCTTGCTATACCAGAGGCCACATGCAGCCCCGAGACTGTGGCTCCCTGCACCTCCGTTCACTAACAGGATAAACTGAAAATGTTTGTTCTCTAGCTCAGTGGTTCTCAACCTTCCTGACGCTGCGACCCTTTAACACAGTTCATGTGTGGTGACCCCCCCAGTTGCTACTTCATAACTGTAATTTGTTACTTTCGTTTGTTTTGGTTTTTTTTTTTTTGAGACAAGGGTTTCTCTGTGTAGCTTCAGAGCCTGTCCTGGATCTCACTATGTAGACCAGGCTGGCCTTGAACTCACAGAGATCCTCCTGCCTCTGCCTCCTGAGTGCTGGGATTAAAGGCGTGCACCACCACCACCTGGCTTTGCTACTGTTATGAGTCGTAATGTAAATATGTACTATGGGGCCCCAAAGGGGTCGCGGCCCATGGGGTGAGAACCGTTGTTCTAGCCCTTTGTGAAAAGGTTGTGTCAAAATGGGAATGGTTGGCCTGCAGCTGTCTTCCCAGCTTGGGAGGCAGGGGTGGGGGCATCACAGGTTCAAGGACAGCCTGGGTAACATAGTGAGACCCTCAAAACCCCAAGAGTTAGGGGTGTGTCGAGCACTCGCCTAGCATGTGCAGAGGCCCTGGGTTACCCCCAAGCCCCACAGGAGAAAATAAAAATTCCTGTGACAGCCAGACAGTGGTGGCACACACCTTTGATCCCAGCACCTGGGAGGCAGAGGCAGGAGGATCTCTGTGAGTTCTGGGGCAGCCAGGGCTACACAGCGAGACCTTGTCTCAAACAAAACAAAAATTCCTGTGAGATCTGCTCACTGTCTCCAGGATAGGGACAGCACCTGGTGGCCCTGCTTGGTGACAAGTCACTCGGTGGCATTCTGAGCTCTTTTCCCGGCAGCCACCAAGCCCGACATCCTGCAGAAGGCGTCCGTGGGCATCATAGAGCAGAAGATGTGTGGTGCCCTCTACAACTTCTCCCTCACGGACCGCATGCTCTGCGCCGGCTTCCTGGAGGGCAAGGTTGACTCCTGCCAGGTGGGTGTCACAGGGGACACCCCAACCTCCCCCTAGGCTTGGGGTGCAGCTCAGTGATGAGCATTGGCCTAGCATGTGTGAGGCCCTGGGTTCCTTCCATCCCTGGTGTTCAAAAAAGAGCCAGAATGAGTGGTGGAGGCTCAGAGGAGGCGGGATCTGAGGTCACACGTCACGCCTGGATGCAGAGCCCCAAGTCCAGTGGGAGTGGAGCCTTTCTGTTCCTTCGATGGGTGTCCCATGAAGATCTGGTGGGGTCTTTCTCCTGCAGGGCGACTCTGGTGGCCCGCTGGCATGTGAGGAGACACCAGGTGTCTTCTACCTGGCGGGCATCGTGAGCTGGGGCATTGGCTGCGCTCAAGCTAAGAAGCCCGGCGTATATGCACGCATCACTCGGCTCAAGGACTGGATCCTGAAGGCCATGTCCTTGGGACCCAGCTCCACACCTCGCCCCCACACCTCCAGCACACGGCTTATCCCTAACCAGCCCCCCAGAACCACGGCTGCTGGCCTCACTGTCCAAGAGGCCACCACCAGACCGGCAACCCCCAGGGCCACCAGCAGGGTGACCACTAGACCACTCAACAGGACGCTGTCTGCCAGGAGCACCACCAGGGGACAGACACCAGCCCCGAATGCCCCAGGCACCACCACGCATTCCCAACTGCCAGGTACGGTGACAGGTGGGGTGGGGCAGGCAGGTCCCTGTCACAGCTGGGGTTACACATGATGGCACTGAAGACAGGGTGTCCCAAATTGCAGAGCTGGAGTTCAGTGTCAAGGCTGTGGCTGCCTGCCTGGCCTTCAGTGGGCACTCTCTCCATGTCCCGCTGTGTGCGCCTGGGTGCCGACATCTGTCCATTTGTTTGTGTGTGCACACGTGTGTGCATGCTGAGGCCAGAGGAGGGCGTCTGTGTCCCTCTCCACCGAGGACACAGACACCGTCCTCCATCACTCCTAAATATTCCTCTGAAGCAAGTATCTCATTGAATATGGAGCTTCTGGGCTTCGGTTGCAGCTGGCGAGTCCCAGCCATCCCCCTGTCTCTGTTGCCCTCCGAGCTGGGGTCAGCACGGCCATGCCCACTGAACCCCCTCTCCAGCTCCTGTTCCTTTCTTATTTGTTCACTCCTGTGCATCAAGGCCGTGGTGGCCTGGACCCACTCAGTTTCTGAGGCTGACTTGAACTCCTGATCCTCCTGCCTCAGCCTCTTGAGTCCTGAGATCACAGCTCCCCCCGCCAGGCTGCCTCTCTCCTGTGTCTCTCTTTTCATTCTGTTGGCACTGGGGACAGACTCCAGGGCCTGGCAGGCACTGGGTGCTCTCCTGCTGAGCCACACCCTGGGGCCAGGGTCCACTGGAGCTCTGTGGACGTGCCCGCAGCTGGGGACTCGGCTTTCCGCTCCACATGCAGCAGAGCTGCCGAGTGGAAGGCTCTGAAATCAAACCTCTCATGGCCGAAGCCGCTGCATTCACCTGCTAGGGCCGCACCGGGACCCCGCGAGCCCCAATGTCCCCTCACACCCCTCTTCCAGCGTCATGAGCTTGTGTCCTGGGCCCTTAACTCCTCACAAAGGCAGCGTCCATGGAAGATGCCCCGGAGGAGGCCCCTCCACCCACCAGGGCTCTTGCCAGAGCCGGGGCCTTAGTAACGGGGGTGGGTGGGATATGGGACTCATTTCACTTGCCAGGGATAGCTCACATGCCTGTGTGGACGACTGTCAGACCTACGATGGGCCGTCACATCACCCAGATACATTCAACCCAGACCCCAGGATGCGACTGTTGGAGACAGTCAGTAGATAGGCATTTTGGTAAAAAGTGGGTCGCTGAGCAGGTTCCCCGATCTAGAGTGTCCTGGTGAGTGAGAAGACAGGCCGGGCCTGAGGGCAAACACCTGTTGTCTCAGCTGCTTGGTGGGAGCATCCCAAATTCAAGGCCAGCCTGGGCTACGAGGGGTGTTGAAGGCCAGTGTGGGCAACTCAGTGAGACTCTGATCAGCAAAGAGAGAAACAAAGAATTGGCTTGGGGGTGGGGCCACCCTAGAATCCCCCAGTGAGGGGCTGGGGGCGTGGTCAGGGTGGAGCCCCGCCTAGAATCCCCAGTGAGGGGCTGGGGGCGTGGTCAGGGTGGAGCCCCGCCTAGAATCCCCAGTGAGGGGCCGGGGGCGTGGCCAGGGGTCCAGTGTTGGAGGCTCTGGCCTTCATGTTGGCCTTCATCATGGCCCAGAATGTTTAAATAAAATAACAAGGGAAAGAAAGGGGAAAGAGCGAGCAAGTTGCAGAAGGAGAAAGATGAGGGCTGGAGAGGGACGATGGCTCAGTGGTGCCTTTGCGGGTGTGGGTGCAGTGCCACACAGCTGCAGTCTCCGCTCTTGGGAGGCTGAGGCAGGAGAGTTTCTTTGACTTTAAGGCTGCTCTGCCTGTGTACATGGTGAGATAGTCTCTCAACACCTTTTAAAATAACCGGGTGAAGTGGACAGCCACAGTCTGCAGAGCGGGACGAGATGCGCGTGGTCTGCAGCGGCCTCAGCCCCGCCCCTGCTGGTCCAGGGTGGTGCGGGCATCTGGAGCGGGGCTTCTCAGCCCTGCTCGCAGTTCCTCGCCTGTGGGGACCCCCAGCCAGTGACGTTTTCATTACTTCATAACTGTACTTCCAGTTATGATTGTAATGTATGTATCTGTATTTTCTGATAGTCTAGGCGACCCCATAGAAGAAAGGGTCGGTGGACCCCAAAAGGGGTCGTGACCCACAGGTTGAGAAACACTAATCTCGAGGCCCAGTGTCCCCTTCCTGGGGTCCCTGGGATAGCTGGTAAGGGGATCATGCTTGTTTCTGCTTCCCACTCGGCTGACTTCCAGTCCTCCAAAGGCCCCCATGCCTTTAGAAGGTCCTGGGCTAGACCTTTCTCCCCTCTCTCCCTCATGGATGCCACTCATGTCCCGCTCTGACTCCATCTACCGCTGCGGTGCTGCTCCTCACTCCACTGAAACCTCCACGTGGAGGGCAGCGTTGGGTGGCCGTGGAACATGTGAAGGGGGGTTATTGGGGTTATTGGGGTCACACCAGGGCCTTCCCCAGAAGCCCGGTGCCTCAGGACCTCCGGTGAAGGTGACGCCCGTCTGAAGGCCTTCGGCTCAGTCTGACCTTGACCCTGGCAATTGCAGTGGCCCGTGAGCACCTGAGCTAGAGGCCCAGGGAAGCCCCGAGCTGGGACCCCAGTGCGGGCCACTCACCGCGGGGAGGCGATGGCCGAGGGACCCCGAAGTCAGCCCCTGCAGCTTCCCAGGAGCTGTTCTGAAGGGGCCGCAGATCTTCCTTTCCCTGGGCTCCTTTGGTATTGGTCGAGGCTGGGCCAAGAAGGGACACCCCGCCTGATGGCGAGAAGGCCACTGCCTGGGAAAGAGGAGCCAGCTGGGGGACATGAAGGCCCCTCCGCCCTCCCACAGGGCTCTGGGTCAGCCGAGCTGGATTCACTGAGAGGCCAGCCTGTGGTGTGGGGAGACTGGGGCAGGTCACCGGAGCCACAGGGTTGGGGCTCCAGCCTAGGGGTGTGCAGCAGGAGAGACCCTCTGCCCGGGGCTCACACAGCACCCCCTCTCCTCAGACTGTGGCCTGGCGCCCCCGGGGGCGCTGACCCGGATCGTGGGTGGCAGCGCGGCCTCGCGTGGGGAGTGGCCCTGGCAAGTGAGCCTGTGGCTGCGGAGCAGGGAGCACCGCTGCGGGGCCGTGCTGGTGGCCGAGAGGTGGCTTCTGTCCGCGGCACACTGCTTCGACATGTGAGTCCTGCCCCGGTGCGGGGTCCGCCGCCCTTCCCAGAACACCTCTGCATTTGGCTCCAGTCCCCAAGGCCACCGGACAGAAGGCACAGTCTCCCTGGCAGGGTGCGACGTGGAGGGTGTAGTTCCTTAGGGGGACCCCCAACATGCGCTCACGTGCCCGTGGGGCTCAGGGTGAAAGGGACAGATGGTCCTATGCTGGGTCTGAGGTGCTGGGGCAGGGGGCTCCACTGTGGAGGCCTGTGGTGTGCGTGCGTGTGTGCGTGTGTGCGCATGCGTGTGTGTGTGTGTGTGTGTGTGTGTGTGTGTGTGTGCGCGCGCGCGCGCGTGTGTGCGTGCATGCGTGTATACACAAGAGCCCCATTTCTGCTGGGTGACCTAGAGGGGTCAAGAGCCTTGTCTCCTCTCCAGAGGGTGTGGAGGGCAGGGGTGGGGACCATCCTCAGCTCTGGAAATGGTGCCAGCTGGCGGTGTCCCCTCAGAGGGACACGGGCGTGGCTGGGTGAGCCCGAGTTGGGCAGGGGGACAGCGCAGCCCATTTCCACCTGACGGTGACTCTGCCCACGCGCACGCGCGCCCCGCAGCTACGGGGACCCTATGCAGTGGGCAGCCTTCCTGGGCACCCCGTTCCTGAGCGGCGCCGAGGGCCAGCTGGAGCGGGTGGCACGCATCTACCGCCACCCGTTCTACAACCTCTACACGTTGGACTACGACGTGGCGCTGCTGGAGCTGGCGGGTCCCGTGCGCCGCAGCCGCCTGGTGCGACCCATCTGCCTGCCGGGGCCCGCGCGGCCCCCCGAAGGCGCGCGCTGCGTCATCACCGGCTGGGGCTCGCTGCGGGAGGGAGGTAGGCGCGGGCGGGCGGGCGGGCGGGGGTGGGGTGTCGCGGAGCGGGGACATAGGGGACGCGCCCCAGCCATTCCCTCGCCCTCCCAGGCTCCATGGCCTGGCAGCTGCAGAAGGCGGCGGTGCGCGTCCTCAGCGAGCAGACGTGTCGCCGCTTCTACCCGGTGCAGATCAGCAGCCGCATGCTGTGCGCAGGCTTCCCGCAGGGCGGCGTGGACAGCTGCTCGGTGAGTGGGGCTCTCTCGGTGGCCCGGGCTGGCCTGAAGTCCTGCGACGCTGCTGTCAGGTGGAGGCAGGGTCTCACTGCACTCGGGGATCCCCGAGTCCCAGGAACCCTCCTGTCTCGGCCCCCTGAGCGCTGTTTTTTCACCTGAGTTCCGGGGTTTAACTCAGGTTGTGTAACAAGGGCCCCCGACTGAGCCTGCCCACCACTGACCCGGGACATGCCGTGGCACAATTGCTTGCTCAAAGACAACACGCGGGTCTCCCAACCCCACATCCTCCCGGAGGGGCATGGTTGCTCAAAGCTGGGGGACTGAGGCAGGATTCCTGTGTTTGAGACGAGAGCCTGACAACACATGCACACAACTCCTTACAAAGTACACGGCAGTCACTGTCTGCACGGCCACTGACTGTGCAGACGCCAGGACCCAGGTTCGGATCGCCGGGAGACACACAAAGGCCCGTGGTTACCAGCTACAAGCACCTGTCACCCCGTTCTGTGCGAGACAGGATGATGGCTGGGAACTGATGGCCACCACCTACTTCCGGGGTCACAGAAAGTCCCCATACCTAAAGGGAATGGAGAGAAAGACAACTACCCAGCACCCCGGGCCTTCACGAGCACCACACGCACACTGATGCGTGTGCGCGAACACAAACCGGGTCCTGGCAGACGGCACAGCCAGGGGCATTAAGAAAGCACACTAGCACTGAACCCATTCCGTCCATGGCTCAAGTGAGGCCCCTTGGCAGTTTCTCATGTGGGATCCTTCCGGGTCCCAAGGGCTGCTGGCTTGAGCGCACTTTCTCCTTCAGGGTGACGCAGGGGGACCCCTGGCCTGCAGGGAGCCATCTGGCCAGTGGGTGCTAACTGGGGTCACCAGCTGGGGCTATGGCTGTGGCAGGCCCCACTTCCCAGGCGTCTACACCCGAGTGGCTGCTGTACTGGGATGGATAGGCCAGAACATCCAGGAGTGACACACGTGGCCGGCGACCCAACCCAGAGGGGAGTTGGTGGGAACTAGCTGTGGCTGTACATACTGTTCCAATAAACAGAGTTCCTGCCCCCAGCTCTGGCTCAGGACTGTGTCTCAGCAACGGAGCCCTGCTGACCCGGGCAAGTGGTGCCTTTTTGGTGTGAGACAGGGTCTTATGTACCCAAGGCTAACCTCAAATTTGACTCTCCTGTCCCCATCTGTCCGTCCACCGCTGCCCCCCCCCACCCCCCCGTGACAGGTGTGCACACTTAGTTTACATGGAGCTGGGGATGACACCCGGGGCCTCTGGCATGACAGGTGAGCTCTACACAGAGCTCTGGAGCCACGCTGTGTATCCCAGGCTAGTCCCCAGCCCGGATGATGGGCACCTGAGACCATTATCAGTCATTCACAAGGCCGCTCCTTTCTTTTTCCTTTTTGGTTTTTCGAGACAGGGTTTCTCTGTGTAGCTTTGTGCCTTTCCTGGAACTCACTCTGTAGCCCAGGCTGGCCCCGAACTCACAGAGATCCGCCTGCCTCTGCCTCCCGAGTGCTGAGATTAAAGGTGTGGCCACTCCTTTGTTTCTCGTGGGGGAACAACGCCTTCCTGAGAGCCGGCAGGCCACGGACACCAAGGGGAAGGATACCCCGGGAGGCTGGGGCCTGCTCTGGGGAGGAGACCCGAGGCGGCAGGACGACACGCCAGCTTCTCTGCCCCAGCAGCGATTTATTGGCCTGCTCTCAGGTCACAGCTCAGGTGGGGGCAGCCAGGTACCCGCGCTCAAACTGGTCCTCGCTCTCCTCTGAGCCTGAGCTGGGCACAGGCACCGCGGGGGAGGCCTCGCCGCCCGAGCCCTCGGGCTGCCAGACTCTGGGGCCGCCAGACGCGAGCTGCAAACAGTCCCGACCGTGGGCAAGCGCACGGTGTCCCGAGGCACCAGTCCCGGTCACATGTTGGCTCGTTCCCGCTGCAGTCGAGAGTTGTAGGCGCGGGACACGGTGTTCCAGGCGTCCATGTAGCGGTCCATGCACATGGCGATGCATTTCTGCAGAGCGACGATGGGGCGCCAGATTGAGTTAGGGTCACATGAGCCCAGGAACCACCCACTAGGCCTACAACCACACATGCGCAGAAGCCCGTTTCCTCACTCCCGCGCACGCGCACGCGCAGACGCCTCACCACGCGGCGGCTCCAGGTTGCGCACGCGCCACGTCCTTTGCTCCCTGCGGCTCGTGACCCTGCGCCCCTCACCTTCCCGGGGTTCCCGGGGAGTCTCACCTGTTCCGAGTTATCCAAGGAGCCCCCGGGCTTCCCGATGCACTTCCGGAAACACTTGTCCGTCATCCTCTGTGGACACACGCGAGGTCTCAGCGGGGACCCACCCGGGGGGACCCCGTCACCAACCCCGGCGCGCCCCGCACCTGCAGCAGCTCCTGCGCGTTGGCCACGGCGATCTGCACCTTCACCTGCTCCATGATGACCCCCGGGTCCAGCTTCCCGCCGCCCGTGCCGCCGAAGTCCGAGCCGAAACCGCTCTCCATGGCTGCGCCGTCAACCGGGCCGCGGCCGCGCGCGCCGACCCGCAGGCGCCGGAAGCCGCTGCGCCCGACGTCACCAGGCTGACAGGAAGCTGAGCCCCGAGTCACCATGGAAACGAATCAAACTACATCTCCCACAATTCCGAGCGCGCCGCGCCAAGCGTTCGCCTGCGGCCGTGTGTGAAACCCCAGACTACAGTTCCCACAAGGCCTTGCGCGCTGTCCCTAGGTTGCTCCGTTCGTTGTGGGAACCAACTCCCAGAAGGCTGTGCACTTTTCCGCATGCGCATACTGACTTCTGAGGCCCTGACAAGGGCTGGTTCAGGGTTCCTTCATTGCTGCGCGTGCGCACGCGTCGCCCAAGCCCCTGCAGTAGAGGAAAGGGTCACAAGGGCTTGAAGCTGTGGGGGCCAGAGGATCAACTCCGAGGCTGGGGTTAAAATCAAAGTGTTTATTTGAGTGTACAAAAGTTTCCAGTCGTAAAATGTATATTACAAATCATAGGAGGGAAAAAAAAAAAGGCGGAACACACGTTTGGCATGCATCTTAGAAAGAAACCACCTGTAAAGCTGAGCGATGCGCGCAGGGCAAGCTGCTCCCCTGTGGGAGTGCGGATTACTCCAACCCCGCTCCCCAAACACGGGTGCCGGGTGCACCACAGGGCACCCGCCCCGTGGGCAAGGCTGCGTGTGACTGCGGCCTGTCACGACCATCCAGAAACCAATTAGAGACACAGTCCAGGACCAACACCTGTCACTTAAAGAAAACGGAGGTATCCAGACGCGGGAGGGGGATGGCGGGTTCTGGGGGTCGGTGGCAGTAGTGGCATCCTGTGGCCGCGAGCTCTTGCCTTGGGGAGACTGGGCCTGAGCTACTCTTCCCCCAAGGCTCAGCAAAGGAAGCTGAAGGTCAGCTGACTTCCATCCCTGGCAGCCCTGGGCCCGAACCCCCAGAGCAGCAGCCTCACAGTGAGCTGCATTATTGATGTAAAAAAATAAATATCCGTTAAAAAAATACTGTGTGTCTGTGGTGGGGGGTGAAGGTGACAGGTGAGAGCCGGCTGGCACCCGGAGCTCGTGGAACCATGTTCCACCGCAGCAAGTTCCGGCCAAGCCGGCGGGGCAGGGCAGAGGGGCCATGCAGTGTGTATACGCGAGGGCCACACTCCTGTGAGCAGTCACTGGCTGGGAACCCGCAGCCTTCCCTCTGGAGGTAGGGTGCCCACGATCTGTCTGTCCCTCAGCCTACTGGAGTGACCGTCTTAGGAAGGAGTTGTCTCAGGTGTGGGCTGCCTCCTTGGTCCTCTGCTTCAGAAGGGACTAGAATGTTCTAGAATCAGGGCCCAGAGCCACCTCAGATGCCCTGAGGCTGGGGACAGTCACAGACCCTTCAGGCTCAGAGCTGGAGTTCCTCTGTGCTGCCAACCCCAGGAGTGGAAGGTCTGCCCTTTGTCTGAAGAGCCACCAAGTCCTGACAGGCTGGTGATGACCTCTGCAACCCAGATTCTGAATCTGATTTGATTTCAAAAGCTTCAAAGGAAATTCAATGAGTGAATCACTGTAGTTTCAGGCTAGGTCTGCCCTGAGCCAGCAGCCACGCTCCTGTCCCTCGGCCTGCAGGCTCCTGGCCCGGCCTCTGTACCACCAAGGTGACATAGGAAGAGGATCTGGAGAGGGTGGAGCCTGCGGGCAGAGGACCCACCCTAGGAAACCCAGCACAGCCCACCCACATTCTCACGGTCGCTTAACAGTCATCTAGAAATGTACCAAGGACTAGTTAGAGCTGACTAGAAAAAATAATTTCAGGGCCTGTGGGGACCTTGGTGACCATGGGGCAGGTTTCACATCAGCCGGCAACCCCTCGAGGTGGTCCTCGGGTCCCCCTACAAGGAGTGAAGGATGGAGTTAGACGTGCTCCCGAGCCGGTAGACGGGTCCCCGCAGCCCAGACTCAGGGCTGGAGTCCCTGTATCCCCATCCCAAGCCCTGAGGAGAGGGTGTCCTGGCTGAAGGGTCAGACATGTGGCCACTGAGGCCTGTGGTGTCCCAGAACCCACACAGTGGGTGGGCATAGTTGTCTGAGGCAGGACTGTGGACGTGGACCCGAAGCCCCACTCGGTGCGACGTGGCATGTTCTACCTGCTGGTGGAAAAGGTCCTCCTCGCCGAATTCTGCCTCCTCTTCCTCTTCCTCCCCGTTCTCGCTCACCTGAACGCTTGTCTGCTTCACGGCCTGCACAGCAACCTCCTACATAACAAGGGTCAGCAGTGTGCCTGGCACCCCGATGCTGGTGGCTGCACCCCACAAGAGGCCACCCCAGTTCAGCTCAGAGGCTTTGGTTCAGTCACGGCTGCTGTGAGGGCGAGGAGGTGCGGGGACCTGATCACACCCTGCTGTGTTCTTACCTCTCCATCCGCGTTGACCAGGACGGTGCGGGAGTTCTCCCCAGAGCCCCAGCTGCTCTGGCTTTTCCACACAAGGGTTGATGGGGGGCTGTGGGCGACCCCTGCGCCAGCTGCCCACACCTGAGGACCCAAGGTAGCCCTTGTGAGGCGCTTCAGGGCCTGGGCCAGCTGACGGCTGCCCACCATGAGGCCCTTCCGTGGGCTTGTCCATGCAGGATGGCCCCAGGACGTGGACGAAGAGACACAGGTCCACAGTGCCCAGAGCACTCTGCTGGAGAGCCACACTGGAATCCGAGCACCTCGGGGCCCAGTGCCCCACCCAGAACTGTGAATTGCAGGCCTCAGACACAGGACATCACTTGGACAGTAAGGCAGCACCCTGAGGGGTGTGGCAGCCACACACAGCAGCTCGGGGCCACCGGGCTGGTCTCAGAACACGCGGAATCCACACAATACCTCCCACCCTGGGAGTCAGTGTTGGGAACCTCCTGAGTCCCACACTCACTGGCACCTACCGTGACTGTCTGGCCGGCCCGCAAGACATACTTGGGCGTGAACTTGTAGGCAATGTCCTCACCCTCCAGGACCTGTCTCTTGATTCTCCAGTTCCCCAAAGACTGGTCCTGAAACCAGACATGCTCTTGAGCCCCGGCCATGGGGATGGGAGCACGGGTCCCGCCACCCTGCCCCTGGCTCACCTTGTCCGAGGCGTTCTTGAGCCGCACGAACCTGCCCTCCAGGTCTACCTCCTCGATGCTCACGACACCCGTGACCGCTGCCTGCTGGGCCAGGCGGGAGCCGCTGCCCAGGCTGGAGCCTTGGCCGCCGCTGCCGCTGCTGCGGGAGCCCTGGGTGTCCTCGGTCTCAAGCCGCCGGCGCTTGCCTCGGCCCCGCCCCACGGACATGCCAACCCCGCTGCTGCTGCTGCTGCTCGAGGTGGCCCGGGAGATGGTGACGCGGGAAGACGGGCTAGGGGACAGCTTCAGCCTGCAGGGAGGGAGGTGTGAGGGCGCCCAGGGGGCTAGGCCCGGCCTCCGGAGCCCCGCCCCGCCGCTGGCCCCGCCCCTCATCCCCAGGCCCCACCCCCGCCCCTCATCCCCGCCCCCGCCCCGCCGCTGGCCCCGCCCCTCATCCCCAGGCCCTGGCCCCGCTGCTGGCCCGCCCCGCTGCTGGCCACGCCCCTCATCCCCAGGCCCCGCCCCCAGGCCCCGCCCCTCACACCAGGCCCCGCCCCGCGTCCCCAGGCCCCGCCCCCCGCTGGCCCCGCCCCTGATCCCCCAGGCCCGCCCCCGCCCCTGGCCCCGCCCCGCTGCTGGCCCCGCCACCACCCCGCCGCTGGCCCCGCCCCTGATCCCCCAGGCCCGCCCCCGCCCCGCCGCTGGCCCCGCCCCTGATCCCCCAGGCCCGCCCCCGCCCCTCATCCCCAGGCCCGCCCCGCCGCTGGCCCCGCCCCTCATCCCCAGGCCCCGGCCCTGCCCCGCCCCCTGCCCCGCCCCACCGCTGGCCCCGCCCCTCATCCCCAGGCCCGGCTCACCTCTCTTCCTCGCCCTCCAGCAGTTTGCGGTAGGCGCTGATCTCCATGTCCAGGGCCAGCTTGACGTCCAGCAGCTCCTGGTACTCGGCCAGCTGCTGCTGCATGGCTTCGCGCACCTCCGTCATCTCCTGGTCCTTGGCGTCCAGCATCTTGCGGAACTTTTCACGCTCGCCGGCGACAACCTCCTCCAGTTCGCGGATGCGGTCCTCGGCAGCGCTGGCCTGGGGAGGGTATGGCCGGGTCACGGTGTGGCCTCTGCAGCCTTGGATGTGAGGGACCCGGAGAAGGGGTAGGGGGTGGGTGGGGCAGGGCCGGGGCCCGTCACCTGCTTTTGGAGGCCCGAGAGCTGGTAGCTGAGGGACTCCACGCGCATGCGGGCTTCCTTGAGTTCCTCGCGGGCGGCACTGGCCGCCTTGTCGTTCTGGTCCGAGCTCAGCTTGGCGTTGTCCAGCTGGGGAAGTCAGGGAGTGTGAGCACGGTGGCAGGGGCTCGGGCTCCCCTTCCCTCCCCTCACCCTGGCCGCACCTTGGCCTGGTAGGTCTGCTCCAGCTCCAGGCGGTACAGCCGCACTTGTTCATCATGCTGGCTGCGCAGGTCCTCCAGGGCCTGGGCCATCTTGAAGTCGTACTCCTGCTGCCGGCTACTGTCCACCTCCACCAGGCGCCTCTCGTGCCTCCGCCGGGTCTCCCGCACCTCCTGCGAGGGGACAGGCCAAGGACCCAGCTGAGCCGGGCTGCAACTCCAGGTGGCCTCCTGGCTACATGTTCACCAGGGATCAACTGTGTGCATGCTCCAGCCATGATGAACACACTGGAGTATTGTTCGGCCAGGAACAGGAGCAAGGCTCTGGTAAGTCCACAGCATGGAGGGACCCTGAAGAAGCCGGATATGCCGAGAGAACCAGGCACGAAGGGCCACAGTGTGGTTAACAGATCTCAGCCCTTGAGAGCCAAGGGCAGGAGATGGCCGCAACCGTAAGGCCAGCATGGGCTCACAGACAGACCCTTCTTAAAACACTTTTAAAGGCCCGGGCTGTGGTGAAACACACACCACACTTTGGTCCCAGCACTCGGGAGGCAGAGGCAGAAGAATCTCTGAGTTTGAGGCTAGCCTGGTCTACAGAGCCAGTTCCAGGACGGCCTTGGCTACAGAGAAACGAAAAACCAAAAACAAAACAGGATAGCTAAGGATGACATCTCACGAAAGCTTCCTCAGGTGCGGCAGCACTCACCTTGAATCCCAGCACTCAGGAGGCTGAGGCAGGAGGATCCAAGAGTTCAGGACAGCCTGGTCTACACAATGAGTTTCAGACTAACCAGGGCCACACAGAGGCCGCGTCTCCAAACAGTAACAGAAGACTTCTAAGGCAGACACTGACAGAGCCTGGAGTTCTGGATCAGGGGGAGCACAGCGGCCCCGGACAGCAGGGGACAGCGTGGGGAAGGAGGGCTGTGGCAGCACCTTCCATATGAAGGTGGTGAGTGTGGGAAGGTGGATCGACATCGATGGAGCTTAGTTTTCCTTTTTTTTGGGGGGGGGGAGGGGGTTTCCGAGATGGAGTTTCTCTGTGTAGCCCTGGCTGTCCTGTGACTTCTGCCTTGTAAACCATGTTAGAGATTTCTGTAAAGACTCCCTTACCCACCGGCATAGTGCTGATCACCTTTAATTCCAGCACTTAAGAGGCAGAGGCAGGCAGAGCTCTGTGAGTCTGAGGCTAGCCTGGGCTACACACTGAGATCCTGTCTTCTTTTTGCTGTTGTTGTTTTTTCGGTTTTTCGAGACAGGGTTTCTCTGTGTGGTTTTGGAGCCTGTCCTGGATCTCTCTGTAGTCCAGGCCGGCCTCGAACTCACAGAGATCCACCTGCCTCTGCCTCCTGAGAGCTGGGATTAAAGGCGTGAGCCACCACTGCCCAGCTAGATCTTAGCTGTCCTACAAAATGGCCTCTCCACAGGGATCTAGGGTAAATGGCCCACCACAGGCTTCTCAGGATAGCACACACACCTTCCTGGCGCCCCAGACGGCTGTTTGCGAGGCGGTTCCCTGTGCACTCCTCACCTGCCCCCTCGCAGGGACCCAGAGGTGGCTCTTCCAAGTCCTGGCAGTCCCCAGGGCTCTTTTTGAGGGCAGCTTTACAGGATCCTTCACAGGGGTCTTCGCAAGCCCCCTCAGACGTCGCCTCACGCACTCCCTTAGGGGTCTCGGGCTAAGCGCCCCCTCACATCCCCCCACACTGTCCTTCAAAGGACTGGCCGCCATCGGGCATTCCCTCTCGGGACCCCCTGCAGGCTGGGCCTGCCTCAGGGGTCCCTCCACAGGACCGTGGTCTCCTGTAAGCTCCCTCTTAGGTCCCTCTCCAGCTCCCCTCATGGGTTCTAGTCCCAAACAGGACTCTCCCCAGGTCCCTTCCCGAGGTCAGGATCCCTCGTGGCTTCCCTCACAGGCTCTACACTGAGGCTCTCATGGCCTCCTGGGACTGTGGGGCAGCGGCCCCTCTTGTTAGCCCTGGTTAGAGCGGCTTGGGGCTCCACAGCTCCACAGGCACCCTCCTGTCCAAGCTCTTCCTCCGCAGTGACCACAGGCAGGGGCCTGGCCCAGCCCAACCCAGAGACACTGCCCTGGGCTGTGATGGCACAATGGGTTCTGTGACGGCCGAGTTCCCTGGGAACCTCCAGGGCGGATCATCTCAGCCTAGTCACCCCCACCATGCCCAGTACCCTGAAGTGCTACAGGGTTAGCGGGGAGACCCTAAGGTTGGCTGAATGAAGTCACACCCTGATCCACAGACCAGGATGTGACCTTAAGTACACAGTTAAGGAGCCGGGCGGTGGTGGCACACGCCTTTAATCCCAGCACTCAGGAGGCAGAGGCAGGAGGATCTCCGTGAGTTCGAGGCCAGCCTGGTCTATAGAGCGAGATCCAGAAAAGGCGCAAAGCTACACAGGGAAACCCTGTCTCGAAAAACCAAAAAAAAAAAAAAAAAAGACAAAGTTCTTTTGACATTGGTTTCATATGTGTGTGTTTGTGGGGGATGTTACTGCGCCACAACATGGCTGTGGCGGTCAAAGGTCAATTTGTGGAGTCAGTATTCTCCTACATGTGGTTTCCGGGGGTACAACTCAGCCTGTGTGTCTTGGCGGCACACGCCTTTACCCACTGAGTCGTCCTGCTGACCCAGTTTAAGCTGGATTTTGTGTGTTTAGTCTTTCAAGACAGGGTTTCTTGCCAGGCAGATCTCTGTGAGTTCGAGTCCAGCCTGGGCTACAGAGTGAGATCCAGGACAGGCACCAAAACTACACAGAGAAACCTTGTCTCGAACCCCCCCACCCCCCAAAAAAAGACAGGCTTTCTCTGTGTAGACCTGGCTGTCCTGAACTCACCCTGAAGACCAGTAGACATCGCCTGACTCTGCCTCAAACTCAGAAATCCACATGCCTCTGCCCACCCTCATGGTATTAAAGACATGAGCCACCATGCCCAGCTAAGTTACACTTTTTTGATATGAGATTCTCAGTGACTCAGATGGCCTGGAAATCTAGTGACCAGCGTCACTGAACCAGTGTCAAGACAGACCTGGGGCTGGCAAGGTGTCTCTCAGGCGAAGGTGGCTGCCGCCAAGTCTGAGCGCCTGAGTTCCCGACTCCGACTCTGGCCCCCCTCCCACCCCGGGGAAACGAAGGAACGTAAAAACGACAAAACAGAAGGGCAGAGAGGGACCTCCCCAGTAAGAGGCTGCAGGGGACGGATGCAGACAGCTGCTGGAGCAGACGCCGGAGCTGGTCTCCGGGCTCGGGAGGGCCCGCCCGCCGCCCGCCGCCCGCCGCCCGCCGCCCGCCGCCCCCGCTCACCTCCTCGAACACGCTCTTGCTGAAGCCCAGTTCTTCCTGCAGGCTCTGGCAGCGGTTCTCCAGGTCTACGCGCATCAGCGTCTCCTTCTCCAGCTGCTTCTTGGCCACAGCGTGGCCGTCCTCTGCCTGGGAGACACGGGGCAGTGAGCTGCGGGGCGGCTGACCAGCTCAGCTCCTCCAGGTCAGCTGGGGAGCCGGCAGCCGACCACCCACCTTCGCCAGCTGCGCTCGGAGCTCGGCCACATCGTTCTCCAGCCCGTGCTTGTCACTGAGGGTGGAGGCCAGCTCTGCCTCACTCCGGTGGAATAGGGACTCCAGGTCCTTCACGCGGCCCTGGGCCACCGTGAGCTCACCTTCCCGCTTCTTGGCACTGAAAGGGGGGTGAATGGTCAGAAGCTCCATGGAGGCCGAGCAAACGTCACCACGGTCCCTGTCAGTTACTACAGGCTGACTGGCTGCCTTCCCAGCACCTGGGAGGCTGACGCAGGAGGATGGCTTCAAGTTTGAGAGCAGCCTGTTCTACAGAGTGAGGCCCTGTCTCAAAGACACCAAAACTAGCAAACTCAAACCCAACCCAGCCCAGCCCAGCCAAAGCGCTGGACATTGTGGCCCACAGGTCACTAGCCATATTTGTCAGGGCTGAAGGCGCCCGCACCCTGCCCAGCTGCCTCGGAAGTGCAGCCCCTAAAAGCCAGCTCTGGGTAGGGCCCAGACACTACCACAGTTCATTAAAATCACAAAGGAAAACCCGCCTTGGGGAAGAGGACTCAGGCAGGCCGCCCTCCCTTCCACACACTCCAGTCAAGGCAGCAGCAGCAGCAGCAGGGGCGTTTCAACACGAAGGTGTTTGTGGGACACAGACCTCAGCTTTGCCAGGGTCAGCAGGTGACAGGTGGTGGGTGGCACCGGTGACTAAGCTGCCATAGATCTTGGGGACACCAGGCTGCTCTCTACTGTGCCTGCCTGAGTGTGGTGTGGGTGCAGAAGGACCCAGCCCCAGCGTGGGCCATGTAGCCCCCTGCTGCTCACAGAGCTCTGTCAACCTGAGCCCTGCCTGGAGGCGACTATCAGGGGCTGGAGTCATGCACCCAGAGAGCGCCAGCCAGGCAGCGAGGGACCACGAGGCCTGAAGAAGAGACGTGGAGGAGGCAGGGCCACAGGCCGGCAGTGCAAAGGCCCTGGGGCGCAGCATGCCCGAGACTAGCAAAGAGGCCCAAAGAGGGGAGAGTGGGGGCCTGGGGAATTCCTAACCCATCGCAAAGGCCTTGGCTCCACTGAATGCCGTGGTCTGCATGGGCCTTGCTGCCCGTCCCCCAAGAGTGGCAGGGCGCTAGGGCACAGTCTTGGTGGAGTGTGACGATTCCCAGAGGACCCGTGTGGGAACACTTGGCCTGCTCAGCAGGTCCACACGGTACCTGAGGCCATCCTGACTCTCTGTGCCAGAAGGAGGTGAGTCCACAGGATGGGGGGAGGTCAGCCTCACTGATGCTGTGAACCAAAAGGTCAAGGCAATCCTTGGCTACATAGAGAGCTTAAGGCCAGCCTGAACTACATAGAGCCTGGAGGCCGGGGGGGGCTACATGAGACCCTGCCTCAAATAAATCAAATAAATGAATGAATGAATGAATGAATGAAAGGTCCACAACAAAAAGAAACCAAGATACAATCTGTGGAATGTAAAACTATCTGGCGGCGGAGGGGTGTGTGTCTGTGGACAGACCCAGGCAGGAATCTCCCACTGAGCTAACCCAGCTCCACACTAGAAGCACAGAGGTGTCTGTGTACACCCTCGAGCCCCGACACACCAGTTTATTAAGGCAGCGGCAGGCACTGGGGTAGACAGCCTGGCAGCCGGCTCGGGCGCTCTCACCAGAGGAGCAGGTGGGTCGCCTCACAGAGGCCAGGCCTGTGTTCCCTGGCTTGGGGCCACCATGAAGGTCAAATGGCCACTGGAGTCCTGACAGGGGCAGACCTTGGGCAGATCTGGAAGGGACCCTTCTGAGACAGGGAGGTCCCAGGATGGTCCCACCAGGTCCCTCGGCAAGCAGAGCCAGGCCTGGGCTGGCAGGGGGGGCATGCAGGGAACCCTCTCACCCCGACCTGCTCTGAGGACTGTGATGTCCCCAGCTGAGGCAGGACCTGAATTCTACACCTAGCACAAGCCAAGGCTGGTGTCTAGCCCAGCCACTCTGCCTTGGGCCACCATCTTGGGTGGACCTCCAGTCCATGGTGCGGTGTGCCCGAGCCTGAGAGGCACAGGGAGAGGAGGGCTTCTGGTGAGGGGCACACTGGGACTCCAAGGGACAGTCACGTGGGACGCAGTGAGGGATCTTGGGGCCTGCTGTCCCTGGGGAGTCTCACTGCTGTTCCAAGGTGCCCACGGTCTGAGCAGGCGTGTGCATGCGTGAGACCATGCACTCCAGGATGGTGGACTCGGGACTCCATTTCAACCCCACAGTCATCCCGTTCCCGGCCTCTGGGGGTCTGGGGGGCTACTGAGAGTGGCGGGGGGTCCATTGGGAGCTGTGTACCCAGGGGCCAGCACCTGTCCAGCCACGGCCACCGACCTTTCCGGTTTCCTCTGATGTGTGTTCTCATGTTCACGTGTGCATGCACACAGAGATCTGAATTCATCACGTGCGCCGCGTTCTTGGTGGAGACAGGCCTCTCTCTGAACCCCGGCTTGCCGCTGTGGCCGGTCTACCTCACCCAGCTCACCCCGAGGGGCCCCTGCCCACCTCCCCAGTGCCGGCACTGCCAGTGGGCTGTGGGGATCCGAACTCACCCTCACCCTTGTGGGGCGAGCACTTCGCCCCCCAACCTGGGTCCCCAGCACCACCACCCACCTCTTCCTGGCCTCGTCCAGCTCGGCCTGAAGCTTTCCCATTTCGATCTGCAGCCGAGCGCGTTCCCGGGCCGTCTCGTCCAGCACCCGCCGGGCGTCAGCCAGCTCTGACTCGTACAGGGCCTTGATGCCACTCACCTGGGGAGACAGAGAACTGCCCTGTGTGCACCCCATGTCGCCGACTTAGACTTTCAGAGGGGTCTGGGCCGTTCTGGAAGGAACCATCTTCCCTTCTCCATACCTTAGCCCAACAGGATGGTAAGGACAGGCCACAGGCACCTCGCGCTTGGGCGGGAAGATCTAGCAGAAGCTAGCCCACCTGGCACCCCCAGCTCGGGGCCAGAAGATTCTCTGCTGCAGGACATCCCTGCCCTCACCCGGTCAGCAGACATGCAGCACCCCATCGCCCAGTCTAGAATTCCTGGTCTAATGTGTTTCCTTTTCCCCAACGCCCCACACTAGGATGACAGGTGCCCAGTACCAGGCAAGCACGCTACCCACTGAGCCCAGTGCCACAGCGGCCTCTTCGGTGTTGACTGTTTGACATGTGGTCTAGGTAACACCTGAGTCCACAGGGAGCCTTCCCTGGGGCTCTGCAGGTCACACTCCTGTCCCCATCATGGCAATTTGGGGCCCTGAATCTCCCTTCTATCCCTCGGGCCAGCATCAGGCCTTCCGTACCCGCATCCCACCCCGTGAGGACGAAGACTGGGGGACCTAGGACCCTCAGGACCCCAGGGACACCTGGATGAGGAACAGCCTCGCTGCTGCATCTGGACTCACATTCAAAGACTGACAGCTGCAAGAGTCACCCCCCCACCCCCATCCACAGGGGTCACCCCCCCACCCCCATCCACAGGGGTCACCCCTCCACCCCCATCCACAGGGGTCACCCATGCCCCATCCACAGGGGTCACCCCACACACCCATCTGCAGGGGTCACCCCACACACTCCCATCCCTAGCAAGGGATCTTGGGGGACACTCAAATGCACATGTGCTTTTGGCCTGTCCATCGACCCCACTGTGAAGATGGTTGCCACTGGCTGCTGCCACGCCACATGCCACATGCCACCTGGCCCTGGCCAGGCCACGTACCAGCTGGGCTCAAGACTCAGATTTCTCCCTGGCCCTCCGCCCTTCCATGTGTGGCTATGAGCTTAATGTGTTTAAAGACATGTGGGGACAGACCACAGAGGGCAGCACTTCACACCCCAGGACGCCAGAGGGACCGGCAGGCACCGGGGGGCCTCCCGTAACCCCAGCATCACAGGTCCCCTGAAGGCAGCCAGGCACTTCACAGAAAGAGCCAGAACCCCCACCTGGAAATCTGCACAACATGCACAGTGCCATCAGCCGGACACCCAGGGGGCCAGCCCAGCGTCCTCAGGCTAACGATGGACATGTGCCGTCAGTCACCTAACCCCGAACAGCAGCGAGGCTCTGATGTGTCAGAGCGGGGGACCTTGAAGACGCGGTGCTGGTCAGAGACCCAGACACAGAGGCCACACCGCGTGGGCTCCAGGGAGGGCTGGGAGGGTGGGGTGATTGCTTACAGGAATGGGCTTCCTTTTAGGTGATAGAATGCTCTAGAACTGAACAAGGGTGAAGCTACGCAGACCTAACTGCTACACTGAACTGCAGTGTGACTTTGGGGGTGCACAAGCCCCACACCCACTGGTGCTCAGGTGTCTGTCGGCATAGAGACTGCAGCCGCCCAGCCCAGGGATGGCGGCTCAGCCGGGGCCCCTGAGTGGAAGAGCTGCTGAGGATCTCCTGGAGGTGAGACTCAGGGCTCAGAGCACAATGTGATGCGTGTGTGTGTGTGTGTGTGTGTGTGTGTGTGTGTGTGTTCCTGTGACCTGGCTAGGACTCCCCTGGGAGTAGTGGGTAGGGCTCTTATCCCCATTTTACAGATAAGAAAACTGAGGCACAATGGTCTACCACAAGGAGGTGGGAGAGGTAATAAAAGTGCCCTCTGCTGGGCTGTGCCTGCCACCTCCCTCACCCCAGAAGGGATAGGCAGGGTCTGGTATGGAGAGATGTGACCCTCTGCACCCCACACCCTCACTGCAGGCCCCAAATCAACCTCAGGCCAAAACCAAGACTTCCAGACAAACCGCCCATCTTCATATGTCAGTGAGCTCCAGAATTTTCCCAGTGATGACGCTAGCACAGAGCTGTCATAGACAACACACACTCACATACACACACAGACACAGATACACAGACACACAGACACAGATCACACACAGACAGACACAGACAGACTGACACACACACACACAGACACAGATACAGACAGGCAGACAGACACACAGACACAAATACACACAGAGACACACACACAAATAGACACGCACAGACACATAGACACACACTCACACACATGCCCCAAAACCCCCCTGGTGCCAGGTTACTTCTTACAGGACGCGCACTCGCCCGGCCTCAATGAACACAATAGCTCCTAAGAATGCAGCACTGGCCACGACCACTGGATGGCCACACTCGTCAAAAGCCCCCAGGGCAGAGGCTGAGGCAGGGGGATTTCACACGCACAGGACCCTGTGCACCAACGGATAGGTCCTGGAGCAGAAAGGACACTAGAACCAGGAGAAAGCATGAACCGTGGGCCGGCTCCACACCTTGTTCCACTTAGACCCCTGGGTGGGCCAGCCTGGTCTACTCTAGGCCTGGGAGCCAACGGCAACCCTTGCCCGAGCCTACCTGTCTAAGATGGCTTCTCTATTTGTATTTTTTAATTTTTTAATTTTTTTTTTTTTTTTTTTTTTTTTTGGTTTTTCGAGACAGGGTTTCTCTGTGTAGCTTTGCGCCTTTCCTGGAACTCACTTGGTAGTCCAGGTTGGCCTCGAACTCACAGAGATCTGCCTGGCTCTGCCTCCCGAGTGCTGGGATTAAAGGCGTGCGCCACCACCGCCCGGCTTAATTTTTTTTTGAGACAAGGTCTCACTGTGCGGCCCTGGCTGTCCTGAAACTTACTCTGTAGACCAGGCTGGCCTCGAACCCACAGAGATGGACCTGCCTCTGCCTCCCGAGCGCTGGGACTAAAGGCAGTTCCTACATATTAGTGTCTGGAACCGGGCTGTGCCTGACAGCACTCATCAATAAAGCTTTATTGGCACACAGTCTCAAAGTGTGTCTGGGTTATTATCTCAGGTGGATGTGGCCTTAATGACGGTGCCACTGCCATGCTGCTCAGTCACAGAGGCCGTGTGGCCTGCGGAGCCGAAAAGACTGGCCCCCTGTGGGGATGCTGGCTGGCCCCTGAGCCCCGCCCGCCCGGCAGGGACAGGTGGAGCCTGGCAGGGGTTTCTGGAGCACCGCTGCCGAGCACTCCCAACATGTCAGTAACTTCGGTCAGAGCCTCGGGGTTCAGGGGCCTAAGGTGGCCTTTGCCAGGGTCACATGTACGCTCAGTGCCCCTGACTGGAGAGCTTTGCCCCTCCAGGGCTCCCTGTCTCCCAGGAATACCAGCGCCGTAACAGGATGCCGGGCAGGAAGGAGGTGAGGTCCAGTTTCCTTGTGGGAACTTTACACCCAGCCTCCAGCGGACTGGTGCGGCCTCCCTGCCTTTCCTCCACCACCCCTCCCCGGAGAGCCACCCCAGTCCCCCCGACCCACACACCACAGCCTCACAGACACCAACGTCCCTGTCACTGACTGATGACCTCCGATCTCACTCTGCACCATCCAGAAGCCGCATGCGGCCCCGTTCCGGGTAAGAGTAAATAAACGTGAGAGCGTGAAGGGCCTGAGGGGGGCAGGAAGGTGGCCACCAGCCTTCGGTGGCGCCTTCGAAGTCTCCCTTACGTGCCCTGTCACTCCGCACACCTCATCTGCAACAGGATGACAAATGCCCTGCGCCTGAGGACTCCCTGCGGCAGGCCCCGCCCCGCCAGGCAACACCCACTCGGTGCCAGCGGTCTCCCAGCCACACCTGTCCCCACGCCTCGCCAAGCTGCCCGGAAGGCAACCCTGACAGGTGGAGCATGTGCGGCCTGTGTGGCGTCCTTTGTGGCCACGCCTCCCCCACCCCCGTCCCCCACCCCCGTCCCCCTGGCCACCCTGCCAGCTGTCCTCAGGCATCTTACAACGCTGGACGCCGAAACTAGGCAGGCTGGCTCCTGGAAGGGCAGTGTGCCCGCCACCTGCTGCCAGCCGCCCCGGCTCACACACAAGCCCCAAACCAGCAACACCGAGAAACAAAAGTGGCTCGCGCCTCTGCCACCCGCATGGACAGGTGGCATCCGCTAGGGCCGGCATCGCACATGTTGGCAGAGCCCACGAGCTCCAAATGTCTGTGGGACAAAAGGGCTCCAGAGGTAACGAGGAAACAGCCGCTGCTGGGAAGATGGCTCAGTGAGCAGGGTGTCTACCACACACGCCTGAGGACCTGTGTGCCATCCCCCGGCACCAACATAAAAAGTCAGATGCGGGGGCTCACGCCCGGATCCCAGCTCTGCAGCGGCAGAGACAGGATGGCTGGAGCCTGCTGGATGGCTCGCCTGGCTGAAAGCTGTGTTTAAAAAAAAGAAGAGGGTGGGGAGAAGCCGAGTATAGTGGTCACTCGGGAGGCAGAGGCAGGGGGATCTCTGTGAGTTCGAGGCCAGCCTGGGCTACAGAGTGAGATCCAGGACAGGGACCAAAACTACACAGAGAAACCCTGTCTTGAAAAACAAACAAACAAATAAACAAACAAAAAAAGAAATAAAGAAAGGCAGGATTGGGGGCTGGAGAGATGGCTCAGAGGTTAAGAGCACTGGCTGTTCTTCCAGAGGACCTGAGTTCAATTCCCAGCAACCACATGGTGGCTCACAACCATCTATAATAAGATCTGGTGCCTTCTTTTGGCCTGCAGGCATACATGCAGACAGATCACTGTATATGTAATGAATAAATACATCTTAAAAATAAAAAGAAGAAAAAGAAAAAAGAAAAGAAAGGCAGGATTATGGAGGATTCTAGGCGGGGCTCCACCCTGACCACGCCCCCAGCCCCTCACTGGGGATTCTAGGCGGGGCGCCACCCTGACCACGCCCCCAGCCCCTCACTGGGGGATTCTAGGTGGGGCTCCACCCTGACCACGCCCCCAGCCCCTCACTGGGGATTCTAGGCGGGGCGCCACCCTGACCACGCCCCCAGCCCCTCACTGGGGGATTCTAGGCAGGGCCCCACCATGGCCACGCCCCCAGCCCCTCCCCTCACTGAGGGATTGTAGCTGAGGCCAGGGTCCTCCCCCATGTCCAAGTACCAACCAGGGCTCCTAATGACACACTCCCCCGTCCCTTGAGTGGGTGAAGTCCTGAGCCCACCCAGAGTCCCCAAATACCCCGTGGTTCTTACAGAGCACGCCCTGGGGTTGGAGCCCACTGGGCAAACATTACCCAAGCCCAAGCACCCCGCTTCCCGACAGCCTGTTAACTCCTAGCATATGAGGATGTCTTCTCAGATCCTCAGTCACCACAGACCTCTGAGGGACACAGTGGTTCCTGTCCCATCCCAGTATAGCTCTGCCCACCCGGGACCCAACCAAAGTTCCGTGAGAACAGAGAGCCCATGATTTGCCTGAGACACCCTAACAAGGCCCTTCGCCCCCTCTCAGAGGGCTTGAGTTCCGTTACCCTACTCAAAGACCAGAGACCAGCCCCACAGCACCCCCATTCCTCCTCAGTCAGCGGTTCCCATGCTGCCCTGTGTACTGACTTCAGACGCCCCAGTGAGCCCCATGCCATTCATTCCCAGACTCTTCTCTTTGTACCCTTACCAGAGCACCCCAAGATATCCTTGAACCCTGAAGTGGGTGGAGGCTGCCCAGCCCCTAACCCTGTCCATTGGTGACCCTTAACAACAGCTTCCTCGCTCACTCAAACCCTAGAACCTGAGGGTCCCCAGGGCAGCCCCCCAACATGCACTCCTCACGGGTTTCCCAGAACTGCCCCAGTGCACCCTCACCTAGTGGGTCCCCAAAAGTCTGAATTCCTCTGAAGGACGGCCCCTGACGGACACTTTTTTTTCAGGATCCCTCATCAAAATCCCCTCCCGGGATCTCTAGGATAAAAAGACTCCACGTAGTCTGCACCCCAGATCTCACACCCGGAATAAGGACAGCCTTGCCTAGAGTGGAGTTGTCCCTTGGGGTTCCCAGAAGAGCTGATTCCTTACTGGGGTCCCCAAGACCTGTGAACCCCCCCAGTGGTTTGGGTTTGGCCAGCTTGTTGTCTGTCCTTCAGGGATCCTCCAAGCCCAAAGGTCCCCAGGACAGCCTCCAGCCAGCACTGACTTAGGATCCCCAAGGGTTCAGGGGGGATTTGTTCAGTCTCTGGATATACATCTGGGGAGTCCTAGGAATCACCCAGGGTCCTTTAAACCTATGACCTTGGGTGGGCGGGGCTTTCTTGCCTATCCATGTCATGTGTGAAGGGTCCCCGAGGTCCTTGAGGCCACCTGCGGAGCATCCCCCAGATCTCTTGACCTCCTTATTGGGAGTCTTAGTTCAGTCCACACTTGTCCTTCGGGGTCCCAGGGTGAGCATGGGTTAGCTCCATCAGGACCTGTCCCAAGAGTCTCGAGGGGTGGGTGGGTGTGGGGTGGAGTTTCAGGGGGCGGGAACTAATGTCCCTGAGGTGGGCGGGGCATGGACCCGTCTGCATCAGTCCCTAGCTCCCCCACCCCCCACCCCCGCACCCCAGTGAGCAAGGCAGTGCTGGATGCACTTGTTGCTGGTATCCTGTGGGCGGAGCTTAGCGGTCTTGCACCAGTTCCTGGGAGGTCCCCTGGTGGGTGGGGCCTAGTCGTTTACACCTGTAGTGGGGGTGTCTGCACGTCCCCTCCCGGTGGGCGGACCTCGGCGCTCTGCATTTGTTCCTGGGGTCTCCTGATGGGCAGGCTTAGCCCTATCCACCCGTCCCTAGGGGCCCCTGGTGGGCAGACCTTAGCTGTCTGCATCTGCGCCAGGGGTCTGCATTGGGTAGGACTCAGCTCTGTCCCTGTTCCTAGGGTTCCCGGTGGGCAGAGCTCAGCCCTATGCACCCTGGGGTCCCCGATGAGCAGGGCTCAGCCCTATGCACCGGTCTCTGGGGTCCCCGATGAGCAGGGTTCAGCCCTTTGCACCCGTCCCTGGGGTCCCCGATGAGCAGGGTTCAGCCCTTTGCACCCGTCCCTGGGGTCCCCGATGAGCAGGGCTCAGCCCTATGCACCGGTCCCTGGGGTCCCCGGTGGGCAGGGCTCAGCTGTCTGCACCTGTCCGCAGGGTCCTCACTGGCCAGGGCTCGGTTTATTGCCCCTGTCACCGGAGTCCATCTGTCGGCTCCCCGCGTCGCCGGCGCCGACCCACGTACCTCGCGCGTGGTCACCTCCTCCTTCTCGGAGATCCGGAGCAGCAGCCGATCGTTCTCCAGCTCCAGAGCGCGGACGCGGTCGATGTAGTGCGCCAGGCGGTCGTTGAGCTCGCGCAGCTCCTCCTTCTCCTGCAGCCGAGACAGGCGCGCGGGCGAAAGCGGCGTGGCGGGCCCTGCGCGGGGCGGCAGGGACGCCATGGCGGAGGCGGCGGCGCGCGGATCCCCTCGGCTGCCCGGGTGCGGCGCGCTCATTCAATCCGCGCCGCGGAAGATGGCGCCGCTGCCTGCCGCGCGCGTGGTACGCCGGGACTTGTAGTCTTCTGCCTGGCGCGGAGCACATTGGGAGAGGGAGTCCATGAGGCCCGGTGCGAGGCATGCCAGGAGATGTAGTTTCCCGGGCCCGGCCGCCTCCCGGGTTCAATCCCTGGTAGGGGGTGGAGGCAGAGTTATGCCTTCCACTTGTGCCCATGTACACGCACACACAGAAATAAACGATAAATGAAATAAATGTAAAGTAATAAAAAAGACCACAAGGGCAGGCGAAATGTCTCAGAGGTTAGGCACACGCTTCCGAGCCTAAAGATCGAAGTTCGTTCCCTGGGTCCTACAGAGAAGAAAACTGAATCACACAAGTTGTCCCCTGACCTTCACCCGTACAGAAACACATGTAGTAAAGAAATGAATTAAAAAAATTTAAAGAGCCGCCTCAAAGCAAGTATCCACTGTCTTCCCAGCACTGGGACAGCCGAGGCAGGAGGATGGGGAGATTGAGGACTGCACAACAAAAAACAAGGCTCCGAACGTGACTCAATGGGCACAGCTCTTCTCCAGACAGTCCTACTGTCCCCGTAGGGCCCCTTCAGGAACCCAACCTGTCACTCCACCCGCCTCTAGCAGGTCTATCCCAGCCAGCCAGGAAGGTAAGAACGACTCGCTGAGCCCTGACTGCTGCGTCTCCTAAAAGCTACTTAGTGTCAAAGGGCCTGCTACTGTTTCTCATTTTCTTACAATTGGAGCTATTAGTATATAAAATGTACACATGGGCTGGGGGCGTGGTCAGGGTGGAGCCCCGCCTAGAATCCCCAGTGAGGGGCTGGGGGCGTGGTCAGGGTGGAGCCCCGCCTAGAATCCCCCAGGGAGGGGCTGGGGGCGTGGTCAGGGTGGAGCCCCCCTAGAATCCCCCAGTGAGGGGCTGGGGAGTGGTCAGGATGGAGCCCCGCCCAGAATCCCCAGTGAGGGGCTGGGGGCGTGGTCAGGGTGGAGCCCCGCCTAGAATCCCCAGTGAGGGGCTGGGGGCGTGGTCAGGGTGGAGCCCCGCCCAGAATCCCCAGTGAGGGGCTGGGGGCGTGGTCAGAAGATGAGCACTTACCTAAAGAGCAGTAAGCCGTAAGTGTCATCTCCAAAGGGCAAAACAATTTCCTTTACCTCTCCTATTCCCTCTGCCCGCATGCACTTCCTCTTCTCAGGTCCAAAGGGTACACCACCACCGCCCCTCCTCCACCTACCAAAGGGTAGGCCCGCTGACTGGAAATTGAGTCTAGGCCCGGCTCAGCCTGGACTACAGGGGGATTTCTGGCAGTTAGATAAAAGCCAGCATTCCTCAGGAACTTCTGAAGCCTGTGCCCATCTGCCAAGAGGAGTAATTGCCCTTGCCTCTGGCAGAAGGGACACATGGCTCTCCAATTAACACATACCTGTGGCGCCTATCAACATATCAAAGTCCAAGCTGGCCTGCAGACTCGCCCAGGCCCCGCTCTCAAGGACTTGTGACACACTCCAAAGCCCGCCACATCTCCCCAGGTTCCCATTCTCTTTATAACCCTCCAGATTTTTTCCCCACCTTGTTTCTCTCTGCTTTCCTTGGGAGACAGCCTTGGCACTGCAGATTAGACTGTTCTTTCCACCCACAAAGCGGCCGTTTCGGCTTCTTCCCTGAGCTCCTCGAATACCCCCTTTGGCCCTTGATGTCTTCTGCGCCCCAGGGATGTTGCTAGTGTTCCCCCCAAGTGTGTCCCCCAACGTGTGTGCATCTGTGCTCTGCCACGCCGAGGCTTGCCTTGGACTTCCTGCCCTCTCCTCTCAGCACTGGGCGGAGTTCTTAGGGCTCCCCACCCCGGCACGTCTGGACTCTAAGTCCCAGAAAACCCCGCGGTGCCCTGGATGGGGCGGGACCCTCTCCTCCCACGTGCACTTTGGGAGATGTCCTGCGATTTTCAAATTTTGGCGCTGAGCGGGTGGGGCGGTGACAGCTCCCGCCGAGGTGTCCCTTCACTGCCCGGACCCTCTGGCCTACCCATCCCACGGGCTCCCAACACAGCGGACCGGAGTAGAGGACCCCTGATTCCAGAAGTGGAAACTGAGGCCCGGGACCATCAAAGACCGGCCTGGAGAGCACCCCTTCCCACCCGCTGTGCCTGGGGCGCTACAAAGTGTCCGCTTGCTGTCTGCTTTGGGGTGCGGAGCTGTGGACAGGAAATCCGCACCCCTAGTCCCTCAGCCCTGGAACTCCCTCAACCCTCCATTCCCTGCTGCTGCTTCCCCGCCCAGGCTGGATTTTGGCGCCAGTTTTAAATAATAATAAAAAACAAATAAGTCGCATTCCAAATGATGACGCTGGCTTCCGGCCCAGAACACTGGGCTTCATTCGGAATTCCGGGGCTTGGATCTCTGGAGAAGGTGGAATCCGGAGTCTGGTGAGAGGCTTCAAATTCTGGAGCCTGGATTTCAGGGAGATTTGGGTCCTGAGTTTGGGTTCCAAATCAGGGATTCTGTATTTCAGGATCCTGGATTCGAGAATCTGGAGAGTGAACTGTTTTTTCTGGATCTGGGGGAGACTGGATTCTGGATTCTGGATTTGAGGGCAGCCGGTTTGGGAGTGTTGATTCTGGAGCTGTGCCAAGCTTACTCCCTGAATCTGGGGACTCAATCTACTTACTATCTAGTATCATAATTTAACAACCTGAGACTGTGGCTAGGAGGGCAGAGGCAGAGGGATTTCTGTGAGTTTGAGGCCAGCCTGGTGTACATAGTGAGCTCCAAGCCAGCCCGGATCTAGGAGACCCTGTCTGAAACAAAAGAAAACACCATCCTGGGACCTGAGCCAGGAAGCCCCAGGGTCGGTCGGACACTCACTGGAAGATGAGCTCCACAGATGGGGACGTTCATCTGTGTGCCTGGCCACAGACACACTAGAGAGGCCGGAGACTCCAGGATACCTAGCAGGGATAAGTTCTAGTTGGGTTAGAACATTGTAACCTTCACGGTAGATTCCAGCAGGGTGGAGAGGTGTGTCAGCTCGTGTGCACGGGGAGAGTTCCTTTCTCCATAGAGCTCAAATCTTGCCCAAGGAGGAAAGCACAGGGGGACGTGACAGGACAGTAGCTACCCAGTCAGCACTAAGAGAAGCCAAGAGCAGGAGTCCCACCGGGCAAGTTCAGAAAAATAAGAAAAAATAAAGACCAGAGTAAAAGATATGCCTGGGTATTAGTCAGTTTTCGCTGTGTAACAAATACCCTCTCAAAACATCTATTTAGGGCCAGTGGGTAAAAGAACTTGCTGCCAACCTAATGACCTGTTAGATCCTGGGGACCCACGTGGAAAGGGACGGAACTGACTCCCGTACCCTCTGACGCTGCAGCACATGCACACCCTCACACCTATACTCCCCCACAACAAACAAAATGATATATACATTTTAATTTAATATCTAACATCTATGTTAATCCCACGGCCAGCAAAAAGGAAGATATTTTGAGACAGACCACATTTACAATCATTATTATTGGGTCCTTAATAATCTCTTTCTATCCTCAATTTATTAATTAAAACTACAATTTTTGTTACATTTTAAGTTATTTTAATGTGCATGGGCGGGGTTCCTGCGCAACAGTGAGTGTTGGAGGACAGATGTAGCCTGTCTGTCCTTGCCTTCCACTGTTCAGATCCTGGGCATTGACCTCAGATCAGCAGGCTTGGCAGCAAGCCCCCTCTGCCCTCTGAGCCATGTCACCAGCCCTTAGAAATTAAACTTAATCTAAGCTGCATCCGTGTAGGAAAGCTGACGTTGGTAGCAGAGTGCGGCTCTGGGTGCTGGTCAGCCCACCCGCTTCAGAAACTCCTTCCCTCCAGCCTAGGGGCAACGTCAAGGCTTAACTGCCATTTTGTTTGTTTGTTTGGTTGGTTAGTTGGTTTTTCAAATCAGGGTTTCTCTGTGTAGCTTTGCACCTTTCCTGGAACTCACTTGGTAGCCCAGGCTGGCCTCGAACTCACAGAGATCCGCCTGGCTCTGCCTCCTGAGTGCTGGGATTAAAGGCGTGCGCCACCACCGCATTTTGTTTTAATTGTGTCTTTCTCTGTGTGTACATGCCTGCATTATGCTTGATGTATGCTCTGATGCAAGGGCCTCTTCCATGACCTTAGTGTAGGGGTCAGAGGACAACACTATCTCCTTCCACCTTTACATGGGTCCTTCTGTGGATCAAATGCAGTTCTTTGGTCTTTCACTCCAGCACCTAACCGCTAAGCCTTCTCCTCCTGCCTTATTTTGTTTTCCCAGTACTGGAGATGAAACCCAAGGCCTGGTACTGAGTAGAAAAGCTCTGGACCCATGACCACGCCCCCAGCCCCCTCACTGGGGGATTCTAGGCGGGGCTCCACCCATGACCACGCCCCCAGCCCCCTCACTGGGGGATTCTAGGCGGGACTCCACCCTGACCACGCCCCCAGCCCCTCACTGGGGGATTCTAGGCGGGACTCCACCCTGACCACGCCCCCAGCCCCTCCCTGGGGGATTCTAGGCGGGGCTCCACCCTGACCACGCCTCCAGCCCCTCCCTGGGGGATTCTAGGCGGGGCTCCACCCTGACCACGCCCCCAGCCCCTCCCTTGGGGATTCTAGGCGGGGCTCCACCCTGACCACGCCCCAGTCCCTCACTGGGGGATTCTGGGGTGGGGGGGGGCTCCAATCCTGAGCCACTATTGGCTTCTAGAAAAGACTTTCTATTACTGATCCACACATTGTTCCCCCTCCACACACACACACACACACTTTTTTGAGACTGTGTCAAGCTGGTCTTGATCTCACTTGATAGTCCAGCCTGACCTAGAATTTGAGATGCTGAATCAGTAGAATTATAAATTTGAACCAAACTTAGGATCCAGAATTCCTGTCTCAAAAACAAAACAAAACAAAACAAACAAAACAAAACAAAACAAAACAAAAAAACCCACAAAAAAACGCAGACAGGGAGGGCTGGCCTCGGGTGACTGTCCTGGAGGTGAGGTGGGGAGGTATGATGAATAGCTTTTAGGTGCAAGTCCAGCCTATGTGGCAATTTTGAGAGAGATTTTCCAGGCAGACAGACTTTCAGGGAGATCAAGCCAGCACCCAAGGATGCACAGCCCTGAGTCTCTGTTCCCAAAGTAAGTGTGACACCCAGGGTTGAGACCCGGAGACGCTGACCTGAAGCCATTGGCCACCCTGTCCCCGAGGGCAGGGAGACAGTGGCCTCCTCACCCCCAGCTCTTCCGGGTGCTCCCTGTGTCCACACCTGTGCCAGCCCCACCGCTGCCCGCTGGTTCCTGTCTGGACCTTTGTAGGATGAGAGCCTGACTCACCGGCCCGGAAGCCTCTCCTTGGGGACAGGACCTGTTCCACTGTGTGAGAAAACATGAGGTCAGAGCCCAGCCCTTCAGACATGCTCACAACTTCCTGGCCACATCAGGGGGAAGCCGTCCAGACCCCCAGGGCCAGGCTCTCTGCTCCCGTTCTCCTGCTCTCTCTGGCTCCCACCTTCCTCAGGTTCTAAGTCCAAGTCCCAGGCCCTGCAAGGCCTCTGCCTCCCTCCTCCTCCCGCCCCGCCCCCACCCCCTCTGCCTCCCTCCTCCTCCCGCCCCGCCCCCACCCCCTCTGCCTCCCTCCTCCTCCCGCCCCGCCCCCACCCCCTCTGCCTCCCTCCTCCTCCCGCCCCGCCCCCACCCCCTCTGCCTCCCTCCTCCCTGCTCTAACCAGGAGATCTCCTGGATCCTCTCCCAACACGCCAAACGCTGGCCTGCCCCAGGACCTTTGCATAGTCTGCACTGTTTTCTTGGCCTTTTCATTTTCCAGGGTCAACTTAGATGCCACCTCCTCAAGGGAGGCCACCATGACCTCCTCACACACAGCAGTACCAAATGTTAACTAACAGCTCCCCACCATGTGCACACATGGCCCTTTCCTTCTTTCTTTCCTTTTTTTTTTTTTTGCCCATGACCCTCTTAGAGAAGGAATTTGCCCAATCCATGCCCAGAACTAAGACCATGTGTTTATTCTGATTTCTGGTTTTTAGGATTTTCTTTTATTTGACTATTTGGGTTCCTGGGATTGAACTCAGGTTGTTCGGCTTGGCCGCAAAGTGTCTTCACAAACTAACTCATTCTTTAGCCATGATTTTAGCTTTAAAATTTTTTTTTTTTTCTTTTTAAGACAGAATTTCTATGTGTAGCCCTGGCTGTCCTGGAACTCACTCTGTAGACCAGGCTGGCCTCGAACTCACAGAGATCCTCCTGCCTCTGCCTCCCGAGTGCTGGGATTAAAGGCGTGTACCACTGCAGTCTGGCTTGAAAAAATCTATATGTGAGCATGTGAGTTCAGTGCTCCTGGAGGCCAGAAGAGCTGGAGTTACAGGTGGTTTTGAGCTTCGTGATGTGGGTGCGAAGTCCTCTGCATGAGCAGCAGGTGCTTATAACCACTGAGCCAGCTCTCCACCCCCACCCCTCCCTCAGCCTGTCAGCTCTGTGCCTTTGAGAGGGAAGGTGGAGGCAGAGGAACCCTGTCACTCACTGGCCAGCTGGGGGCACCTACTTGGTGAGGTTCCAGGTCATCCAGACACTGTCTCCCTGGAATGTGGAATGAGCTCAGGGGAGGTTGTCCTTTGACCCACACTCTGCTGTGAATGTGATAAGAGTCGGATGTCAGGGACTCAAGGGCCTCACACCTGCAGAGGACCGCCCATGGAGGTGGAGGGTGGAGGCGGGACTCCTTTCTCAGGCCTGCTGTCCAGGATCCCAGCTGGGGGACAGTACCCCCCCAACAGTGAGGAGGCATTTCCCCAGTTAACATAAGCACCCCAGAGTCCTACATCCCAGGAGATCCTAGATTCTGCTAGTTAAGCATTAACACTGGTTGTCACTTCACAAGAAAAGAAAAAAGATCCTTTGCCTGGGGCTCAGTGGGTAGAGCGCCGGCCCAGGGTCCCCAAGGTGCTGGAGCAGGGCATAAGGCAGCTGTGGCGGCCCAGGCCTCTCACGCCTACAAGAGGGTCAGGAGCTCAAGGCCATCCTCGGCTACATAGTGAGCCTAGGCCAGCCTGGGCTACATGAGGCCTGTCTCAACAACAACAACAACAACAACAACAAACAGAAAGAAAGACAGACAGACAGAGACAGAGGGGTGGAAACAAGGAGGACTGTGGTGTTTCTAGGAATCCAGGCCCTTCCTGGCGGGTCCTCCTGACTGCAGCCAAAACAGCCTCTCCCGGGAGCCCCGGCCTTTGTCTGCAGTTTCCAGGACCCTGATGCTGTTTCCGGTTCTGTGAGAGCCCTGCTCATCTCACAGACCTCTGTTTTGTCTGCACAGACCCACATCACCGCCTCCCCACCCTTCTGTCTAGACCCCAAACACTAGGCCTTGGTATGGCCCAGCTCCGACTCACTGTACCTCCCCTGGATACAGAGCTTCTGGGTTTTTTTGTTTGTTTGTTTTTTGAGACAGGGTTTCTCTGTGTAGCCCTGGCTGTCCTGGATCTCTGTAGCCCAGGCTGGCCTCAAATTCAGAGATGCATCTGCCTCTGCCTCCGGAGTGCTGGGAGTAAAGGCGTGCCCCTCAACCTTAACTTTTCTCTTTCATTTTTTAATTTAAAAAAAAATGTATCTTTATGGGTTTTGCCTGCATCTGTCTGTGCACCTTGTGTATACCTGCCCTGAGAGGCCAGGAGAGGGTGTCAGACCCCCTGGGACTGAGTTACACTGCTGTGGGCCCCCATGTGGGTGCTGAGAAATAAACCCAGGTCCTCTGGAAGAGCAGCAGATGCCCTTAACTGCTGAGCCAGTTCTCCAGCCCCCCTTCCCCTTTTTGAAATTCATGTAGCCAAGGCTAGCCTCAAGCACACTGCATAGCCCTGGATGATCCTGAGCTACTGACTGATCCTCCTGCCTCTACCTCCCCTTTATTGGGGTGGCAAGTGTCCACCACCATAGGGTTCACGTGGTCCAGAGGAAGGAAGTCAGGACCTCAGGCATGCTGCAGGAGAGCTCTGCCCCGGAACCACAGCCACAGCCCGGAGGCCAATCCAAGTATGCATGTAATAAAGTTATTTATTTGTGTGTGCTGGCACGAATGTAAGCCTTGGAGCACGTGGGGGGGGGGTGTCAAATGAAAACTTGGGGAGGTCAGTTCTCTCTTTCCACTCTGTGGGTTCCGCGGATTAAACTCATGCTTAGCAACAAGCTCCTTTCCCTGCTGAGCCATCTCTCAGGCCCTTCATGGTTGATATTTAAAATATTGTACGTATAGCATATGGAGGGCTGGGATATAGTGTATATAGATATCGGAGGGGCACTTGCCTGGCGTCATGAAGCCCTGGATTCATCCCCAACATCGCAAATCATAATAATAATAATAATAGTAATGAAATTAAAGAACCGAGAAGAAATACCGATTGCAGTGTCTCTCCCCCTCCCTTTCCGGAAGCTGCGCGCGCAGAGACCTCATGAGGCCGCCAGGTGTCGCCGGCGCGCCTCTCACGCCAGGGACATTTCGCGCGCTCGGTGGGCGGCGCGGAGGAGGCGCGATGCGTCACCGGACTCGGGGGCCGGGGATCCGGGGAAACCGAGCTGCGCGGCCGAGGCCAGGCCCCAGGCTGGCGGAGGAGGGGACGCAGTGTGAGTCACCGGGAGCCCCCGTGCACCGTGGGAGAGTCCCACGCGGGGTCTGCCCGCCCGCCTCGTGTCCTTGCTGTCTGAGTCTGCCCCCAGCAGCCACGGTGTGGCTCCGAACAGAACGCCCTCGGAAGCCTCAGTTTCCCTTTGGCACAATGCAGCTGTAAGTCCCTTTGCTCGCCAAACGCTGGACAAGATAAACGTCACGCGTGGCAGAAGGGACCCGCGGCTCAGGTTGGGCACTGAGAGAAAAGGCCGGGGGCAAAAGAGCGGCTGCCGTCCAGACACCCTGTCCCGGGGTGGGGGTGGGGGCAGCGCACTTGCACTTTGCCTCGGTTCCCCCGCCAGGGTCAGGTGTGGGGAAGCGGTCCGAGGCTAGACCGTGAGGCAGCCGGCAGGGGGCGGGGCCGCTCCGCAGAGCGCCTGCAGGCCTCTTCACCTGCGCCTCCCACGCGCACCCCACCCTGAAACTCTCGGGGTGCCAGGAGGGAGAAAGGTTCCTGATCTCTTCCGCAGCGATCCTCCAGTGCTCTGCAGCCCTGGCCTCCGGGGGGGGGGGGAACCCCTAAAGCCACCTACCCCCCTGCCCCTCGCGCGAGCCGGCTGTGAGTTCTCGGAGTCGCGGGGGCGGTGCGGGGGGTGCCTTGGTAGCTGTCACTTCGGGGTGAGGACCCCAGCGTCCTCGAACTTACGAAGCGCTTACTGAACACCCTGGACGTGACTTAGAACACTCTCCAACCCTACAAGATGGGGATTGCATTCGCAGGAGAAGTTCAGTTTACCCAAGGTCCGGGGTCTCCAAAGATGGGCAAGACCCCACACACACACACGCACCCACAAAAAGTCGCCGTCCTGGGGGGGACCGGGCTGCAGACAGGGGCCCTGGGCCCATGCACGGCCCTTCCCTGAGCAGAGCCTGGGAAAGGCTGGGGACTCTCCCGGGACCAGGAGGGGATTCCAGACAGCCCTCCCCGAAAGCCCGGGCCAGCCTCGCGCGCTGGAAACCCCGCGCGCGGCCTGCGTAGCGCGGCTGCCGGGAAATCAGGAGAGAAACTTCTGTTTTTTTGTGTCTGTGTGTGTGGTTTTCTTTTTTTTTTTCTCTCTTTTCTGGCACTCGCCGCGGCCCGGGTTCGCCCTCCTCCTAGCCCGGAACCCCACGTGGGCCCACGGCGCTTGAGCCCCGCCCTTTCCATCGCCAGCCAATCGCAGCGCGGGCCACTCAACTCTTTGTGTGTCCACCAATAGGAGGGCGGCGCAGGCCTCCCCCGAGGCCACGCCCCCAAGCGGAGGCTACATAAGCGGCTCCCGGCGGCCGCGCGCTCACTCAGCTGCAGACCCCGGACCTGCCTCTTCTTCCGCATTCTCGGATTAATTTTCGTGGGGATTTTGCAATCTTCTTCTTTTTTTGTTTTTCCTTTGCCTTTTTCTTGGGAAGGGAAGTCCCGCCGCCTCCGGAAGACCTTGGACGCTTCTGATCGCACGGGAAGGTGTTTTTCCTTTTGGGTCGGATCTGGGCGCCTACTCTGCCCTCGGGGACCTGCCGTGGGGGTCCGCTGTGGAGTGTGACTGCATCATGACGCTGGAAGAGCTGGTGGCGAGCGACAACGCGGCACAGAAGTGAGTACGGCGGGGGCCCGAGGTCTGGCCCGCCGCCTGAGGTCGGCCGGGCTGTCATCGGCTAATCGCCTCCTCTTCCTTGGCTTCCTAGGATGCAGGCGGTGACCGCCGCCGTGGAGCAGCTGCTGGTGGCCGCGCAGCGTCAGGATCGCCTCACCGTGGGGGTGTACGAGGCGGCCAAGCTGATGAATGTGTGAGTCAGCACCCCCCTTGTCCCGGGCGTGGGTGGGGGCGCCCCTCAGATGCACGCGCGCTCCCAGCACCCTGTCAGGCACGGGTCTTTGGGGGACTTTCCCGGCGCTCTCGGTCCTGGGGAGTGGAGGGCGACATTTCTCGGGGAATTTCTTTTTTGGGGGGCGGGGAGGGAGAGAGACTCGCTGCAGAACGTTGACGTTGCAAATTTGAGGGGTCATGTTATGTTTTGTTTTGACACGGCAACCCCAGTAACTTTGAGCCGCGCGCGCCCTCCCCCACGGCCACCAGCATTTGCATGGTCGGCCACCCCGGCAAGCGTGCAGCGCCGGGGTGGGGGGTGGTGTGGGGGGCGTGTCCTTGCACACGCCTGGTGCTCCGTGGGTCTCGCCTGCTCCTCTTTCCCGCCCGCAGTCCCCCGGCTCTTGCACGGGGCCATCCCTCCCGGGTCCTTCCTCCCTGACAGCCCCCCCCCTCGCCTGCAGGGACCCTGACAGCGTGGTCCTGTGCCTCCTGGCCATAGACGAGGAGGAGGAGGACGACATCGCGCTGCAGATCCACTTCACCCTGATCCAGTCCTTCTGCTGTGACAACGACATCGACATCGTCCGGGTGTCGGGCATGCAGAGGCTGGCGCAGCTCCTGGGGGAGCCGGCGGAGACCCTGGGCACCACCGAGGCCCGAGACCTGCACTGCCTCCTGGTCACGGTGAGCCCCGGCTCTCTCCCTGCCCCGCCCCGCCTGCCCTGGGCAGCTCGGTCCCGTGTTTGTCAACATAGCTGGGCTGGCTGGTCCGACACCAGCTCACTGCCCAGCCACGCTCGGCATGTCCCGTGGGCTGCCTCGTCACCCGGGCAGCTATTTTGAGCCGGCCTGTTTTTCCTCAAAGGGGCCCCTGTGCGCTCGCTGGAGGGAGGCTCCCTACCAAACTCCTAGAGCTCCTACTAAACCCTTCCTTTTTGTCCCCTTCCACAGAACTGTCACACAGATAACTGGAAAAGCCAAGGCTTGGTGGAGGTGGCCAGTTACTGTGAGGAGAGCCGAGGCAATAACCAGTGGGTCCCCTATATCTCCTTGGAGGAACGCTGAGGCCCTCTCCAGACATCTAAAGCAACTGCTGAGTTGCTTGTCCCGTAAAAAAAGCAAATAAAACACGTATTTGACCCCCTCCCCTCATCCCCAAGAACAATCCCTCAAAGGCCACCCTTCCCGTGAGACCTTCCGGGAGGGGCGGAGTCACCGAGACTGAGATGCGAGGGGAGTGAGCGCCCGCCCTCCGGGCGGTGGGACCCGGAGCAGCACCGCAGGTGGTCGCCGAGACAGGAAGGAGGGGACCCCGGGCCGGAGGAGACGGGGACCTTGGAGCCCAGGCCGGGGATCCTGCAGCCAGCCTCCGCACGCAGCCGCAGCCGGGAGCGCGCAGGGTGGAGGCGTCCCCGACCCCGGGGACAGTGAACTGTGCACGGCGGAGGCGGTCGCGCGGGAGCCGGGGCGAGCCCGGGACTCCGCGACGCTGACACGAGTCTGTTTTGTTACCGTGCTGAGCAAGGCAGGTCGCTTGCGCATTTTTCGAGGTTTCTACTGCAGAGACGTTCTAATAAATCCGTGAAAGCCTCCGCGTTCTCCTCGTGTTTCCCTCCTTCGCCCGCCCGCCCCCCAGGTGACCCCCCGGTGCCGCGCGCGCGCCACGGCCACCAAGCCTGGTCGGGCCCCTGCGCTCGGCGGCTCTAGACGCCGCTTGCTCCGCTGCTGGCGCCTCCACCCAACTCCTGCTCCACAGCAATTAAGAGGCGGGTTTATTACGAAACCTGGCGGCCCAGCCCCCTGTTACCCGCGGTGCTGGAGCCGGGCCCCGGGTCTGGGCGCACCGGGGAGGTGGTGACTGCAATCCCTCCCCACCCGACAGCCCAGACCAGAGAGGCTGCGAGGGCACCTGAGGCCACACAGCAAGGGTTCTTTGGTGCGGGGAGGACCCCCGACCTCCCCCGGGGGCGCACCCTTTTTCTCACGCACCCAAGCTGCCCTTCCCGGGATGGCCCTGTGGATGCACAAAAGGAAGAGAATGTTTTGGTTTTTTTTTTTTCCCATCCTTTCCCCGAGCTAAGATCAGCCGTAGGAAAACGCCCCGTGGAAGCCTTGGCACCCTCTGCGTCTCGCTCGGGACCGAAACCGCACGGCCCCTCCCAGGGCTTCCCTGCCCGGCGGCCTCAGTTTACCCGCTCCCAGCAGCCGCGCGACCTTTCCACCGAGCCCCTGGTGGGCGGAGGAAATCCCCAGGGGCGCCCTGGGAGTCATGTGCAGGAGGGAGAGCACCCAGGAGGGGAGTCCCCGGGGTGGGGGAGGGAAGCCACCCGCTGAGGTGCTGGGCTTTGGAGAGCACTGCCCAGTGGCCCAGGGACGTCGGTTTGGGGAGGCGGAGGGGGGTTAGGAGTCAGGTTCCGGGTTCAGCAGTCCTTGAGTGAGACCCGGGGTGGAGGGTCACCATGGGGGCGCACCCAGAGGCGTTGGGGTGGGGACGCGAACGCATGGCGCCGGGGGTGGGGGATGGGGTCCCTGAGATGGTGCCTGCGGGACACGGAGCCCGGGGGTCACAGGGCGAGGCCTCCCTGGCGGTCTCGGTGGAGTCTGGGGGGGGCACAGTCTCTGCCGCAGGCCGTGGCCTGCAGGTCCGCGCTGGCTCTGCCCTCCCCTGACCTGGTGGCCTCTGGGTCCCCAACCCACGTGCCCACAAGACTGCCGGCACCGTGACCAACAGGAGTGGGCTGGGGGGGAGAAACTGTGCTCCCTCGCAGGACCTTGCCTCAGTTTCCCCCCTCTCACGCATGGCCCCCACGCCCAGGTCCGGAAGTCCTCCGGGCGCGGAATCGCTTTGAACCCCCGGCCCCCTGGCTCCCTCCCGCCACAGCCTCTTCCTTCCACACGCAGAGCTGCTCCAGCCTCCTTCCCCCCAAAGGGAGGCCCGGCCGGCCGGAGTCTGGAATCATGGGCGGATGAGGGAGCCTGAGCAGTCCCGGGTCACCCGCTCGGGTCCTGTCCTGGACGGCTGGTCCCCTTAGGGACGCCGTCGTGTGCCAGGAAACGTGGGCGTGTTCCTTGGACGTTAGGCAGGAGAAACTTGGCAACGCTGGCTGCAGGCAGACGGGCGTGGCGCACACGCACGCGCACGCTTGCACACGCGGTCCCCCGGACCCCTGCACCTGGCTGCTTCCTGCTGGCTCTCCCGTGGGACCCGCCGCCCGGGGAAGGGCTCGCGGGGACAGGTGTGCGTTCACGCTGGCGGACAGCCCGTGGAACCCAGCCTTCCGGACAGATCCACGGTGACGGGTGCACACGAGGTTTTAGGTCTTTCCCTGAACCCCGCTTTCCGGTGCAGGTGACGACGGCTGTGTGAGCCTCTTCAGTGGCACTGGAGGACCAGGCTGGGGCAGGTGCGGCGGATCGAATGCAGAGACACGGGGGGATAATACAGAGAGCTGCTTTAGCATTTGTTTATGCAGGGTGAAAGGTCAGAGGTGGGGGTGATGCTAGGGGTGGAAGGGAGAGGAATTTAGAGCCTGAAAATGATCTGCTCCGGGGGCTCCACCTGACCACGCCCCCAGCCCCTCCCTGGGGATTCTAGGCGGGGCTCCACCCTGGCCACGCCCCCAGCCCTTCACTGGGGATTCTGGGCGGGGCTCCACCCTGACCACGCCCCCAGCCCCTCACTGGGGATTCTGGGCGGGGCTCCACCCTGACCACGCCCCCAGCCCCTCACTGGGGATTCTAGGCGGGGCTCCACCCTGACCACGCCCCCAGCCCCTCACTGGGGATTCTAGGCGGGGCTCCATCCTGACCACGCCCCCAGCCCCTCACTGGGGGATTCTAGGGGGGCTCCACCCTGACCACGCCCCCAGCCCCTCACTGGGGGATTCTAGGGGGGCTCCACCCTGGCCACGCCCCCAGCCCAGCTCAGCAGTTCTATTTTAATTCTGCTCTGGACATCCCCAGGAGATGGACACCGTGATTAGTGTCCCTGTTTCACAGAGAAACAATCCAAGCAGGTGGAGCCACCTGCCCAAGGTCTCGTGACTGGCCACCTCCACAGGACAGGGTTCCCTAGGCTGAGTGGTGTCACAAGACTTGGCGAGGACACAACACGCTGCAGGCTAACATGAATCCCCGAGGGACAAAACAGTCTGTCCCGAGGCTGGGACACAGAAAGTCACCTCTGCGTCAAACTCTCCTTTGATGTGACTTGATTCTTCGTGTCGCCTGCATTTATTTTGTGTAGCTCTGACTGTATGCCCGGCCCTTTCTGCTCTCCTGGGAACCGAGGCCACAAGAAGCGTCAGGACTCACAAGGCGATGGGTGGGGGAGGGGTCGTGGCTACAAAGGGGGCGGGCCTCAGCCAAGGGCTTCTGGGTGGGAGTCTCAGTGCCAATAAACCTGCCTAGAATCTGGTTCGTGTGCGTGTCACTCGTGTTCATGGACCCTGGTTGTGGGCCGACCACGGATGCTGGGAACTGACCCCAGGTCCTCAGCAAGAGCGGTCAGTGCTCTTAACCTTAGAGCCGTCTCTCCAGCCCCTCATTTTGTGTTTGAGACAGGGTTTCTCTGTGTAGCCCTGGCTGACCTGGAACCTGCTGTGTAGCCCAGGCTGGCCTCGAACTCACAGAGATCCCTAATGCTGGCATGGCACACTTGTGCCATCATAGCTAGCTTTTTATTTTTCATTAAGAATTTTTTAGCCGGGCGGTGGTGGCGCACGCCTTTAATCCCAGCACTCGGGAGGCAGAGCCAGGCGGATCTCCGTGAGTTCGAGGCCAGCCTGGGCTACAAAGTGAGCTCCAGGAAAGGCGCAAAGCTACACAGAGAAACCCTGTCTCGAAAAACAAAAAAAAAAAAAAAACAACAAAAGAAGAATTTTTAAATTTTATTTATTTATTGCATGTGGAGGTCAGCGGACAACTTGGGGGAGCTGGTTCCCTGTGGGTCCTGGGATTGAACTCAGGTCCTCGGGCTTAGCTGCAAGCCCCTTCACCCTCTGAGTCCTGTCTCCCATGTTGTCTTTGAGGTAATGACTGTGTCTCACTCTGAAGTCCAGACAGGCCTGGAAGTCCCTGCAGATCCTGGGATCCCAGACCTGTGTGTCACCATGCCCCAGACAGTTCTGACCTTTCTTCCCGCCTCTCAGCTCTGGAAACCTCATCCTGGGCCCCACCCGGTCCACGAAGGGGGTCAGTTCTCTCCCAGCACCCCACTTCTGGCGGAGGGGCAGGGGAGTGGCTCATTGCTCATCCTGTCCCTAGGGGGTTGCCCAGCCCTGGAGCAGGAAGCAGAAGAGCTCAGAGAGATAGATTCGGACCAATTAGGGTCTCCCCAACTGAGTGACACCCCCTACCCGAAGCCTTATCAGACAGACGCCCCAGAGGCTCTGGCAACCCACGACCCCTTCCAAAGACCCAAAACAACCTCTCCCCCAAACCCAAGGCATACAACTTGAAAGCCAGCCCTCCTCCAGGGACCGAGAAGACTTGGTTCCCCGCCCCCCGTCCCCGCCCCACCACATCTGCAGAACCCACGGGGGGTTTCCTCTCTCTGCTGTCCCTATTTTTTTTTCCTAGGCTGTTCCCACCCCACCCCCTCTCTGACTCTGTTGTTCCCAGGACCCTGGGCGTGGGTGGAGTCAGCAGCTTCCGGGGGCAGAAACCAAGACCCTCCGTGCTCTTGTGGAGTGCGCGCTCCAGGCTCGAGCACGCACGCACGCACGCACGCACAGGGAGGCCAAACTTGAGATCAGCCGGCGTACGAGTACGTGGGAGTGACGTTTATGCCTTCGTGTACACAGTAGGAGCGCCATAAATGCTTCTCTGCTGGCTCCAAGGCGGCGCGGAGGGGCCGAGCTCAGCACTCCCTACAGGAAAAGATGAAGGCCAAGGTTGACTCTTGCCTCACACTGACGGGTTACTAGAGCCAGGAGAGCCCAGCCAGCTGGGACTCAGTTTCCCCACCCATAAAAGGGAAAGTGCAAAGGCCCTCCCACGTGGTAAGGTGAGCTCCATGGGCTGCAGAGAGCTCAGCAAAAAGCGAGTTGCTTCCAGAACCCTCATTACGGCTTGTAGCCACCCCACCCTCTCGCCAGACACTCTGGGGGTGGAGTGGGGCTCTGACCCAGACCCCAGACGCCCCTCCTTCCCTCCCCAGTAGGCAGGAGTCCCGGGTTCCTTGGTCCTTAAATTGGATAATTGGAGACAGAGGCGGTTGCCGGAGTCACAGACAGTGCTAGTGCGCGACTGTGCAGGCGCTTGCCTCCCTCAGGTTCCCCAACCTGGGGTCACCCCGACCCTCTCCAGCGCCCGTCCCGGGCGCGCCTCGGGCACACGCCGCCGACCCCCTCCGGAGGCGCCGGTGCCAGCCTCACTCTGGTGCCCGCCAGGCCGGGTGTCTGCGGCCCGCAGGGGTGGGGGGTCCGCCCCGGCGGCGGGAGGGCGGGGCGTAGGCACAGACCCTCCCTTTGTGAGCGGCGCCTTCCCTGGGACGCCTGGCGCTCACGGCCGGGCAGGGAGCCAGCGCAGGAAAAGCCCTGGGCCGCGTGCCCCAGCCCCAGCGGCTTGGCCTGCCCCGGGGCCGTCCCGGAGAGCCTACTGTGTGCAGCTTCTGGGCTCAGGCAAAGCGCAGGACCTACTGTGTGCAGCCCCTGAGCAAGTCATGCAAAGTGCAAAACCTACTGTGTGCAATCCCAGTGTTCATACATAACCTACTGTGTGCAGCTCCTGAGTGCATGCAGAGTCCAAAAAACTACTCTGTGCAACCCCTGAACAAATGCGGGCCTAATGAGTTCCGCCCCTGAATACTCACCGAACATGCTGTGTTTAACTCCTGAGGATGTGCAGGGGCAAACCCTTGTACTGTCTGCCGGCCCTCCCTGAATTTGTGTACAGTCGACTGTGTTCAGCTCCCGGATTCCTGAAAAAGCTGTGTATAGCCCCCTGAGCACTGCAGAACCTGCTGTGTGCAGTCCCTGAGCATATTCAGAGCCTTACGTGTGCAGCCCCATTCCCTGTGTGTACACACGTGCCTGTTGTGACTCCTGGGTGCATGCAGAGCCCGCAGTGTGTAGCTTGTTCACGGCGTGTTTGCAGCCACCCATATGCCACACTCAGCTCCTACTATGTCCACGCACTGGCAGGCTACACACGGCACCCACCGTGTGCGGGCATCCACACATCCACACACCAGTAGAGAGGAGACACACATTTAGAAGCTCTGTTGCTAGGCACAGCAGAACCAGACTGCCATCTGCTGAGCCTCTCACGTCACCAAATGTCCCTGCCTGGGCCAGCACTCGTGTAAAACTCCCAGGATGTGCACCACGTGCAATAACCAGGCCTGTGTTGGAGATGTCCCTAAGTTTAAATGTCCACTCTGGCTGGGACGCAGCTCAGGAAATACACATGTGCTTTGCACAGGCAGACCGCCCTTGAGCTCAGGAAAATAAAAACCACCAGTAGTGTCTACACTTCCGGGCTCTGTCGTTGGTTGGGGGAGATCTGCCTTGTTTGAGTCTGGTTCTAACTTTGAGGGGTGCACTGTACTCTGGCTGGAGATGGGATGCCACCCCCCATGGGCCTGGAAAGTGGATTCAGACGTGCTGGGGTGTGGGGTGGGGGTGGGCCTCCAGGCTTCTTCCAGGAAGAAGGCAGGTGCAAGGGCAAAGAGTCTCCGTGGGCAGGGTGCCAGTCCTTGGCTTCCCTGAAACTGGGCACAGCAGCTGGGAGAGGTTTCCGGGGCCTGCCCAGCCCCACCTGGCCTGGGGCACTCTCGGAGATGGGCGGGACTGGCAGGCGGGCATCCAGAAGGCACTGTGCCTGAGCAGGTCTGCACAAGAAACACGGAGGCTGGACCGAGTGTGTACACTCAAGGGGTCCGCGAGAGTGGGGATGGATGCTGCGTCCCGCATCCTGACGCCAGTGCTCAAGGGTGCACGCCACCCTCAGCTGTACACCAACACACCTGCAGGTCCCGGGGTGCCGCACACTTCCCAGGCAAAGACATCTGTGTATTTGGGGGAAACCAGTAGATCTCCCAGTTCTGGGTGGCTTTAAGCACTCGGTAAATATTTGTTTAATGAACCGGTACAAGAATACACAGACATTTCAGTTTGTAAATGTGCAGTAATTATGCACCGGTACTTGTACATCACAAACAAGAAAAAAAAAAAAAAGCCTTGGAACGAACAGTCTGAGCACGTAAGCACCTACCCACACTTCAGCTCTGTCACTGGCAGAAACCAGAGCCAGGTGCAGGCTAGGGTCTGCTCCTCTGCTCTGTCTCTCACGGTCCTGAGGTGCGCCTCCCCTGGTCTTTTCTCCAAGGCCACTGGGCCCCCAGGTCTGGGTTTGGAGGCACATTTAGGGTGTGATTAGTCTCACACTCCCTGCAAGTATTTAAGTGTTTTCATGAGTTGAGATTTCCTTTGCTTGCAGAACATTCCAGAATAGAACAACCAGCATTGGTGTGAGGGGGCTGGGTGTCAAAGTCTGATAGGGGTCAATGTCTTGGGAAACTGACCTCCAGACACCATCAGAAGCCTCTTCTCATTTCACAGTGGGGAAACTGAGGCCCCAAGAGGGAAGGATCTCCCTGTCTGTCCCGTGGACAGGGAGGGGCATCTGGTAGGGACCCTGCTGGGAGGACAGTGGTAAGGTCCTGCGGGGAGGCTGAGATCTGGAGTGGGGACGAGAGGATGGGGCTTGGGGCATCCCTCCTCACACCCAGAGGAATGCACAGGTGCCACTGCGTGGGTGTGGATGGCGCAGGGCTAACTTTCAGGAGCTAGTTCTGGTGTTCTCCTTCTACCAATAAGCAGCCGCTCCTGCCATCTGTCTGTTTGCGTATGCACCGTGCACGCCATGGGTAAGAAGGAGCCCAGGTCACTCAGCCATCCCCCACCTTCCAGGACCCACATAGAAACGAAAGGGTCCCCCCTCTGAGTGACCACAGCAAGGTCACCCCGGACCCCACCCAGGCTCTCCTTTCCTCCACAGCCAGGGGAACTGACTGTGAAGGGCCGGGGAGACCCAGACAGGCTGCAGACACCCTGGGATGTGCTCATCTTTCCAGCCAGCCCGTCTCACCCTGACGGTAATTAGATCCCAGACGAGTGAGGAGACAGTGAACAGCCCGCCAGTCATCGTGGCGGCCCCACGCCCACAGGCTCGGGGAACCTGCAGGGTGTGTGTGCGTGTCCAGTCGGGGAGGGGATACTTTGGGGGACCTCCTCTCCATTCCTGCCTCCACAGATCTTGAATTGGACTAGGGCTTGGAAGGGTCTCACGTAGCCCAGGCTGGCCTCAAACTCACTCACTGTACAGTCTAGGATGACCTTGAACTTCCAACCCTCCTGCCTATATCACCCCTGTGCTGGGACGACAGGGGCGCACCGGGCTCAGCTTCTGTACTGCCTGGGGGTGGCACTCAGAGCTTAGTGTCCACTGACCCCTGCCTCGGGGCTCGGGTCCCTCACTCACGGCAAGCCTGCGGGTGCACAGACCCTGATCCCACAATGCATCCCACGGGGGATCACTGCCCGCGTGAGTTTCGGGGATGTCACAAATCACGGGTGCTTGCACTCACCCCGGCCACGCGGGCGGGCACCAGGGCACCCGGACGCTCGGTTTGCAGCAGTTAGAGGACGAGGCCACGCCCCCCGGCCACTGGCCACGCCCGCCGCGCCTGGAGCCCGCAGACCTGCGCGGGCGTCACGGGTTTCCACCCGGGCCGGGATTCCCTAGCCGAGAACGCCCATGACGGTGGCGCCGGCTTGCGTGGGCCACGCTGGACCCGGGCTCGGGTGACATCAGCCCTACGTTTGATTCTGCGCGGGCTGGCACATGGACAAAGAAATAAAAACTGTCCGCGGCTTTGCTTTTGTGTTTTCGTGCGTGCATTTGTGCATTCGAGCGCTTAAGACGGGTATGGCCGTGGCCTGGAGCTATGTGAGCCTCATTTCATGTATGGGGAAACTGAGGCTGTGTCCTGCCTGCCTTGCCAACTCATGTCTGTGGCCACAGGGTCGCAAGCTGAGGTCCCGGGCACCTGATCCAGGCTTATTTCGGGCCGGAAATATCTTTATCCCAAAGCCAGTAGGACTGGGTCGGGCTCCGTGGGTACAGTGCCTTCCTGGCTGGAAAAAACAAACCCTGGGTTCCATCCCCAGCAAGCATACACCTGCTGACGTAGTGATGCATGCCTCTCATGCCAACAGCTCAGGAGGCTGAGGCAGGAGAACTGCTGTGAGCTTGAAGCCACCTGGAGCTACGTAGGGGACCCTGTCTCCAAAAGAAAACAGAAACAAAACCAAAACAAACAAGCAAACCAGGCCTGAGGTCGGAGTTCAGTGCGCTGGCTCCCGCCCTGGCACCCCTCGCCGGGGTGAAGCGCACACGCTTGCCATCCCAGCCCTTGGGAGAGTCCGGAGACTCAGGGGCCAGCTACAGAATGAGTTTGAGGTGAGCCTGGGCTCCATGAGACCCTGTCTCCAAAAGACCACACCAACACTCTCTGCAGGGTGGCCCCTCCCCCTTCACCGCCCGCAGTCCATTCTGCACAAGCTGGCTCAGAGAGGGTCTTTGGGGGACCTGGCTCCACACAGCACAAGCGTGGCCAGCCCTGTAACCCGGTGTTGACTGCTCTCGGTTGCTGGCCTTTGCTGAGGCCTGAGGCGGTGCCCACACGGGAGCCGGAATGCCTGGCCGGCCTGGTCGCGTGGGGTGTGCCCACTGGCTCCCGCTGCTGACTCCAAGGCAGACAAGACTCTAAATATAGCCTGGGAGGAGGTGAGAGCTATTTTTAGCCTGGGTGGCTTGGGCCCTCCCAGGTCCCAGGTCAGCAGTCTTGAGGCCAGCCAGGACCTGGGCCGAAGGGAGCAAGTTTGCTTGGTTTTCAGGGGTCCCCACACTCTGTGCAGGCTTGGGAACCGCGGCCCTGGGGAGGGGGGCTGGGAAGGACAGGGGGAAGGAGAGGTTTCGGGGGAAGGGTCCCCTGGGCACCTCTCTGGAATCCTATGCTCTCTCCTGCCTGCCCTGGCCTTCTGCTGGGCCAAACAGGCTGCTTTCTATTTGGAGACACGTAGTACTTTCCATGGCTATTTTTAGCTGCATTGGGAACTCCACCACCCAGCCTGGCTGGCCGGCTTCTCCTCCTCCTCCTCTTCCTCCTCCTCCTAGCTGGCTGACCCAAGGCTGGTCCCACACATCACACTGCCCTGCCGACAGCCTCGAGGAAGGGACATCCCCCTGTTCTCTGATGGGGGAAGGGTGTGCCCAGGATTCCAGTGAGCAAACCCTTCCAGCCTCCAGGAATCCGTGACACCCCACACCTAAAATCCGCCTCCAGGACAGGGTGGGGCTCCCCTGGCTCTAACCTTTCACCTCATTCTGGGGATATCAAGAATGCCCAACATCTCTTTGGTGGGGGGATACCTTGTCCTCATAGGTGGGCAGCATGGTGAGGGTAAACTGAGGCACAGAAGGTGCTTGTGGATGGGGCAGGGAGAACATGGTTTTATTTCCATGGGTACTTCCTTCTCCTTCTTCTTCTTCTTCTTCTCCTTCTTCTTCTTCTTCTTCTTTTGTTTTTTTTTTTTTTTTTTTCGAGATAGGGTTTCTCTGTGTAGTTTTGGTGCCTGTCCTGTCTCTGTAGACCAGGATGGCCTCGAACTCACAGAGATCCTCCTGGCTCTGCCTTCCAAGTGCTGGGACTAAAGGCGTGCACCTCCTCCGCCCGGCGATACTACTTCTAACCGCTGCATCTTGAGACAGTTTCCTCACCACTGGGGGCCTCCTTTTGGGATATGACCTGATTTTGTCAATGAATATATTTGATACCTTGGAGTGGGATTCATGCAGAGGACTGAGCCAGGTCTCAGGAAGGATGCACGGAAATGCAGCTAAATCCAGGTACCTAAGTACCTCCTAGTATTTAGTACTCTAGCACTTAGCACTCCAGTGATCAGTGCTCAAGTACCCTAGGCCAGCTGAGGGCAGCATCTGGGGTCCCCAGCCTCACTAATCTGTGAGGTTGAAGGGTGAGTGATTACAGAGCAGGAAGCTGAGGCCCTGGAATGTGCTCCCAGGGTCCCATGACTGGTGACACACGCCAGCACATGCTCCTGGCTGGCCCTTGGTGGTGACCTACACCATATGTCAGGGCTGTCCTGGTCATTCTGTAGCCACGCGGTCTCACTTAGCAGAGGCCTGTGGATGGCAGACCTGTCCTCAGTGTTCACACTCAGAATAACAGAATCTTGTTGTTTTGCTTTGTTTTGAGCCAGAGTCTTGCTATGTAGCCCCGGGGAAAGCAGAGCGGAGTGTGTACACTCTGGAACTTGTGGCTACCCTCCTGCCTCTACCTCCAGAGTGCTTAGATGACAGATGTGCCACCATGACCCCATTAAAATAACAAAATTTGGGGAGGGCAGCGATACGGCTGAGTCTGTAAAGCAAATGCATGTGAGTTTGGACCCCCAGCACCCACATAAAGCTGGGTGCAGCAGCGCATGCCTGTAATCCCAGGAGACTGCTCGGCCCTTGGCTCCTGAGCAGCCCCCAGGGCATGGATGTCCCTCGACTCCTGAAGTTGCCCCTCAGCTGCTCCGAGCCTGGCTCTGGGAAGCAGGATCAGGAGGCTGAGGTGGTAAGGCCCAGCTGGGATCCCCGCCTGGGGCCCTGGCTTCGGGGAAAGGAAGTGGGCACCTTGCGCAGCCCCGGCAGGGCCCAAGGCAGCACATCTTCAGAGAAAAGGGCCGGAAGCACAGAGGAAGCTGCTGGCCAGATGCGGAAGTCAGAGCTGGTTCTACCTCACCCAGGCTGGCCTCAAGCTCACTCTGAAGCCAAGGACGACCTCAGATTCCTCACCCTCGTGCGTTCACCTCTGGGACGTTGTGATGGCCGTGGGCCAGCCTGGGCAGGTGGAAGATATGGGGTCGCTGCATTAAACATGCTAAGCCAGAGACAGGAAACAATTACCTCATCTTCTTGTGTCCTGCCACACTACTGAAGGTGTTTATCAGCTGTAGGAGCTCCCTGGTAGAATTTTGGGGGTCACTTATGTAGACTATCATGCAATCTGCAAATGGCAAAAGCTTGGCTTCCCCCTTTTCGATTTGTATCCCCTTGATCTTGATGCAGGGGGAGGGGCTTGGACCTGCCTCACCTGAATGTACCAGGCTTTGCTGACTCCCCGTGGGAGGCCTTACCTTTTCGGGGGAGGGGATGGGGGTGAGTTGAGGGAGGAAGGCTGGGGGAGCGGGAGGAGGGAAGAGAGGGGGATCTGTGATTGGTATGTAAAACGAATAAAAAATTTCTTAATAAAGAAAAAAGGTACCTGATCTTGTATGTGAAATGTAGATGTGAAAATATGATGGGGGGAAGGTTCAGAGAGGGAGGGAATCAGTACCGGGGGTGGGGGTAAGAGTGGGACAAGGGGGCACCGGCTGAGTGCATGATGAAGAAGCACTGAAAAGCTCAGGATTTTGTGACATTTATGGAAAAAAAGGATGACATGGGCAAAAAAATGACTCGGCAGTGAACCACACTTGTCACTGCAAGAGAGGACAGTTTTGATTCCAAGCACTCACTCAGGCTCCAGGGAATAATCCAGCATCTGTGACCACAGAGGGCACCTGCCAAGGATGGAGCCCCGCCTAGAGTCACCCAGTGAGGGGCTGGGGGCGTGGTCAGGGTGGAGCCCCGCCTAGAGTCACCCAGTGAGGGGCTGGGGGCGTGGTCAGGGTGGAGCCCCGCCTAGAATCCCCAGAGAGGGGCTGGGGGCGTGGTCAGGGTGGAGCCCCGCCCAGAATCCCCCAGTGAGGGGCTGGGGGCGTGGTCAGGGTGGAGCCCCGCCCAGAATCCCCCAGGGAGGGCTGGGGGCGTGGTCAGGGTGGAGCCCCGCCCAGAATCCCCAGTGAGGGGCTGGGGCGTGGTCAGGGTGGAGCCCCGCCTAGAATCCTCCAGAGAGGGGCTGGGGGCGTGGTCAGGGTGGAGCCCCGCCCAGAATCCCCAGAGAGGGGCTGGGGGCGTGGTCAGGGTGGAGTCCCGCCCAGAATCCCCAGTGAGGGGCTGGGGGAGTGGTCAGGGTGGAGCCCCGCCTAGAATCCCCCAGTGAGGGGCTGGGGGAGTGGTCAGGGTGGAGCCCCGCCTAGAATCCCCCAGTGAGGGGCTGGGGGCGTGGTCAAGGGTGGGCTGGCTACGTTGCATGCACAAGGCCTTGGGCTCTATCCCTTGGGGTATCAGGACACGCCCTTAAGGGCTGTCGCCCGAAAGGTTGACGGTCTTTGGGTGTGAAGAAGGGTCAGGGTGGCTGCCGCCCGGGGGTCAGGACAGAGGGATCCCGACCCTGCACACCTGATGGCTGGCCCGGCCCCACTTCCCACAGGCTGGCCTGCTGCAGTCTGACATGGACAGGGCGAGTTTCTTCCCACCTCGGAGCTGGAGTTCTTCCCGGAATGATAAATTCCGGCGAAAGTGCGTGGGTGCGTTCTCAGGCCGCCAGCCAGCGCCGCATTCCGTCACTCTTTCCACGGTAAACCTGCTGGTTCCAAGGTCGGAGCCCCACGTGTCCTGCAGAGAGCGGGACCTGCTCGGGGACGCCCCCCCACACGCGACCCTGCCCTCCCCGGGAACGTTTCCCCATCCCCGTGTCCCTGCAGCAGCCGTGGCCGGTGTGTTAATGCCCTTTCTGCTGCTGTGATAAACGGCCCCGAGAAGAGGCTCGTTTGGTTCCGGGTTCCAGTCCATCCCTGCAGGGTTCTCATGGCAATGGGAAGCTGAAGCGACTGTCGAATCAGAGAACAAGGCGGGTCCTCAGTTTCCCCTTTCTCACAGAGTTCTGGGCCAACCTGCGTGGGGAGTGGCGCCACCTGGGCAGCTGGGTCTCCCACAGCAGTCAGTGTATCTGGAGGATCCCTGACGGACAGGCGGGCCTGATCCAGACAGCCCCTCAGTGGGACTCGCTTCCCGGGGTGTGTGTGTGTGTGTGTGGTGTGTGTGTGTGTGTGTGTGTGTGTGTGTGTGGTGTGTGTGTGTGTGTGTGGTGTGTGTGTGTGTGTGTGTGTGGTGTGTGTGTGTATGTGTGTGTGTGTGTGGTGTGTGTGTGTGTGTGGTGTGTGTGTGTGTGTGGTGTGTGTGTGGTGTGTGTGTGTGTGTGTGGTGTGGGTGTGGTGTGGTGGGTGTGGTGTGTGGTGTGTGTGTGTGTGTGTGTGTGAGGGGTGTGTGTGTGTATGTGTGAGGGGTGTGTGTGTGTATGTGTGTGTGTGTGGTGTGTGTGTGTGTGTGGTGTGTGTGTGTGTGTATGTGTGTGTGTGGTGTGTGGTGTGTGTGTATGTGTGTGTGTGTGTGGTGTGTGTGTGTGTGTGGTGTGTGTGTGTGTGTGTGTGGTGTGTGGTGTGTGTGTGTGTGGTGTGTGTGTGTGTGTGTGTGTGGTGTGTGTGTGTGTGTGTGGTGTGTGTGGTGTGTGTGTGTGTGGTGTGTGTGTGTGTGTGTGTGTGTGTGGTGTGTGTGTGGTGTGGGTGTGGTGTGGTGTGTGTGGTGTGTGTGTGGTGTGTGTGTGTGTGTGTGTGTGGTGTGTGTGTACTCCATAGTGTCTGGTTGACAGTGAAAATGGGTCATCGCAAGCACCTGCTGTGTGGAGAAGGTCTTTGTCAGAGTCAGGGACTCGGTATTGACTGCTCCTGGGAAGCCTGTTTCCTTAAAAGTACTTTTACTACATTTATTTATTTGTGAAAAAAACAAAAAGTGTTTATTAGCGGCACCTGCCTTTAATCCCAGCATGTGGGGGAGAGAGGCAAGCACACCTCTGTCAGCTCCAGGCCAAATTGGTCTCCGTAGTGAGCTCCGGGTCAGTCAGCGAAACAGAGTGAGAACTTGTCTAAAAAAGTTTTGTCGAAAAACAAAAAAAAAAATAAATAAATAAATAAAATAAATAAAAAATAAAAAAGTTTTGTTTTTTGTTTTGATTACATTTTTATTCTGTTGAGACAGGGTTTCTCTGTGTAGCTCCGGCTGTCCTGGAACTTGCTCTGTAGATCAGGGTGATTTTGAACTCAGAGATCCACCTGCCTCTGCCTCCTGAGTGCTGGGATTAAAGGCATGCACCTCCTGGCTTATTACTTTTTAAATTTTATTTATTTGTGTGGGGACCAAATAAGCTTATTGGGGCTACTTAGGTAGCAGTTGGGGACCAGATGCCCTGACAGCCTGCCAGGGCATGGCTAAGGACTCGGGCTGTGTTGCTGGGGGATAGGAGTAGCCTCCTCTTACCATACAATTGTTTCGTGTTCACAGAAGCCCTGGGCTTTGTGGGCCACATGCCCTGAGGTGTGCAATTTTCTTAAGGTTCCCTGTGAGTCTCAGGAGCCCGCCCCTTCCCTCCCAGAGAGGAAATATCTGTGACTAGGAACCGGAGAACAGGGAAAGTCGGCTGGGGAAGTGTCACCGCAAGCCCTTCCCGTCCTTCCGAAACAGCTGGATGACAGATGGGTCTCCGTACATCGGGGAAAGCTTTTCCTTACTCCGATCCAGTTGTGGAGGCCGTCATGCCCTCCCTGTGTGGATCCACACCCTGGGGTAGGGACCGAGCTGCATCTGCAGAGGTGGGGGTCGGGCATCTGAGTGGCACCCAGCATGGCTCGTAGCGCAGCTTACTTTGGGATGTTTGTATGTGGAGGCCAGAGGTTGACATCGACTGTGTTCTTCACCTTGTTTTTGGAGACACGGTCTCTCACAGAGCCCAGAGCTCACTGATCGGGCTAGACTGGCCGACCAACCCTCTCCATCCCCCAGTGCTGGGGTACAGTGTGTGTTACTGTGTCTGGTTTTTAACTTGGGTACTGCGGATTCGAACTCAGGTCCTTATGCTTGTGTGCAAACACATACCCCACTGAGTTCTTGTGAGGATCTCCACCCGCGGTGTGGGCCGACCCTCTCTTTCAGCCACTCTTGGCGTGTGGGGTGCCAGAGCACACAAGAGGAACACTGTTGCCTTGAGATCGAGAACTCCAGTGACAGCTACCCATGAGTCGACCCTGCCGCTGGGGTGGGACTGCCCAGTGGGCAGCTCCCTGAGTGGCCTATGCCCCTAAACCACACCAGGTGTGACAGTACATTCCTGTCATCCTCACACCGCAGAGGCAGGAGGATCACTACAAGTTTGAGGCCAGCCTGAGGTACACAGTAAGTCCCAGGACAGCCAGGGTTAGACAGAGAGGCCCTGTCTCAAAATAAATAAATAAATAGATAGATAGATAGATAGATAGATAGATAGATAGATAGATAGATAGATAAATAACCAAATAATAAAATGCCTTCAGGAAAATAATTTTTTTTTTTTTTTTTTTGGTTTTTCGAGACAGGTTTTCTCTGTGTGTAGTTTTGGTGCATACATCACTGCTGCCCAGCTTATAAATAATTTTTTTTTTTGGTTTTTCGAGACAGGGTTTCTCTGTGTAGCTTTGCGCCTTTCCTGGAACTCACTTGGTAGCCCAGGCTGGCCTCGAACTCACAGAGATCCGCCTGGCTCTGCCTCCCGAGTGCTGGGATTAAAGGCGTGCTCCACCACCGCCCGGCATAAATAATTTTTTTAAAGCCTCGTTGGCTTACAAAGTTATTTTGGAGCTGGGCAGTGGTGGCGCACGCATTTAATCCCAGCACTCAGGAGGCAGAACCAGGCGGATCTCTGTGAGTTCGAGGCCAGCCTGGGCTACAGAGTGAGTCCCAGGACAGGCACCAAAACTACACGGAGAAACCCTGTCTCGAAAAAACAAACAAACCAAAAAAAGCTATTCTGGCAGGAACCTGTCTTTGGTCTGTCCGTGTTTGGTCTGGGTGACAGACATCTGTCTCTCTGTCTCTAATGTGTGGGTGTTGCCTGTTTCCCCTGAACCATGTGCCTACAGTGCCCACGGAGGCCAGAAGGGGGCGTTGGATCCCCGGAGCTGGAGTCACATGGGGCTTCTGGACCCTCTACAAGAGGAGCAAGTACTCTTAACTCTGAGCATCTCTCCAGCCACCTCCACCCCCCACCCCATCTAGGATTTTTCAAGGTCTTGAATTCACAGCAATCCTCCTGCCTCCACCTCCTGAGTGCCAGGATGACAGGCTTGAGCCCCCACACCTGTCAAATAGACATTTGCTTACGTTTCCCCGGTAAAAGCCCTGAGATTGTGGTGGCCTTGGGGCCCTGGATGATCTAGAGTGCTCAAGGCCCTCCGGTCATGTTCTTTGGTTCTACACAGGCCCCCCAGCTCTGGGCTCTTCTGTCAAGGTGAGGGCGTCTTTGGGGCTGGCGCCTGATGATCACAGCCTACATCCAAGGGCCACCTGCTGTCTGTAGAGTCCCGCTGTTCTCCTCTGTGAGAAGCTGTTTCACTCAGCACAGAGTGTTCCTGAGTCACCCTGTGCCAGAGCCATGTCCTTCCCATGGCTGAGTGGCATCCTATGGTATGAGCATGTTTTCTTTCTCTGTTCACCTATGCCCGAATGCCTGACATGCTTCCAGCCTTTGTCTCTTAGGAGCTGCTCAGAACATTCCTTTCTTTCTTTAAAAAAAAAAAAAAATGATTTATCTGCTTTTAGTTATGTGTAGTACGTGTGTGTCTGTGTGTGCCATGTGAGTGGCAGTTCTCACAGAGGCCAGAAGGGGGCGCCGGTTCCCCTGGAGCTGGTGTCATAGGCAGTTGTGAGCCGTCATGTCGGCGCTGGGAACCAAGCCCAGGTCTTCTGAAAGAGCACCGAGCTTTTAATATCTCAGCCATCTCTTCAGCCCTGATCATTTCTTTCCATATTTGTTCATTGGCTGAATTGTTTATTCTTGAAATGGGGTCTCGCTGTGTAGCCCAGGCTGCCCTGGAAGTCATCATCCCCTGATCCCTGAATTCTGAGGTCACAGGCAAACGCCTGACTTTCCGTTTTTCTAGGACTTTTTGCAAGTGTGTTTTTCTTTCTCCCAGGTGAGCAGCTGTGAGCAGAGCTGAGGACCGAGGAATCATGGGAGGTAAGGGAATGCTGTACTTTCTCCGGTGGTGGGGGCTACAGCATCACAGAGCACCCACATCCTCGCCATGCCCTCATCTCCCACGTTACAGCTCTAAAGTTACTTATTCAGACTGATACAGGGTGAGGCTTTTGCCTTATTGTTTTACCTATATATCCATCCATCCACCATCTATTAATCCATTTTTCTAACTATTATCTATAGCTATCCATCCATCATCTGCTACGTACCTGCCTGTGGTCTACTCAACATCTATCTCTTTATTTATCCATCCATCTAGACAGGGTTCCATTCTTTCTTTTTAAATTTAATTTGTTTGTTTGTTTATTGTCTTTCAAGACAGGGTTTCTCTGTGTAGCCTTGGCTGTCCTGGAACTCGCTCTGTAGCCCAGGCTGGCCTCAAACTCACAGAGATCCTCCTGCCTCTGCCTCCCGAGTGCTGGGATTAAAGGTGTGTGCTGCCAACTGCCCAGCTTATTTTATTTATTCATTTCATGTGCATGGGTGTTTCCTGTATATATGTCTGTCAGTGCATCACGTGAATGCAGCACCCACCGAGGCCAGAAGTGGGTGTCATATCCCCTGGAATTGGAGTTGGAGTTACACACGGTTGTGAGCCACCATGTGGTGCTGGGAATCGAACCCTGGTCCTCTGCAAGAGTGCTCTAACCATTGAGCTGTCTCTCAGCACCAGGGTCCCATTCTATAGCCCAGGCTAGCCTGGAACTCCAGCTCCTCCTGCCTCAGCCTCCCAAGTATTGTCCCTGTATCTCATTTCTCCATGTGGCTGTGGTCCCCTCTGTCATGGGAAAGCTTAAACAAAGCCCTCTAGTGCCCTTCACGTCTCTGAGAAGTTGTTGTGGAGGGAGTGTGAGCCCATGGGTGTGTGGTCTGTGACTCACCAGCGTGTTCACTTGGCTCAGGGATGCTGCTGTCATTGTCTCATAAGCATCAGACACTTCCGGAAATGTGCCCTGTTCTCTTTTGTCCTGAGTCTTCCTGGCACTTTTTCAAGTGCCGCCTCCACTCCTCGCCCCCCCCCCCCTTCTAAACTTCCTGCAATTCCTGTCCACTTCACTAGCCTGGGAAGGCTGGCCGGGAGAAGTCATGGCTGATGTCACACAGTGTGACATCCTGCTTACATACGGAGCCGAGGGGGAGGTAGGGAATCGATCCTCCCCTTCTCCTCAGCTGGACCCTGAGAATACTGCCCAGGTGAGTTTATAAGGCCATGGTCCCTCAGAGGCCACCACAGACCACATTAAGTGGTGGCAGAGTCAACAACACAAACTCTTCCCGCCTGCTCCCCGTCCCCGCCTTGCTGTCCTGAGCTCACCCCTGGACCTCGGGTCACAATGTGAACAACAGCAGATGAATGTCGGCCTCATGCTAGGCCTCCCCGGGAGCCAGGCTGCCGGCTGCCGCTTACCAGCCCCGAAGGCCACCTCATCAACGCCCTCAGGCCTGCGACACGGCATCTCTCTGAGCACACAGACTTTGCAGATGGACCCTGAGCTGGGGACCAGCCTGGATCACCCAGGGCTTGCTGTCAACCCTCATCAGGTCCTTGGAAAGAGGCAGGAGGGTGGACGGCAGCCAGGGATGCCTGTCTTGAACCTCTGACCCCATGGCTGTTTAGGAGTAAAAGGTCTTTTATTTTTCACAGAGCTGGGATGGAACCCAGGGTCTTTGCACACCAGATGTGAGTTGTCTTCACGGAGCCGTGTTCTGAGCCCCTTACTGGGCCACTCTAGGCAGGTGTACAGTGTGCCTGTCTCAGAACAAAACCAAAGGCTGCAGTGGAGCTCAGTGGTCAGAGCACTCACTCAGCACGAACGAAAAAGCCCAGGCTCCCATCCCCAGCACTGCATGAACAGGCATGGCAGCCATACCTATCATCCAGAGTCAGGAGTTCAAGGTTAGCCCTTGCTGTATAATGAGTTCGGAGCCAGTCTGGGCTACATGAGACCCTTGTCTCAAAAAACCCGCTTCCGTGTACAGATCTGTCATCCACCAGGGCTGAACCTCACTCCTGCCTCATTCCAGGCCTCGTGGAAGGAATCCCTGAAGGAAGGGTGTGTGGATGATTGGCCACTGTCCATCACCTGAGCTGTCCCAGCCAGGGAGAGAAACAAAGAGTTTCGAGTCAGGTAAAAGGAAGACTGAGTCTTTATTATGGAGGATTCACATTGCCGTGACCCTCATTCCACACAATATTAAACACTGTCAGAGTGGGTGTGGCACAACAGAATTCTTTTTTAAAATCAGAAATAAAAACCAACCAAGTCACAATGCAGACAGAAGAGGGGGAGCCAGGGCCTGGTGCGGAGTGCAGGAAACAGAAAGTGTTGTGTGACGTCCCGTGACGTCTGGCCATTGTGTCTGAGACACTCAGAGAGGATGCTATGGCTTCTGTTGAGGACAAGGGAGGGCCTGGCGGCTTCTCCTTGGGTTGGAAGTCTCTCCTCGGTCACCCAAGCTGGAGCAGATCTCGCTGTTTTTCTTCCTTTTCTTCCTTTTTTAGATTGTCTCTATAGCCCTGGCTGTTGGGAACTCGCTCTGTAGACCAGGCCGGTCTCAAACTCACAGGGACTCATTAGCCTCTGCCTTTACCGGGGGTGGGGTGGGGGAGCTAAAGGTGTGCACCGCCACAGCCCAGCTCCTGATTGCTGCTGTGTCCTGGCTTCTCCAAGCCGAGGCAGGGCTCTGGTGGCCGGGATGGGACCCGGGGACTATTCTGGGGCCCAAGGTTCATCCTGGAAACACTGGTAAAGCATGTCCCACCTTCCTTGGGGAACAAGAGGCCACTTTTGCCCTTGGTCTGTGGGTCACCTGGGGAGGGGCAGTTGGAGGTTTGATTTTTTTTTTTCCTAGAGTGGAGAGAGGAAAAGCTGCTTCTACCAAACACTGGCCATGACATCCACTGCCAGCAACCCCACCTGAGGGAGGCCGAGGTAGCAGGGACGGCGGAGGAGTGCGCTGAGTTTTCTGGTTTTGAGACATGGTCTCCTGTAGCCCAGGCTAGCCTTGAAATCATTATGTAGCAGAAGATGACCATGAAGTCCTGATCTTCCTACCTCCACCTCCCCAGTGTGCCCAGGCCTGGGTGCTGTGAGCTGAGGATGAAAGCTTGGCTCTCTGGCATGCTAGGAGAGTGCTCTGCCCACGGGGCTGCCACCCCAGTCCCCAGTACATGCTTTTTTCTCTCTTTGCTAGTGAGGCTGGGTACACACACCCTGGGGCCCTGGTTCCTACTCTAACGCAAAGTGACTGTAGTTTTGGGGAGACACAGTGGCTTTTCTGATCCCAGCACTGGTTTGGGGAGTCAGGTTCCCCAATGTCCCTGACCCTCCTTGACCAGTCCTGGGGAGCCGATGCACGGGAGGGGTCTGACCTTAAGTCTGTGCCCTCTGGGAGCCAGCCCAGGGAGGGGGAGACGGGGTCCCTCTTAGCACCTACAATATCTCCCCTTAGTCTCACTGCAGACGTCTTTCCCTGACACCATCAGAATGAGTTGGGGGCCCTGCCACCTTACCTAGGAGGTAGGTTGTGCCTGGAGGGCTGGGACAGAGGCGGGGTGTGTGAGCCCCACTCACTTTCCCCGTGGGCAATTTGGGCAGCTGTCCAGGGACCAGCCTGGTGCAGCTCTTGGGAGCTGATTTCCACCAGGGCCGTAGGACATAACTGGACTGGCTTCATTTCTGCTGCTTGCTCCCACACTGGTCTTCTGGGAGGGGCCTGAGGCAGCGGGGCACTCTTGAATCCATCATCATCCCGGTGCGTAGGATGCCTGTGAGGTACGGCGGCAGTCCACGCTGGCACAGCCAAGCCTCGTCAGGGGCCACCTGTGCTGTTCTGCCGTGTGTAGAGAGCAGGCCGCCTTCACAGCCAACCCTATGCCGGGCAAGGAAGCGGAGACCTGTCATGCAGGTACTCTGGAGGCAGAGGCAAGATCTCCAGTTCCAGGGAACAAAACAGAAACAGTGGAGGCCCTGGCTCAGGAGTGGAGCCCCACCTAGAACCCCCAGTGAGGGGCTGGGGGCGTGGTCAGGGTAGAGCCCCACCTAGAACCCCCAGTGAGGGGCTGGGGGTGTGGTCAGGGTAGAGCCCCGCCCAGAATCCCCAGTGAGGGGCTGGGGGCGTGGTCAGGGTGGAGCCCCGCCCAGAATCCCCCAGTGAGGGGCTGGGGGCGTGGTCAGGGTGGAGCCCCGCCTAGAATCCCCCAGTGAGTGCTGGGGGCGTGGTCAGGGTGGAGCCCCGCCCAGAATCCCCAGTGAGGGGCTGGGGGCGTGGTCAGGGTGGAGCCCCGCCTAGACTCCCCCAGGGAGGGGCTGGGGGCGTGGTCAGGGCGGAGCCCCGCCTAGACTCCCCCAGGGAGGGTGCAGTGCAGAACTGGTCTGCAGTGCTCACACTGGGGGTCTCCGGTTCCAGCTCGTTGGAGAGTGATGTGGTCCAGCCAGGGGAGGGGATCCAGAGTCACAGCGACCATCACCACGTGGGATGCAGGACCCCACCTCTGTGACTCCCTCTCAGTCTCTTCAAGATAATTAAGTCTGCATTTCTGCCCTCATGCAGCCTTGGTAACTGGGGAAAGGGAGGGACGGGGAGCCACCCGTGGCCACATGGGTCTCAGGCTTAGGAGACAAAATCACACATTCGGCCATAGCAGCAACTGCCCGCGCTGCGTGGAGACCCGGATGTTCGTTTCTGAAATGAGCCGGGTCCCCGGAGAAAGGGCCCTGTGCATGACGGGGGGACGCCGGGAGGGACCCTCGGCAGCGCAGCGTGCAGTGTTCCTCCAGCTCTGAGGCGGGGTCACGGGCGTCGGTGACACGACGGATGTCCCCCGAGCCCTCGGGATCCCTGCTCTGGCCTCGTGAGTGCTGGGGCGCAGACAGGGGCCCCTGCGTCTGGACTTTTTATGTGGGATTAGAACTCAGGTCCTCACGCTTGGGCGGCACGCACCTCACCCCTGAGCCATGTCCCCAGCGCCACCTAAGGGGAGCGTTGACAACTAGTCACATCACTCAGGACCCCGGGGATACTTGACGGGAGGGGGGGGGGAGGCTAACATCTGGACGCCCAGATGCCCGTGGTGGGGTCCCAAACTCCACCTTCATCAGCGGCTGCTCTCACGAAGGTTTCTGCTCCTCTAGAACTCAAAGCATGAGGAAGGAATTCGGGTATTCTTCTCACAGTAAAAGTTGGACAACATGGGGGACGGGGGAAAGGCATTGAGAGCGGGCGCGCTAGAGAATTATACAGGGCTTTTTGTCTTTGAAGGGATTCTCAGAGGCCGGCACTCCGACCAGCAAGGGGTCGTTCCTGGCATGCTGCTCACAGTAGCTCATCAGTTCTGAAGAGGCTTTGGAGACCTGTGGGGCACAAGCAGAGAGGGCAGGTCAGATGGGGGAGACGCCCACGGCGGCCACAGGGACAGGGAGAGCCCAGATGACGACGGCCGCTCAAACTCCGGCACACAGGCTGTGGAATACTACACAGCCACAAAGAGGAACGAGGCTGACACAGGCTACAGCATGGAGAGATCCTGAGGACATCGTGCTTGGTGAGAGAATCAGACTCAAAAGGCCACGCAGTGTGGACTCCATGATAAGATATTTATAGAGCAAGTGAATCCAGCGACAGGAAGTGGATGCATGGTTGCTAGGGATGGAGATGGAATAAGGAGATGGCTCCTGAAACAGGCTTTGAGTGGACTTATGGTCCTGCAAGTACACAGTGGTGATCTATAAGAAGCACTGTGCACACACACAATACCACACACAGGGGCTGTGGGCGTGGTCAGGGTGGAGCCCCGCCTAGAATCCCCAGTGAGGGGCTGGGGGCGTGGTCAGTGTGGAGCCCCGCCCAGAATCCCCCAGTGAGGGCTGGGGGCGGGGCTCAGAGGTCCAACACTCCACGCCCATGGGAACCTCTGGGCTCCATGCCCCACTTGCCCAAGAAGCGGAAGGGAGTGGAGGTCTCTCGCGTTCCTCGCCCGGAGCTGCTGCATTTGGGCCAGCCGTGGTTGGAGCCCTTCATTAGATCCTCTCCCGCCCGAGTCAGGAGCCCATAGGAAGGCCCTGCCTGTCCCGGGACCTGGCCCTGTCACACCTCATGAGGGTGGTCTGAGCTCTGCAGAGAAGCATCTCACCGACCCTCCAGCTGCAGCCCCAGCCCACTGCTGTCTTCAGGAAGCTGACTCCTGTCACCCCGGCCGGCCGCACCCCTGCACCGCTCCGCTCTGTCCCTTGGGGCTGCTGGCCATGCTGGGCACGGCGGCCGCCTGCTTCTGCATCTTGATAGGCCACCATTTTGGTTGCTGTTTCGTTTTTCTGAAACAGGGTCTCATGTAGCTGGGGATGATGACAGGCGTGCACCACCGCGCCTGGTGAGGACCCAGGGCCTCCTGCATAAGCACTCTACTCGCTGAGCTATAAGCACTGAACCAACACTCCCGTACTAAGTAATCCACAGGTCTTTTGCTCTGTTGCCCGGGTCTCGCTCTGTTGCCCGGATTGGCCCCGAGTGACAGGCACGCACTCCCACACCCACCTTCCACGCCACTGATTATCTTGGTACGTTGGGACACTGGGAACCTGGCCCAGCCTGGCTGCCCAGCCCTGGGGACCATTCTACCCACACAGAGGGAAAGTCGCCACGCAGAGCCGCTCGGCTGCTGCCTTTGAACACTCAGATGCAGACTGCTGCTTGGAAATTCTCCCTCTGTGACCCCAAGAATAGACTGCGAGGCCTCAAAATAGCTGGTGTGGGCACGGGACATTCAAGTCCCTTCCACAGAGTCCTCCCAGACCTCTATGTCGGTGACTTCGGAAGGGATGCAGAAACCCAGGGTGCCCGCGAGGGTGACCAGGCTAATAACACCCCATGCCACCCGCAGACTGGACTGGCTGATGTGAGGGCTCCTCCCGACTTCAAAGACGGTGGGATGAATCACACAGCTTGCCCTCCCCCCTCGGGCCGGGGGTTGGCACCAGCTCAGACACAAAACCACTTCAACAGGGACCTTGCTCTGTGCTCCGCCCCAAGGAATGCTTTGACTGAGCAGGTCTGTCCGCAGAAACCTGTGGCTGGGGCCCACAGGCCTCCGGTGAGGAGTCCTCTGCCCGGCCGGCCCCAAGGGCTGGGGTCACGTGGGATCAAGCCCATTTGTGACCACATAGCACAAGCCCCGAGAGGGTTCTGTTCATGCCCAGCTGAAAGCGCCTGGGGCCCAGCGCCCCTTCCCAGTCAATGAAGGTCTCAATGAATATGTGCTGAGGCCCTGTTGATCAGTTAAACACTGTTATGTTTGGGGGTGCTGGGGGCGTGAAACTTCGGGCCACCTGCATGCTAGGAAAGTGTTCTGTCCTTGACTAGGACCCCAGCCCCTGACTGGGGTTTCTAGTAGGGGTTCCAGACTGACCACGCCCCTTTTAAGTACACAAACCAGTCTTATTGCAAGAAATGAAAACCAACCTGGTGTGCATGGTACAGCACGCCTTTAATCCCAGCCCTCGGGAGGCAGAGGCAGGTGGATCTCTGTGAGTTCGAGGCCAGCCTGGACTACAGAGTGAGATCCAGGAGAGCCAAGCTACACAGAGAAACCCTGCCTCGAAAAATCAAAACCCAAACCAAACTAAAACAGAACAAAAAGCAAGAAATGGAAACCATGCCAAACTGTGGCAGCCGCTAGACACCATCCGCTCCATTCCTCTGTCTATGACACCTGCTCCCATCTGTGGTGACCAAAAAGAAAGACAGAGCACTGTGGGTGAGGGGCGACCGTGAGAAAAAGTGCCACTGGAAGCAGCACCGTCACGGCAACCCAGTCTCGGTCCCAACAGAACGCTTTGGGTTTCTCAGCCGGGCAACAGCTGTCTCTTTATGCTGAGAAGCCCAGAGAACCGCGTGAGTGTCCCAAGGTCACACAGCCAGGACCTAAGCAGAGGCCACGGCTGGCGGGTCTCCCCCTCCCCCGGGCCGCTCACCTTGATGCGTTCGATGCCAGCCTCGATGCGCAGCTGCTCCACCAGCTTCCGGGCCTGGGCGACGTTGTTAGTCCCTGACATCATCAGCCATCAGCCTGGACCCCGGCGTCCAGAGAGCTGGCGGGCACAGAGGGACGTGAACCTGCTGCTCAGACCCATGAGCCCTGGACCACCCGGCCCCTGACCCTCCGACCCCTCAGAGGACTGGCCAGCTGCTCAGAGCAGGGGCCGGGCACCCAGTACCTGCCAGTGTCTGTCCCTGCGGGTGGGGTGGCAGGGGGCCAGCAATCACTGGGAGAAGACGGACATGATGGGGGATGGGATCAGGGACTGTGTCACCCCAGCCCCGCCCCAGGCCCCTCCCTCAGCCGTTCACACAGTCATTCATTCATTCATTCATTCATTCATTCATCAAACAGGTCCAGAGACTTGTGACTGGCATGGCCCAGGCTGGGGCTGATGATAACTCAGCTAAAGACTGTCTGTCTGTCCCTGTCTGTCCCGAGCTAGGGAATTCAAGCAGAGGCCTTGTTGCCCCAAGATCACAGAAGAGCCAGTGACCTGGGCTCGGCTACCCGCAGTGGGTCGGGCATCGTGAAGGCTTCACTTTCGTTTCCTACATGATGGTCTTCCTGGGGAAGTCACCTCGAGGAGGGACTCTCGGCAGCCCAGGCGGCGGGGAGGGCTGCTGGGGACAGACCCCCGGGCCTCCGGAGTGCTGAGCCACACCCTACCCCTCCTTTACACTTATTCATATTTTGTGTGTTGTGGATGTGGTCAGAGGACGTACCGGAGTAGTTGGCTCTCTCCCGGGGACTGAACCCACCCAGTTCTTTAGGCTTGGTGGCAAGTGTCTTTATCAGACCAGCCATTTTGGAGGCCCTAACATTCTATTATTTAAAAAATTTGTGTATGCATGCCTGTTTGCATGTTCAGATGCATGTGCATAAGTGTGTGTGTGTGTGTGTGTGTGTGTGTGTGTGTGTGTGTTTGCATGTGTTACAGCATCCATGCAGAGGTCAGGGGACTTGTGGGACTCTGTTATCTCCTTCCATGTGGGTCCCTGGGATTCTCGGTCTGTCTTGGCTGCAATCACCTTTTCCAGCTGAGCCCTCTTGTCAGCCCCTGCCCACAGTTTTATCAAATGTCACATTAAGCGAGGCTCAATGGAATCGCTTTGTGCTTTTTTGTTGCAGATAAACAGGAATAGACATCTCTGTGAGTTTGAGGCCAGCCTGGTCTACAGAGTGAGTTCCAGGACAGCCAGGGCTACACAGAGAAACCCTGTCTTGGAAAAAAAAATGTTCTTAATCAGGTTTCAATTAATAATAATAATAGAAAAACATCTTTGGCCCTGTCTGGCTCCCTGGGGTGTGGGCAGACATCCAGCACCCAGGGGCAGAGAAGCCGGAGCCTCAGCATGTGGCTGCAGAGAAATCAGTCATCAGGACTTCTAGGAGGACACGGAAACCTGAGATTTCTCTTGAGCTAAATATAGTTGGGTTCAGAGGACAAGGCCAGGCCTCAGTGTGTGTTTTCCCGGGAAGCTGGAAAGTAGAGGGCCGGGAGGTCCTGCTCAGCACAGGTGTGTGCACATCCACATAAGGATGCATCCGTGTGAGGGTGTGTGTGGAGATCAGTGTGCCCAGATGGAAGTGGGAGCAGGTCAGTGTCTGTCTTCAGGTGTGTGCTGTGTGTGCACAGGGGTTCTCTGCACAGGCATACGGTATGGGCATGTGTTCGACTATATGCATGCAGAGCCAGGGCTCAACTGAGGAGACCTGACCACGCCCCCAGACCCTCACTGGGGGTTCTAGGCGGGGCTCCACCCTGACCACGCCCCCAGCCCCTCACAGGGATTCCAGGCTGATACTGTTCACGTGCACACACACACCTCTGCATATCTCAGTATGGACATGGCTGTGTTTGCCCACATACATGTCTGGACATGTTTTGTCTTCCAGGCTTCTCCTGGTACACGGTTGTTTTTGTCATGGGTCAGCTCACTCTGAGGTGCGACTCAGGCCCTCCCTGCACCCTGCAGGCTGTCCCCTGTTGTCCTGGCAGAAGTATGTGTCACCAGCTAGTCCCTGACTCACGGCCCAGCCATGCCCCCCCACAAGTAATAAGTCAACAACAGCCAAGCACGCGGGCTGCTGAGTCAGCTGCCCTCACTCCCCACAGGCAGCTGGCCACAAGGCTCAGCACGTGGCAGCCCTGGGGGACAGAGCTCCCGGGTGTCCACAGTGACTGCAGCCCCAGGCTGCCGGCAGCACGGGAGAACTCAGGGTGTCACTCGGGGTAACAGCCTCTCAGAACAGCCCTTGCTCTTAGAGCGGCCCTGGGTGTGCTGCCGGAGCTGGAGTGAAAAGCCAGGAAGCCAGGGCTGGGTTTTAGCCCTCGTCCTGGGGAGAGATATAATTACACCGTAGGTGTGCTGTCTGCGGGAGGGTGACATGGTAACCACGCTTGGTGGAGACAGGCTCTCAGAGACACAGAACTAGAAACGATGGTTAACAAGTCATCAAGTCACCCAGGGTCTCCTGGGTGCTGTGGACATGGACGGCATCACTCTGTGTGGGGAGTACTGGGTGCTGTGTGGTGCCTGGCCTCCACCCACTCCACACCAGGAGCTCCCCGACAGCCACACATGTCGCTGGGGCCTGAGGGCTTGTCTCAGTCCCTTTTTGGTTCCATGGACTCCAAGAGACCCTGTGTCCCTGGTCACTGGCCCCTCTGAGGCCCTCAGAGGTGGTCCGCTTGGAACCTGACATGCTGAGAGAGGGGGAGAGAAGAGCTGGGGTACCCAGGGGTGCTGTGGGATGTTCTGTATGTTCTGTATGGCAAATGTGTTGCTCTGATTGGTCAATCAATAAAACACTGATTGGCCAGTGGCCAGGCAGGAAGTGTAGGCGGGACAAGGAGGAGAATAAAGCTGGGAAGTGGAAGGCTGAGTCAGAGAGTCACTGCCAGCTGCCACGATGACAAACAGCATGTGAAGATGCTGGTAAGCCACGAGCCATGTGGCAAGGTATAGATTAATGGAAATGGATTAATTTAAGCTGTAAGAACAGTTAGCAAAAAGCCTGCCATGGCCATACAGTTTGTAACCAATATAAGTCTCTGTGTTTACTTAGTCGGGTCTGAGCGGCTGTGGGACTGGCAGGTAAGAGAGATTTGTCCTGACTGTGGGCCAGGCAGGAAAACTCTAGCTACACAGGGGAGCCTCTTCTGAAGTCCAGGGGGCAGGGACATCGGCCAGGTGTGCCCAGGCTCCTGGGACAGTTCTTTGCGGCTGAGCCATGTCCCCAGCCTCATACAACCCATCCGACCCCCACCCTGACCCTCCTACTCAACCGAGAGTCCGAAGACAGGAGGTCTGAAAGACAGTTGGTCGAGACGGGTGAAACATCCTCCAACTCAGAGAACTGTGGCCGTGGGAGGCAGAGGGGGAGACACAGTGCCTCAGCCCGGTGCCGACAGACACAGAGAAAACCCAAAGATCAGAGGAACAAAGCCTGGGCGTGGAGGCAGAGGCCAGCCTGGTCTACATGGCGAGTTCTAGGACAGCCATGGCTACACAGTGAGACCCTGTCTCAAAACCCATGAATATGTACTACATACATACATAATCTGGGTGGTGGTGGCACAGGCCATTAATTCCAGCCCTCGGGAGGCAGAGGCAGGCGGATCTCTGAGTTCAAGGCCAGCCTGGTCTACAGAGTGAGTTCCAGGACAGCCTGGTCTACACAGAGAAACCCTGTCTCAGAAATAAATAAATGAATAAATAAGGAAGTAAGTAAATGAGCGTGACGGAGGCATGCTCCATGGCCACAGGGAGACAGCATGACCCTGAGGATGCCAGCGAGGGACCCGCAAGAACGGGTCACACAGGAAGGTCTTAGGGCAGGCATGGAGGTGCCTGTCTCCTCCCCAGCGCTCAGTAAGTGGAGGCAGGAGGGTCAGGAATTCAAGGTTATCCTTGACTACATAGTGAGTTCAAGGCCAGCCTGGGCTACCTGAGACCTCTGTCCAACAAAACAACCACTACCAAAAGCCAACAAGGAAACTAAGGAAAACGGAGGAGGCAAGCACAGCGACGGTTCCTTTTTATTCTTCCCTGAGACAGAGTTTCTCTGTGTAGTCCTGGCTGTCCCAGAACTCGCTCTGTAGCCCAGGCTGGCCTTGAACTCAGAGATGCACCTGCCTCTGCCTGCCAAGCATTGGGATTAGAGGCGTGCGCCACCACCGCCCTTCGACAAGGGACCCTTCCTCAGGACTCGCATTAGTGACATGGTCTTGTTAAGGGCTCCTACACACACAGTGGAACCCTCTGAGGTTCACTGAGGACAGCGGTTTTAGAAGCACATAGGGCCACGTAACGCCCTCCAGGCCACAGGCCACTGCTGCTGCCCTGACTTCTGCACTGTGTCATGGCAGCTGACCTCAGTAACCTCGGCTCCATTCTCCATTCTGCTGAAGGTGGAAAGTCCTGGGACAGGAGCCTCACATTGTAAGCGGCCTTTCTCCCCGCGTGACATCACCACCACTCACCGCTCACACCCTTGTTCCTTCTCACGGGTGAGTAATACTCCATCAAAGACAGAAGGCACGGGCCAGAGATGACTCGGTGGGTTAGGGTGCTGCCACCAAGCCTGAGAACCCGAGTTCAAGCCCCGGGACTTCCAGAGCGGACGGTGAGGACAGATTTCCCGAAACTGTCTGAGCTCCACACACATACTGAGGTGCACTAGCACACACACCACCTCTCTTGCTCCTTTTCTGTTTGTTTGTTTTGGGGACAGGCCTCACATCATCTTCCCCCTCCCCCCGTGACTGTGTAGCTGAGGATGGCCCAATCCCCCTGCCTCAGCTCTGCAGCGCTGGGACAATGGCATGTGCTTGCTTGTTGGTAGGTTTTGCTTTCAGTTACGGACTCACAGGCGGTCTCCGAGCGGGTGTCAGAGTGCACAGCCTGGACAGAGCAAAACAGCGGAGCCAGAGGGCACCCTGAGCTGCCCCCCCCCCCGTGACAGGCTCCGGGTGTCCCACGCGGGTGGCAGAGGGTGCCAGGGCCTCAGTGTGGTGGGGGTCAACAGGGTGGCAGGTGCACAGGGCTCCATGGGTGCAGAGCACTGTGGCCTCGCTCCTGGAGCTCCCTGTGGTGACACCGTGACATTTGTCCCCTGGGACGAGGTCTCCCTTATCAGTAGAACCCTGTGACCCCAACAGGTCTGCAGGTAAAATGGAAAGGCATGAACTCTGGTGACATCACAGTTCCCAGAGCTCCCTGGATCAAAGCCAATGCTAGCCAAGTTCAGTTTCAACAACTTCCAGAGGACCCTATTAGAACAACACTTGTTGTTCAGTGGGGAGGATGCTTGCCTAGCACACAGGAGGCCCTGGGTCCCATCAGAGCACCACATGAACTGGCCACAGTGGAGATCCTCTGCACACATAGCAGAGGATTGGGAGTTCAAGACTGCTCTCAGCTACATAGCCAGTTTGAGGCTAGCCTGTGCTACACAAGACTTGGTCCCCACAAAAATAAATAATAAGAAAAAGAACACGACGTCCCGTCCCTCTCTGAATACGAAGGAGAACTGTGGAGGGGGACGGAGGACAGAGCCCACAGGCCACAGTGCAGGGACGCTCCGGGCTCTGGACTTCTCTTGGGCAATCTCCAGGTCCCTGATCCAGGGGAAAGGGGGCCCTGAGCAGCCGTGGCCATGGAGAAAGCCGCGCAAAGCCGCGCCGCGTCCAGATCCAGGTCAAGAGTCAAATGTAAACAGAGTGAGCAGAGGTGTCCTGCAAATGTGGCCAGGCCGGTTTGCAGCCTTCTGTTGAGAAACCATTTACAGCCCACGGCTCCTCCCCTGACTGTCCAGAGGCTGTGGGGACACAGGCATCACCACCCCCCCGCATGGCCCCAGGGGGACCTGGGAAAATCAGGGGCCCAGGCTGAGCCCTGTGGGCGGGTGCCTGTGGCTCAGGGAGAGAGCAGTTAGAGCCCAGCTGGTGAAGAGCTCACCTCCGTCAACAAGGAAACCATGGGGACCACATGCAGCGGTGCATATATCTGGTGTGGTAACACACGTCTGTCATCCGAGAACTGAGGAGGATTAGCACTCAGGGCCAGCCTGGGCTACATGCTCTTTCTGCGAATCTACTGCTTATGAATCGTTACAAACGTCTTCCCCTGAACCCTAGTTGCATAACTCTGCAGCAGAGTCCACAGAGCGGCCAGGCCCCGGAGCTGGATGAGGTCACCGCCAGGGACCTGGTTATGTGACCGGTCCGGGAAGACAGAGGTTTGGTGGATACGCTGGAATCCCTCTTCCTCATGCCCTGGATTCGAGTCTGGCCTTCTCTGCCCAGAGAAAAACAGTTGCTTTGAGATGGAGCAAGGGATCCCCTTGTTCTCCTGCACCCCTGAGACAGGAGCCCCACCTCGGTGACCTCTTTATGAGGCATGTGGACTTTGGAGAAAATACCTGCAGATTGTGGCCTTGCACAACTGTGGTCAGATGATGAGGTCAAGTCACCTGTTTGGGGACAGAGAGTGAAAACATGTGCTGGAATGTGCTAGGGGTCAGTAGTTTGGTAAAAAGCTCCCAGCAGGGGCATGGGGCGGGGCCTCAGCAGGCAGAGTGCTTGTAGCTCAGTGGGTAGAGTGCTTGTAGCTTAGTTGGTGGAGTACTTGCCTAGCACGCACAAAGCCCTGGGTCCCGTCTCCAGCATGGGACACGGTTATCCGAGGCCTGTCATCCGAGATCTCGGGAGACAAAGACAGAAGGATCAGAAGTCCAAGGACATCCTTGTCTACATGGGGAGTTTGAAGCCAGCCTGGGCTACATGAGACCCCAGCTCAAGCAACAACAACAACAATAATAATAATATACTGACAGAATATTCTAGAGTAGTGAAAATTTCTGTGTTGATGTAATCCTCCTGCCTCAGCTTTCCAAGTAGCTCGGGCTTCTTTGCTTGGCACTGTAGCCAGCTAGTTTGAGTGTGTGTTTGTAGAGACTGTCTCAGTCTGGAGCCCGGGCTGGCCTTGAACTTGTGGTGACATCCTCCTGATGCTGAGGTGACGGGCATGCCCCACCTTGCCTGGCTTTTAAGCAAATTAAAATAAAAGTCTTCACATGCATTTATTTTGTGTGTGTGTGTGTGTGTGTGTGTGTGTGTGTGTGTGCGCGCTCCTGTGTGGAGTTCGAAAGGCCTCGGGGATTCTGTTCTCTCTGTCCGTACGGGTCCTGAGGGGGACTGAACTCCCGTCGTCAGGCTTGGCAGCAAGCTGTCCTGAGCCATCCTGCCGGCCCTCTTCCCTCTCCTGGGTCTCATGTAACCCAGGCTGGCTTCAAAACCCCGATGTAGCAGAGGATGTCCCTGCTGGGATGGACCCCAGGGCTTCAGCATGACCAGTGTCTCCACTGAGCCCAGCCCTAGACACTAGACCCACCTGTCGTCCCAGTGCTGAGACAGGGGATTGTCACAACTTTGAGGCTAGCCTGGGATCATCAGTGAGACCACAGCTCAAAAGAAAAGCAACCAAAAAGAAAAATAAAAAAAGGAGCTGAGTGGACCCCACTGATGGATCTCAGGCCCTTTACCTACGGTTCCAGCCCCGTATGTCACAGGATTGACTGATGGAGACGGGGGTCTCACTGTGTAGACCAGGCTGGCCTTGAACTCACAGACTCCCCGGCCTCTGCTGAGATTAAAGGCGTGTTTTACACCGGGCTGAATTTGATTGAGAAACAATTATCACATGTAGTCCAGGCTGGCTGAAAACTCACCACAATCCTACTGCCTCCGCTTCCTGAGGGCTCTGATGACAGGCTATGGCTCTACTTGTAAATAGTGTGTGTGCGTGTGCGTGCGTGTGTGTGTGTATGCGCGCGTGCATGCGTGCTCGTGTGTGTGCGTGCGCATGCGTGCTCGTGTGTGTGCGTGTGCGCGCGTGCATGCGTGCTCGTGTGTGTGTGTGTGCGTGAATGCGTGCTCGTGTGCGCGTGTGTGTGCGCGTGTGCGCGCGTGCATGCGTGCTCGTGTGTGTGTGCGTGCGTGCGTGTGTGTGTGTGTGTGTGTGTGTGTGTGTGTGTGTGTGTTGCTGGTGCGTCTGTGCACAGTGTGCAGTACCCGCGGAGGCCGGAAGGGGACGTGGGGTCCTGGGAACTGGAGTCACAGGCAGTTGTGAGCCCCGGTGGGTGTTGGGAACGGACGGGTCCCCTGCAGGGGCAGCCGGTGCGCTAACCGCTGAGCCGCCTGTCCAGGCAGTGCGGCTCTACTTTGGAGCCCAGAGGCCACTACGGGTTTTTCTCCCGCCCCACCTCCCTATCTGCTTTGGAAACAATGACATTCAGACCCAAAAATGCCGGGGAACCTGTGGATGCCGGGCATAGCTCTCATAGCTGGGACGGGCCCTCCCCGGGCTGGGAAAGCACGCCGCGCCGCCCGGTGAGAAAGTCCCGGCGGCTCCCGCGTCAGGGGACGGGAATGCGGGGAATGCGGCGGGGGGGGGGGGGGGGGTCCCGCCAGGTGGGGAGGAGCCGGCCGCGTCTGCGCGTCACTTCCCGGGAAGGGATCCCAGCAGGGTTCGATCGCGGCCCCGGGCTGCTGCGGTCCCGGGCCTCCAGGTGCCCTGCGCTAGCCCCGCCCACCGCGCGGGAGGGTGAGAAGGACGGGGCGGCACAGAAGCCAAGCTCGGTGCCCAGAGCAGGCAGAGGCCGGAGGAATCCGTCCTAGAAGGTGTGAGGCCAGCCTGGGCTACAGGAGACCGGATTCTCAAAAAAAAGGCTGGATTGGAGATGAACTAACTCAGAAAAGTCAGTGTCTAGTGGAGGAGGCTGGAGGGTCCTGGGTGCCCTGGATACTCCGGGGGATTCTAGGCGGGGCTCCACCCCGGCCACGCCCCCGGCCCCCTCACTGGGGATTCTAGGCGGGGCTCCACCCTGACCACGCCCCCAGCCCCTCACTGGGGGATCCTAGGCGGGGCTCCACCCTGACCACGCCCCCGGCCCCCTCACTGGGGATTCTAGGCGGGGCTCCACCCTGACCACGCCCCCAGTCCCTCACTGGGGGATTCTAGGCGGGGCTCCACCATGACCACGCCCCCAGCCCCTCACTGGGGATTCTGGGCGGGGCTCCACCATGACCACACCCCCAGTCCGCCTTTCACTTTCTGTTTTGAGCAAGGCGTCCCTAAACTGCCAGGTCTGGTCTTGAACTCGTTTCCTCCTCAGCCTCCCAGAGCAGGTGACAGGCGCAGCGGCCAAGTCCCGCTCCTGTCTCCCTGTCAACATCCAGGAATCTGGCTGATTTTCCCTCCCGTTTCTCGTCCTGCCTGCCAAAACACAGTTAAGAAATAAGTGGAAAACAAACAAAAAACAAAACCGCGAGCCGACGGGCAGGAGGCGGATGCAGACTGTTCGCTCCCAGCACACGGTGTTCAGAAAGGAGCTGTTTACAGAGCCCGATAGCTCCAGACAGGACTGCACCACTGCATACACAGGCCTCAGCCACGACTGCACACCACTGCATACACAGGCCTCAGCCACGACTGCACCACTGCATACACAGGCCTCAGCCATGACTCCACACCACTGCATACACAGGCCTCAGCCACGACTGCACCACTGCATACACAGGCCTCAGCCACGACTGCACCACTGCATACACAGGCCTCAGCCACGACTGCACACCACTGCATACACAGGCCTCAGCCACGACTGCACACGACTGCATACACAGGCCTCAGCCACGACTGCACACCACTGCATACACAGGCCTCAGCCACGACTGCACCACTGCATACACAGGCCTCAGCCACGACTGCACACCACTGCATACACAGGCCTCAGCCACGACTGCACCACTGCATACACAGGCCTCAGCCACGATTGCACACCACTGCATACACAGGCCTCAGCCACAACTGCACCACTGTATACACAGGCCTCAGCCACGACTGCACACCACTGCATACACAGGCCTCAGCCATAACTGCACCACTGCATACACAGGCCTCAGCCACAACTGCACACCACTGTATACACAGGCCTCAGCCACGACTGCACACCACTGCATACACAGGCCACAGCCACGACTGCACCACTGCATACACAGGCCTCAGCCACGACTGCACACCACTGCATACACAGGCCTCAGCCACGACTGCACACCACTGCATACACAGGCCACAGCCACGACTGCACCACTGCATACACAGGCCTCAGCCACGACTGCACACCACTGCATACACAGGCCACAGCCACGACTGCACCACTGCATACACAGGCCTCAGCCACGACTGCACCACTGTATACACAGGCCTCAGCCACGACTGCACCACTGCATACACAGGCCTCAGCCACGACTGCACACCACTGCATACACAGGCCTCAGCCACGACTCCACACCACTGCATACACAAGGCCTTGGGCGCAGTTGCACACCACTGTATACACAGGGTCCCAGTAATGACTGCACACCACTGTATACACAGGGGCTCCAGTAATGACTGCACACCACTGTATACACAAGCGTTTTGAACATAATTGCATGCCAACTGTATACAGCAGGACCTTGGTGATGACTGCATGCCTCTGGGGGTATACGCACAAGGAGCCCAGGACTGGGGCACTCGGGGTGATTTCAAGTTGCTGGGTTATGGCATAGGCTGTGCTCAGTGGTTTTTTTCTTTTTCTTTTTCGGAAATTGCCAAACTGCTTTCTGCGGCAGCTGTACCGTCTCCTCTCTCCACCCCTGTGGCGCTGGAGTATTTTTCCAGTTAGTTGTGCAACTGTCCACATGGCTCCTTCAGGCAGGAAGGGAAGTGTCTTCTCCTGACCCATGTTCATGCAGTGGGTCCAGACCTAGGGCTCCCACAGGGGCGGCCGGGCCACTCGGGGAGCTCCTGGTATGGAGTGGGTGCAGGCCCCACAGAGAATGCTCCGGAACAACGTCCCCAGCATCCGGGGGACCTTGGCTTGGACTCCGTAGAGAAGCTGATGTTGACAGCATGGCCTTGGCCATGCGTGAGCCGGACCCTGAAAGGCCGCTGCTTTGAGCTGGGATGGGGACCCTCACTGCATTCCCTGGCCCTCAGGGGGCTCTCGCGGCACAGCGGACACTACCGAGGACAGAGAGACAGACCATGGACAGGGGTTGGCACCTGAATGCCTGCCCACGGGAAAGCACATGTCAGGGTTCCTGGAGAGCCTGCCCTAGGCTGGGTGGGCCAAGCCTGCAGCTTCTCAGGGTCACTTGGTCACACGGGGGCAGGGCGTGGGGTTGGCCACGTGAGGACACTCAGGGGACGCATTTCCAAGGGAAATCAGCGACCAAGATGAAAAACAGCGTCTTGTGACTGGCTGTGGCCGAGGTCTCTTTGTTCGTGCACTAAATGGGTCCCTGTGTGGCTATATTTAGAAAAGGGTCAAAGAATAGCATGAGTAAAATGTCCACGAGAGGCAAAAACAGATTGGCCAGGCAGGTCCCCCGCTGCCAGCACGGAGCCCCAAAATGACTTGTGATGACAGAGGGTGACCCACCACCTCGGTGACGACGGGAGCTGGAGAGAAAGGACCACTGTTTACCCATCTGGCCCTCCGGGGGCAGCGGGTGGTGGCCTTTGGTCCCCTCAGACTGTGTGTGTGGAGAGGGTGGCCCTGATCATGTGAGAGTTTGTAAGCTTGGGAGTGGGGGCTAGGCCAGGACACAGAGCCCCGTGGCTCCTGTCACCCATTCTGTGCTTCCCAGCACTGAGGAAATGCCGTCACCCTGGACCCACGCCAGGGCACAGGGCAGCGCTGGTCTCGTGAGCCTGTAGCTCCTGGGCGGAAGGGAGGGAGGGTCGGCTTGACAAACTGCTATACACCCCACTAAAACCTTCCTCAGTCCATCCACAGCCTCTTGGACATGACTTTTACACAATCACGTGTATCACAGTGCTGTGGGCCAGAGCATGGCACAGCTTCCCTGGGCTGCAGCCCAGGGTGAAAAGATAAGGACAATTCCCACAGCGCGGTATCTAGAGGGCTTGTGGTCCCCTCTGCTCCTGTCAGAGCCATAAGCCTGAAGTCTCCTGGTCTCCCTGCCTCCGGAGGACTGGTGTGACTGTGTCACACCGTGCCTTGAAAGATCCAGGACAGTCCCCAGCTCAGTCTGCATGCCCCTGAGGGAGGTGAGATGCATTCTCAGGTTTCATGTGTAGATGTTTGCAAGCCATCCCTCCCCCAGCACATTCCAGAAGCTGGCATCCAGGGCTGGCACTCCATGGCAGGGACAAGTGTCCCCCAGTCCAGGGAACCCATTAATCCTGCTTCCTTCAGCTTAGTCTGTCCCCAGAGCCAATGTCTGTCACAGGGCTGGGGTGCCCAAGGCCGGCAGCCTCGGACACAGGACCAGCCACACTGGCCTTGCTTTTGCTGTGTGGGAGGCGACAGGCCAGCTAGAGGATAATGAATGTTGCAGAAGCACTGGCCTTCCGTGGCTGCTCCCACTCCGCGCAGGGAAGTCCCCACACTGCCCTCCAGTGCTGGGATCTGGACTCAGTGTCCCTCAGGGCAGGTACCGCAAGCTCTCACAGACACCCACAACTGTGGCCCCGCGAGGCCTGGCCTAGCGTGAGGAACGTCCCAGGTTCAGTCCCCGAAACTACAATAAATAAAGAAATGAAGGGCCAGGGAGAAGCTCAGTGGGTAAAATGATTGCTGTGCAAGCGAGCAGCTGTGAGTTCGAACCCAAGCACCCACATAAGCAGCCAGGTGTGGCAGTGCACACTGAAGTCAGAGCTGGGGAGCAGAGATGGGAGGGTCCCTGGGGCTCCCTGACCTGAGTTCCTGAGTCAGTGAGACCCTACCTCAGAAAACATGGGAGACACCTGACATTGGCAAAATGCACCCACATGGGTGAGCCCACTCATCCGCACACACCCCCGACACACACAGCAGAAGAATTTTAAGAGTGGACGGGCTGGAGAGACAATCAATGGTTAGCGCACAGGCAGCCCATGTAGAGGACCCAGGATCTGTTCCAGCACCCACACGGGGCTCACAATCGCTCCTGACTCCAGTTCTGGGGACCTGACGCCCCCTTCTGACCTCTGCCGGTACTGCACACATGGGGTGTCCAGACATGTGCAGACAAAATACGCATAAAATAATTTTATAAAAAAGGCTGGTATGGCTGGGGTCTTTAACCCCAGCACTCAGGAGGCAGAGGCAGGCAGATCTCTGAGTTCGAGGCCAGCCTGGGCTACAGAGGGAGTTCCTGGACAGCCAGGGTCGCACAGAGAGACCCTGGGGTGGGTGGAGGGGAGGCTGTTATAACTCTACAGTTAGACAGTTGGCCTAAAAGACAAGACACTGGTTATCAGAAAAGACAAATGACTGTCTAAGACATGCCTCAGATCAAATAAAACAAAAACATTTATTTATTTTACTTTATGTATATGGGTGTTTCCCACATGTCTTTGCCTGGGTGTGTGCCTGGTGCCTGCAGAGGCCAGAAGAGGGTGTCAGGTCCCCAAAACTCAACTAACAGGTGGTTGTGGGCCACCGTGTGGGTGCTGAGAACCCAAACCCGGGTTCTCTGCAGGAGCAGCCAGTGCTCTAACCATTGGGAAGCCTCCCCAGCCTCTGCTGCGGCTTTTGCAATATTCTTACACAGTAGAAAGGCAGGACCTACCCACCCGCACAAGGCCGAGCTGATCCACAGGGACCTGGATTTGAACTCGGGACTCCTAGCTCTGAGCCAGTTCTGAGATGACAAGGGTTCAGCCCGGTCGCTGTGGCTTCCGCTGGGAAAGAAGCTTGTCACCGAGTGTTTGCATCCCCAGAAAACTGATCAAACGCCAAATGCTACTTCTCATTTTTGTTTTTGTTTTGTTTTGTTTTGTTTCGTTTTGTTCAAGACAGGGTTTCTCTGTGTAGCCCTGGCTGTCCTGGAACTCACTCTGTAGACCAGGCTGGCCTCGAACTCACAGAGATCCTCCTGCCTCTGCCTCCCGAGTGCTGGGATCAAAGGTGTGCGCCACCATTGCCCAGCTCCAGTGATGTTTTTAAAAAGCAAGTTTTGCCTAAAATATTATCATCCACACATGAGACTCAGAACCTGCCTCTGCTCTCCGGTTTGGGGTGCAGAGCTGTCAGGCCCAGGGCTCTGGAGGCTGAGGCAGGAGGATCGTGAGTTCCAGCTGTCATGAGCAAAGAAAAGAAGATGGACACATGAATGGATGAAATGAAAGAGAAACCGCTTTCTCCCACAGATGAGGACGCTGTTCACTTTCTCATCTGCGTCCTCCAATCTGTATTATTCCATGTCAGTCGGTGGAGCCCCCAGCTGAGGTCAAAGGGCACAGAGGTGCATACACCAGCTGAAGGAAAACAAAATTCTGGGCACCTGCGTGTGCATGGAACATTTGGGAGGGTTGCCGTCTCCGGGCTCCTTTGATGTGAGCCACGTGCCGGGAGGGAGGAGAGCCAGAAGTTAGGTTAAACCCTGTGACTGGGGACCGGAGAGCAGGGAGATCTGACTCCAGTACAGGCTGGGGTCAAGAGGAAGGGAAACGGGGCACGTGACAGCATCAGGGGAGGGCAGACTGTGGGTCAGCTGTCTGGCAAGCACTGGGGTGTGTACACACACACACACACACACACACACACACACACACACACACGGTATTGGGAACGGAATCCAGAGCCATCAGCGTGGAAAAACTCCTCGCCCCGATCATGCCTCCTCCCTACCCTATTTACTGTTTTTTTCTTTTTAATTACTTAAAAAAAAAAAAAAGTATGTTTAGCCAGGCAATGGTGGCGCACGCCTTTAACCCCAGCTCTCAGGAGGCAGAGGCAGAAAGATCTCCTGTGAGTTCGAGGCCAGCCTGGTCTACAGAGTGAGTTCTAGAATAGTCAGGGCTGCACAGAGAAACCCTGTCTTGAAAAAAAAGTCTATTGGAGTATCTGAGTGTGTCAAGGTTGTGGGTGCCTGTGGAGGCCAGAAGGTGCCTGTGGGTGCTGGGACTCGAAACCAGGTCCTCTGCAAGAACACCGAGGCCCGCGGCCACTGAGTCGCCTCTCCAGCCCCCTTCTCACTCTGATTTTAGAAACAGGGTCTTGCTCAGTTGCCCTGGCTGTCACTTGAGGAGGTCAGAGGGCAAGCCTGGGTGTCATGCCTCGGCCGCAGTCCCCCTTGTTTATGGAGCAGCCAGCTCCTCCCATGCCCTCGTCCCCAGTTCTGGGTTACATGGATGCTGGCGATGTAGTTCAGGTCCCCGATCTTACACAGCAAACACTTTACCACCCGAACAATCTCCCCTGCCCTGGGCTGGCTTTGAACTCGCTCTGCAGCCTGGGCAGGCCTTGACCGCAGAATCCTCCTGCCTCAGTCTCCTGAGCAGCTGGGCTGACAGAGCTTCCCTCTCACACCCTGCAGGATGCTGGGTGGAGCTGGAAACATCTTAGGCCTCAGCGGGCAGCTCTCCGGGCCTGACTCGGGGTCCCCAAGAGACTGGGCAGTTGGTGGGCGGCGGGTCCATCCCCACCCTGGCGATGCTTCTGCAGGGGTCTGTGCCCCGGGAGATCAACCCGGGCCTGACTTCCTGCCCAGGTTGGGCTGTCGCCCTGTGGTTGGGGAGTTCCCTGGGATCCCTGCCAGCCACCCCAGCCCCTCTCCTTCACACACCAGCAGGGGGTTTCCACCCTCACAGCGGGAGGCTGCAGAGCCTGAGTCTAACAGTGTAGCAGCTTTGGAGGAGGTCTGAGGCCTGGATCCTTCTCCTTGGGGTGTCCTGGACCTGCAGGGTGCTGAGTAGCTTTCCCAACCTCCATTCACTCCCTGTGGCAAGCTCCCACAGTTGGGACAGCCACACATGTCTGCAGACATCACTTAGGTATGCAGAATCACACAGAATCAAGGCACTCACCGCTGAGGCTCCGGAATATTGGCCACTGCACCTTAGGGGAAGCTTCTCATCCCCACCCCCACCCCCCACCCCTGGTCTTCTGCAGGATGGTGAGGGTGACCCCAAACTGCCGGGCTCCTGTTCCCACCTCCTCAGTACTGGGATCTTGCATCACCATGCTCAGTTTCACACAC